>NW_027325363.1:15829247-16429247 GCF_036924035.1 Leuresthes tenuis
GTTACATTTTTTCATTACGCTGATGACTGCATTTTAATCATATGTACAGTATATTCCCTCGAACAGAATATATATTTTAGATGGCACTCTGGGTCCAAAAACGTCTGACCATTCTTGACCGCTTGCAGCATGTGCCACCCCCCTCCTCTCATCACTATGACTAAATGTAGCTATAATATGTAGAAAAACAGGACTGGAAATAATAAATGAAATCGTGTATAGTAGAAGACAGAAGATAGGAGTACCTCTTATTTTAAGTTGGCATATGTGTTCGCATCTGCACTTTTGATCTTGCACAACGCCCCTTTCAAACAGCTCAATACAAAACTTGTCTTAGTGATTGAATGCAAATGAGCGAATACAGCCATACACAAGGAAGAATGGGAAATATAGCTATTATACTGTATAATTTTATGACAAATTGGTTACTTTTTGTTGTGAGGTAATGAAGGATTAATTTCAAATATTCAGCCACTTAGCTGATCCATTTTGACTGCCAAACGTGTGACTGAAGGTTAAAATGTAACAAACATAAATGATCTTAATGTTGCTTTAATAAGCAGCAGCTTTAAGGTAACTTTATCAGGAGTGCAGCTATATTTGTCCATAACAAAACAGAGATTAACAGACAAAAGGTAATGATGTCCCTCACATTAGTCTCTGTCATGAGGGATGTTCATATTTTCTGTGAATTTTTAAATGAAAGAGGCAGTTTTCATTTGACAAACATGAAGTGAGTGCAACTCTGTTTCGGGACATCGAAAAAACATTCCTGTCGATAGTGAAAGGATGGAGCAAAGAAACTTGAATGCCGTTGAAGTTTTTGTTTTGGCCTTGAAGTGGACACATTCAGCAGCTCTGTCATCACCTGTATCGCGCGCTGTCATTAAGTAGGATTTTTATCTGCTGTGGTGCTCCCACACCACATTTTGTCACACAGCTGCAAGTATGTTTTATTTTAGATGTATGACATGTTGCTGCTTTTTACCTCGAGGGTGATTTTAACTGTAAGACTGAAGCATATGTCAGCGGGCCTCTGCTGGCTTATGTGCTTTTATTGGCATGCAAAAATGATCAAATAAAGTAGGCTGTGCACTAAAAATATAATGTCTTGATTGATAGTAATTAAAACAGAATATATCCTTGTGATCTATCGGTTTTGTGATAGGTTTCTCCAAACCCCTCGTTCCTCTTCACACCTAAGATCTATCTATCTATCTATCTATCTATCTATCTATCTATCTATCTATCTATCTATCTATCTATCTATCTATCTATCTATCTATCTATCTATCTATCTATCTATCTATCTATCTATCTATCTATCTATCTATCTATCTATCTATCTATCTATCTATCTATCTATCTATCTATCTGTATGAAGACTAGAATTATTTCAGAGTTTTGCCTTTTTTACAGGGTGCAATGATTTCAGATACGAATCACATCATGAATATGGCTTCAAATAAAAAAAAAAAGGGAGAAAAAAAAGCAAACTTGCCTTGATGTATTTCCCTGAGGTGCAACGTCCTCATAGACCTGGATTCAGGCTCCCTAAAAGTGACATGCTGCTGGCTGCCAGCCTCAGATGTATGTAAGTTTGTAACAAATGTTGCGGCACGAAATGCTCCGTTTTCTTAGTTTCTTCTGTAACACTGACTCGCTCCCTTTACTTCTGCCTCATTTGTACTGTGTAGATGCTCTGCTGTTTGCACAGGAGATACAAATACAAATGTTTAGGGAACAATACAAATAACTGCTGCCTTCATCTGAGTCTCTCAGCTTGGTGTTCACTATACCTATGCATCATTGAGCACATGCTCAAATATAGGTGTCCGTGTGCATGTGTGTCCTTGCTTGTGGTTTATGCTCGGTCAACAGTCTGCCGACAGCATGTTTGTCTTGGACGGCTGTAGATTACCCAATCAGATAATCAAGGGTATAATTGCATCACATGCATCTGGGAGTGTTTTTCCCTTCCATTATCCCTCATAATGCACACATACATGTCTCACTCACACACACAGGCATCCTGCAGACACACAGTGATGACGTACACGCAGCAGCTAATTGCCAGAGGTTGTCTCTGTTGAGAGATTAAAAGTTCTGCCGTGGTTTCATCTGGACATAAAAATGCAAAGCTGTCTTACTCTGTCTGAACCCGTGTTGATGGAAGAACATGACTGAAAACTTAAGGGCGTTCATACAAGAGACGTTTTACAAGGGCATACCTGCTCTTTACAAACTGCTTCTGAAGTTATTATAATGATGGGAAAGTAGACCATGAAATGACAGATAAGAGATTACAATCATATGTTACGCCTGGTATTTATTAGAAGGGACATATTGGTTTGAAATCGGTCTGTTTTTCAAGGTGTGATCCATTTTGTTTCACTGATATAATGTATCAGAATTTCAATATTTTTATTCAATGGTGCTTTAAAGTTTGGGAACACGTTTTTTTCGCCTTAATCATTCTTAAGGAGAGGGGGTTGTGTGTGCATACTTATTCTCTTGTAGATGTCCTGAAATTTTCCTTTAGAATTCACTGCTATTATTCATAATTAATTCTTCCATCTGTGATGGCAATCTGTGCTGAAATGTGAACAAGTTTGACCAAATCATGATATTCATACAATCATGTTTCACAAATGGCATAAACATCTTCTGTTAGCAATGTATTGTGTTCTTTTCTCTCAACATATTGCAGTGTTTTCCTCATGACAGATTGATGAACATTACTATTAGCCACTGTTAGAGACCTGGTGGCTTTGCGATTTTGAAGAATTTCTGTCCTCCAGTGATCCCTCTTGGGTAAACACTGGAGATGAGTCTTGAACTCTGCTCTTGAATTTACTTCATTTGTAGACAATCTGTTGGACTTTGGATTGATGGAGACCAAACTCTTAAGGGTTGATTTTGTAACCTTTTTTAAGCTAGGTTTGCTTTCAAAGGGGGGGAAAAAACTGCCTACTCTGAGAAAAAATGTTGATCCTTCTCATGTTTCTTGGCACCTAACGTCAAGTTTAAATCATGCTGCATTTGCTGTATCTTGGAAGTGGGAAGTCAAACATCTTTTGCTCTTGTTTTTACTTTGCATTTAACAACAAATTGTCATCAGTAGTTATGTAGTTTGCTTTAGACAAAAACGTGAGCTACTTGTGCTCTACCAAGACTTTGTCTATTGTTTCATGACCCAACATGGTAATCAGACTTCTAGTTGGTATGCTTTGTTCCCCTCCAGTTTGAATTTGGAAATTCGTTGAATGCACTACCAGCAGCTCAGCCCCTTCTACAAGAAACTTTTTGACTTTGGTGAAAATAGAAAGTTGGAAAATACAAGAAAAACTTCTTAATGTTAGCTTGTAAAACTTAACACAGAAGAATGATCCAGTAGGGAAGCCCAGGGGTTATGGAGCCGATATGTGATGGAGGAATTACTGCGAGTTTTGCTCAGAACATAAACCTTCCAGCTGGTCGTTGCAGTCTGCAGTTTAGCGTTTTTGACAGCCTTGGCCAGTTCAGTGCATGATTTGCAATGAGATTGTGCCAAAAACAGGAATCAGTACCAACTGTCTGTGGCTGATCTGCATTTGTGGGAAATTTAAGTATTTGAGAATAAAACTGCCAGTCAAGTCTCTCTGTCTCAGCTCTGTGTGATCTGAGCTGGGTTTGCAGTGTGTGCTTAAATAGCCTTCAGGCTATTTAATGTATGCCCAGTCCAGTGGCGGTCCTGGCTTATTGTGTGCCCTGGGCGAACACCCCCGTCTGCGATGTAAATTCACATTTAAAAAAGGAGCTGTTGTCTTATATTTCTTTGGTATTTTAACTAAAACATGTCACAGAAATTTAACCGTAAAGTCAGGAAATTGTGTCAACTTTAAAAATGGCATAATGTGTTGCCTTTACAGCTGTAACCCATAAAATAGAGGGGTTATCCACCAGTTGGTGGTTCGATCCCAACCCGCCTGCTAAAAGCTCTTTTCACATATCAGTTGCGCTTATCAGCTCAAAAAATCCATCCTCGCTGACCCGCCGCTGCTCCTCCTTGGTAATTAAGCCGGTGCTGTGGAATCAGCTGAGTGCTGACATCATTGTTAGAGTTGCCAGTTCCAACAACAGTGATAATGCGTGTAAGCACACAGTGATGCAGGCCTGTATTGCCTCTATTACCACCTCCTTTGCTGGCTCAGAGGCGTATTAGTGGTGGATCAACTTTGACCCCCCGTGCTGCCTCAGTGCTTTCACACATGACACTGATACGCAACAAATGTGCATCATTCCCCGTTTGAAAAGTGTGTGAAAAGAAGCCTAAAGCACTAAAATGCACTTTGATGTGAATATGTGTATAATGGAGAGAGAGGGGAAAAAGAGCTTTGTGTGAATGAGAAACACCAGGGGTAAAAACCTTGAGTGACCTTGGAGTGAACTTTAGTTTGCTATAGACCACATAGGGAAAACTTTTGATCCCAGTCATAGAGTCCAATGACAATTTGTCTCATTTGGTGATGTCGGCTTTCTTTATCTACTTTTAGGGTGTTTTAGATGATATTTATAGATAAATACAGAAATATTAAAAAGTGTTTTCAATCTTCAAAGCACCACAGTAGTCTTAATCCTGAACTGGAAGAAACTGATTACTGCAGTGGACTACATTGCTTGTTTTTATTACAGCTAATGTCAGTATAATGTCATCAGTTTGCAAAGTTCCTTAAATGAAAATTACATTGTTCAATTTCCAAGTTCCTACTTACCATAGCAATAAAAGACAAAGTTCATTAAGATCGTTAACGTGACCTAAAAGAGTATTAAAATCTCATTCCCAAATCTGTGTGAGCAATTTTTTTTAACTAGCACAAACTTCCCTGTCACTTCTGTTGCTACAAACCCCCAAATGCATGTTATTCTAGGATTATTCTAGGAAGTGTTTTTAAAAGCATGCTGCTCTGCTGTTAACGAGGCTAAACCACTTCAACCTAGTCATGGTGTTTCCATTTTGCAACATAGCTATGCTATCAAATTTCAAGTGTTTCCTGCAAGCAGAAATGTCCACAACATACCTTATCATGAAGAATCTATTTACAAAACTGTGCTATAATCTTAAAAGCATATAAAGCCATACCAGCCCAACTCCCCCTCCCCACACACACTTAACCAGTGGCCTCTCCTGGAACCTTTAATTGGTCTTCAGACGCCCGAACAACACCCTGGATGGGACACGTCAACCTCACATTAAACACCCCCTGCAATTATTGCACAAACACATTTACTGTCTTACCAAACCATGGCCAATTTACCACCTGCCTCTAACACCTGTTTCCTTCACAGGCAGCTGCTGCTCAATCAACCTGGCAGCTGGGTGCTGTCTGGATAACAGACCTTCATAAAGATTACATGTTAAAATGTTCAATAAATATTCTAATAAATGATCTGAGACATCGTGTGTAAATGTTTACCTTTGTGTAAATCACTGCAAACTTAGAAGTGCAACGTGTTAGAGTGCAAACGAACCTGAGAGAATTGCCTCAAGTGCGATTAATATTTACACAGTGTTACATATTCCAAGTACTGAAGTGCTCCTTCATTACAAGACCTTTTGAAAAGTTTTAAATACAATTGATTTCGTTGGACTTCACCATAATTTAATTACACAAAACCCAAAATGGCGGCACACACCGGCTGCAAGAAAGAACAAGAATCGACCTGTTTGATTTTCACCTGCTGTAATAGCGAGAACGACCAGCCCTGTGCTCACAGTGTCTTTCGGGACAATACTTCACACAGAACATGTAAGTAGCTTTTTGTATTGTTTAAACCTCGATTTAACCTGAATTACCACGGTAGTGTGCGATTTGCGAAAACATGTTTCTTTTATTGAAGGTAAGCCCCGTTGTAATGTTGAACAACTAGTTAACTTGACCATAATGTTGTTTATGCTTTACTTACTTCTTTTTATTAACAAACGTTATCCTGTTTTACTCTTCGGGTTCTGACATTTTAAACGGTAAATGGACTGTACTTGTGTGTGCTTTTCTAGTCTAGTTGTCCACTCAAAGCGCTTAACATGACATAAATAAAGAAATAAATTGGTCATTCTTTTCAGGCCTTACGAGCATCAGGCTAAAAACGTAGCGTCCCGCCAAAGAAATTTTTCATTTCTGTCTCTTTTTGCCTATTACCTCATTCGTGTGCAGATGTTTCATTTCTATGTTAAAGTGTAATTGTAATATTCATATTCATTGAGGTTAAATTCTAATCAGTTTTACAGTGAGTGAGTCTCAGCAACCACACCTGCAGGCACACTTGGTGTCGAAAAGACACGCTGGGAATTTAAAAAGGAAAGTGGTCATTTTTTTTACCTGTAATTCCTAGAATTTATGGTATATAAAATTAATAATCATTTTTGTAATCGGTCCAATGTGAATGAACGCTGTAGCTTGTTACCAACAAACAAATGCTGTGGAAATCAAACGCAGCTTGTGCTCACTTGGAAGTATATGTCCACTAAAGTGCTTGTATTTCCAACAGAAAGGTTCAGAATATAAGATTGCTGTAAGTGTTGAGATTTACCAGGGACCATACAGGGGTACCGCACACCACTGGGGGTGGGGTGGGGGGAGCAGGCTGATGGTGAGACTTTTAGTTGACGCGTATTAGTATTAATAAAATACTAAATAATTAGTTATATTTAGTATTTTGATTCCTATTTTTTCCCCTCCAGACATTCCACTTTTTGTCACAACTAGAGCTGTTCTACAGCTGTAAACCTTACTCTAAAACTGGGAGTACAGAGTATGTATGTATGTATGTGAGGATATTATCCTACGCAGCCTTAGGGGGTAGTTGTTCAACCCTTCAATAACTTGTTAATGGAACTGATACAGGTGGGGCAAAAGGAGCTCAAGGATAATATCCTCACATTGGTAGATGTTCAGTTGTCTTATGTAGTTATCAATGTGCAAATTTCTTCCTTCATTCATCAAGGCATTGTTTTGATAAGCTTTCCATTTGATAAGCTTTCCAACACAGGATTTCCATCCACAGTTGCATTCATTTCTCAAAGATTTTGTTGTTGTTGATCCGTCTAAACTTGCCAAAACTTTTGAGGTCTTTCAAAGAGTTTTTTGGCAGACTCAACACACTGCATCCAGAACCAAGCTCCGGGTACATGACTCAAAAACAAGCTTGTTGTCTTTGTGGTCCTGTGCTCAAACAGCTCGTGTTGTGTCTGTTCAAGAATGTTTTAAAAGTTTGGGACCTTGATGAGTGTTTTACTGGTTTGGCTTCAGAAGGTTTTATATCAAACTACAGCTCATAATTTCTGGTGAGTAGATTGAATATTTATACACACTAAAATGCACTAGTGTGAAGCTGCAGTTGAAAAGCTGTGGCCAGTTCTGATTTTGTGAATGTTGAAGTTGACGTTTTAATAAATTGACACTAAAAGACACTGCTGTAAGGGTGTTCTGCTACGAAGTCTGCCCTTTAAAAGCTGAGGTCAGATGTTCTTAAATGTGTATTGTAACAGGCAAAATGTTTTTAAGGAAAAAAAAAATATGTATGGGAGTGAAATAGCCACATGTTCTCTTTTAACATTATGTGCGTTGTACTGTGAAGGTGTTTCACTGATTTACCTTGTGAGGATGATGTCAAGAGAGGCAATAAGTACAACTGTACTTCAATCTTTAGTTCAGCTCATTAACTCTGTACTGGAAATGGATTACTTGTGTATTTCATATATTTGTGCTAGTGCCAACCAATAACTTTAGGCAGTTTAAATCTTTTAAACTAAAACGGAGAACTGGTCAAAATGAATAAAACAGAGTTAATGGATTAGTTCTAATGTAATTTATTTTTTAGAATGTTACTTGATTTTATTGAATGTGATGTGTTTCAAGTTGGTTTTATTGAATGTACTGGTTATTTCTGACGGACTCTGCCTAATATTTCAACTAAGTGAGGATTATGAGGTGTTCCCAACTCAAAAAATACCAATTAGTTCACTTAACATTAATGAAAAAAACGTTTCAGGTCTCAGTAAAAGTTTTTGCAATGTTAACGTTGGTCTTTTTTCTTTTTGAATCTCACTTTCTAAGAGCCTTTCTCTGCACCCCTCTCTTGTACCTCTCTTTTTCACTTCCTGTCGTTTTTTAGTCTGCCTGTCCCTCTCTGTTATGTCTCCCACTCACCCAATCTTCTCTTTGTCCAACTTTCAGGACAAATGCCAAAGGCAGTATTATTGTGTCCCCAGTTGCCATCACTCTCTATGTTATGTAAGACACTACTGATGTGTGTATGTGTGAGCTTGTGTCTTTGCCTGCCTCACTTCCAATAGGCCTTCTCTGAAGTCACACTGACTATAGCGTACCAAAACGTAAGCCTGTTTTGAGTTCTGTAGATATAGGTTTTGGTTGGCAATTTAATTAATTTCAATTGATTACAATTACTTAATGCCAAATTACCACAAAATCAATCTATACAGTGAGAACAAACCAATTTAGTCGTGATCCAGTTCATTGTGATCTGATTAAATCAAATTCTATTCAAATGATACTTGTACTCATAGTACTTAGTGTCAAAAATGTAATCTTAAGGCACTTAAAAGATACAGGTATTCCAATTCAAGCCAGTTATAGTCCAATTCATTGACTGGCCACAGCGAACATCATGACCATAGTGGATAATGTCAGACCCCAATCAACTTTCCTTCTTCACAGAGGGTAAACACTGAATAACTCGGGAGAAAATTACACATAGACACAAACTCCATCACCCGTCTCGCTTCCTGTCTCAATCACACAAACATGCTGTATATGTGTGACATGTGCGGTTTCTTCATAAGTGAGGCAGCAAGTTACCTTTATTTCATTCAGCTCGCTTTCTCCAACAGCCCTGAAATGGTCAAATATGAACGTTTGCACACACATCTCATACCTTGCAGTTTCCAATCCAGGCTTCGAAATGATGAGATCGCAGTATAAGACTTAGTATGAGTCTAAGACTAAGTACAAGACTTATTTTACTTATAAGTCATATATAAGACCTTATTTTTTAACACCTAAACCTAACCATGTGCATCAGTTCTATTCCTAACTGTGTAATCCTAACAGTAACCTTTTCAACTGTCGAAATAAACACTTATATTTTGTTAATGTGTGGAAACGTTATCAGAAGCATGATGGGAACCGACATACAAATTTTTTGTTCTGCCATGAGATTGCTTTTTCTTCAGTATGTTTCTCACTTTATTTCCATTTTCCACCATCACACTTTTTTTCAGTTAATTATTTTCTACTTCTTTAAATGATGAGATGCCTGTTGGATGAAGTTGGTGTATAACATAATTAGATGTCTGCGATTTAGCCCTGAAGTTTTATTTCGGATTTGATCTTCATTTTTCTGTTGGTTTCTCAGAACATTTGAACCTATTTATATCTGTTCTTGTATCTATATATATGCAACATCAAAACTCAGGATTTTGCACTCATAGTAGTCTGTAATTGCCTGCCTGGGTGAATCAAGAGTAACCTAATGAACTGATATAAATAAATATATAATTTATTTATTTGTTTAATTCATTGTATTTTTACATGGAATGATGAATGCCATCAAATAAAGTCTGTAAAGATAAAAAAGAAAAGATTAGGAAATATAAAAAGTCAAATGTATGTAGACAAACGTTAAACTACTGCATATAATGCACATAAATACAGCAATAAAGGATAATGATGCTATAATTACTGTGCCTTAATACGTGTTAATTTGTTTATTCTTTCCTTTCATTTCACTTTTTTTTCCTTATTTTTCATAATGCATTTTTGAGTCTTGTAATAAGTGTAACAGAAAACAGTAATCGACACGTCTTTAGCATCAATGCAGTTACGCAAAATTTGTCAAATATGTTACTCAGAATGACAGCAAAAAGATTTGTTTAATCAGAAATGTTTTTTATCAGCTTTTTTCCTGAAAAAAATCATGAAGGAGGATAACTTAAGGAGGTACAGACATAGAATGGGATGAAAGTTATTATGCATGCTGCTTCAAATGGAAGACCGGTGTCTGGATGCTCACGCTGCTCCCACAAGACTCAGCCGGAAATGCTAATGCCCCATAATGTCAGTGTCAGTCAGTCGGAGCAGAAAGCTGACAGAAAGGGGTGGGTCACGGAAGCTGTGACGCACTAACCTCTCTCAGTAATAGGAGCAGTCAGTAGCCTTACATGGTTACAACAACATGAGGGGAAAGCACTTCACTTAGCTATGGATAACCTAGAAGAAGGGTGGGAGGAGGGTGCTTGAATGAAAAACTGTCTCAGATGAGAATTTTTTAATTCTTGAGGGCTTATTTGGGTGTAATTAACCTTATTCATTGCCGTAAAGATGACAAGGAAAAAGGTACAAATAGATACTGGAACATGAATTTGAATATAAAGATTTGAGAAGAATAGTATTATGTTACTTATTGTTAGTGAGCTTATTGTTTTTCTCTCTTATTTTGTCGCAGTCATATTTAATTAATTTATTCTCTGCAGCACATTGTGCCGTTTGAACATTTAAATCTCAATGTTAACATTCTGGTTGCATATGATAAAGTTGCACATATCTTGTTTTTGAGCGAGTCAAACAGTCGGCAGTCACTGAGCCAGCTGGCTTTTCGCCACTCAGTGGGTGAAACCCAAGAACAGTAACAGTAACATGCCAGATGACATCACAGGTAAGTCGCAGCCAGGTCAGCTAATCTAATGCATTTGATTGACTGATCAGCAGCAAGTGTGAGCACCTCAGAAGTTTTGGTCTGGTCTGGAGCATTCATGTGTGTGTTAATAAACACACATGGAGGAACGACATCGGCAATGATCATAGAGAAGCTACTGTTTCAGCCCATCACAATGGGAAGGGTTATAACTCCATTTCCAAGCAATTTGGAGTTATTCATTTTATAGATGTCCAAGCAAGTTCACTTTAAGGTCAGACTGTGCAATGCTCAGAGAAAATGTAAAAAATACCCAAGAGCTACATCTCAGACTCTACAGGCCTCAATCAGCATGTTAACTGTTAAAGTTAATGAGACAAATATAAAATTGACTGAACAAGTTTGGCTTATTTGGAGGTGCTGCAGAGGAAGGACTCTTCTCTCTAAAAAGAGCATGGTAGGACAGCTTAGGTTTGCAAAGTTGCATTTGAACAAACCCCAAGATCTGTGGAACAATGTTGTTTTGGACAGACTCGACCACAACAATTTTTTTGTGTAATTTACTCAAGGTGCAGTTATAGCGTACATCAAAGCTGAAGCTGGAGAAAAAGGTCTCCTGCTACAGTACACATGATCACATGCAACTTTCAAACCACTTGTGACAGTTCATGCATCAAACATGAAAAGGGGAATACAAATATTAGATGTATACATTTACACTTGCTGACAGATGCACGCACTTGACAGCACACGCAGAGGCTTAGTCATGCAACCCCACTTTGGCTGCCATCAACACAAGCCATGCAAAAAGAAAGAAAGGGGCAGTTATTTGAATTAACTGATAAATATAATTGATTGCTTTTTTTTTTTACTTTTAAAGCCCAAAAATTGTTGGACTGTCTTGATACTTAGTCAGCATTAACAGAATTATCCTTTTAACACCCATCGCATATTATACTGAGAAGATCTTTTGTAAGTTCATTTCCTACTTCCTAAATCTGAACAAGTCAACTTACTTTGACTTGGGGATTTACGGTTATACTTAGATGATAGATTACATTATTTATTAGGTACTTATTAGTATTTATTAGTATTAGGTACTCATATTTGTCTCTCTGTCTTTACCTGGTAAACTGCCATGGTTTTGGCACTTAAAGTCAAAATTTCTGTAACTGTATATATCTAAGCTAATAAAAAAGCGACCTAATTCTAAAAGGCACAACACATAAGGAATCAAGGTGAAAAAAACAAAAGTTTGGGCAAACCGTGTGTTGCTTCTAACATAAATCAGTTTAGATGTGAATTTTTACCCTAAAAACAGAATTTTGAATATGTTTTCTATTGATGGCTCTCCATGTGAGTCAGTGACTGGACTCTCCGTATTTGTCCACCTCCTCTTCATAATTTCAAAATCTTCCTAAAGATCCAATGCAGTCAAATGGTAGTTTGATTTACCTTTCTAAGCAAGCAGCTCTCTCTCACCTTTTCATACAGAGGCCATGCCTTATTGGCCCTAAAAAGATGCTGTTCCTCTTTGGTTGTTCAAACAAATAGAGGAGACTCAGCACCACATAAATGTGTGTTCTCACACAACAAGCTGGAATCAGCTGAGTAGAAACAAACTAGGTATGAGTGATGTGTCCCACTGTACTGGCTTGTCCTTACACACACTGACCAATTCAGTTCTGTGCCAAATCTGTCCTCAGATGCTGGCTCAGAGGTGTATCAAGGGCGCCTTAACTTTTACGGCCCATTCTGCCTCTGTGCTTACACACAAGAAACCAAAGCAGATAAAGGTGCAACAGTCCCACCTTGAACGGACTGTAGGACCAAGGCTTAAGAAAGAAAGATTGTTTTGATCTTCCACACCTGAGCTTGACCTCAGTTTTTCATTTCTCAATTACATCACGAATTTGAAAGTGCTTTAACTTCTTATAGCTTTAGCTATAGCTTTGTGCTGCTTGTGCTGACAGCGTTGCTTCAGTTAATTGAGGTTTTGGGGACATTTGTATTGGCACAGCTCTCTTATGGTACTGCCACAACATTTCAGCAGGGCTGATCAAAACTTTTGTGACTTTAGGTGTGTGATGCTTCTGACCTGTGTTTGTCTAAAGGTTGAAGCATAAAGGCTTATGTAAAATCTGAAGAAAAGGCATTTGTATGTCCTGCATGAATTATCCAAAAGTTAAAAGTGATTTTACACATTTAGTCAGATGTCAGAACGTCATTTTTAGTCCTCTTTGACCACCTGAATAGTTGCGTCATTGTGCTCCGTTACTGAATGGATGTTTCAGCCCATCGAGCATCTAAACGCAGACACACAAGCGCTTCCTTGATGGAGTGACGTGAGCTTGTAATGAGATCAATAAGCAATCGCTGGTGAGGTCTGGTTTCACCGTGCATTGACAAGACCCCTGATGTGCTGACTGGGAACAATTAGCATCAGTAAGCAGCGCTAACAGGGTTTTGAGTGATGACGGTAATGACTGGATGTCTGAATTCAAGTGTGCGTGTGTGGGTGGGTGAGTCATCATCATCCAACCACAGGAGTCCCATCTCTCCCCCTTGCTCACACCCTCACTCGCTCTGTCATAAACACACACATGTAAACCATTCATGCACATGCAGATTTTCCAAATCCATCTGGTGAGCTAGCTCTGTTGAGTGGGTAAACGATGATCCTCACAGTCCAAATGAACTGGTCTGTGCAGAAAGTACCATCTGCTTTAACTGGACAGTGCAGGATGCGGTGAAATTAGGATAATGAACAGCAGAGGGGGAAAAAAGAGCTTAATGATAGCCCTTAAACAGATCCCAGAAAACTGAATTTTCAAGTAAGATGAGATAAAAAACAGAGATGAATGAACTTGCTTCTAAAACAGCTGGTGTGCTGTGTTAGATGGGCATAAAACAATTTGATTGCTTTCTAAAAAATAATAATGATAAAAAAAAAACTGTTTGAAACATCTAACTGTCAACCGGTCAATAACATGATTTGGAAGAAAATTTAAAAAAAGTCTCAGAAAAAGAAAAAAACTGTAAAAGGTTTCGTGAAGTGTTGTATTGGTAAGTAGTTTAACAATGAGAATAATATTTCATTATCTATGATACATAAAATAATGAAAAAACAATTTGAGAATCAAGTTTAAGCTGCCATGAAAAGATAAAAAAAACCTGTATCTAAAAAACTATCAGAAACGCATGTTTTGGTTCGAGCTAATTTAGGTTGGACTGAGGTGAAGTGAAAAACTGGTCTGACACATTAAAATTTGTGAAACATGTTAAACATGTTGCTTTAGTTTCAAATTTTCGAAAGTGATTGTTTTTTTTGTCTTGATTTATATTTTACACATCATCCAACATTTGAACAAAACAGGATCTACTCTTTAGTTTATTATTTCTTTGGGGCAGTGAATACTGTACTCACATTGTACTCCCCCGCCTCATAAACCAGGCTACCGCTCTGTATAATGTAAAACTAGAGCATGCACAATGGACAATACTCATGATATAAATAAAGATTATAAGAGTCTATGATTTTGATTGGTCACAAATCTGACCAGAGGAGATTGTCCTCTTTATGAACTCTAAAACTGAGCTTATTTCAACCTTTAAAGTAAAGAGAAAAAAAAAGTGATACAATCAATCATGCCATCTATATTGGATTAAGAATGTCTGTGCCCTTGTTTGTAGCCCTTTTACTTAAACCACTAGATGCTGTCAGTGCCAATTGATTCAATTCTACAGACAGATTACACACTCACTATTCAGATTTATATCAGTCAATTCTCAACTGACAAGTGTCTTGATGGTTTTTGGGTAAACAAAGTAACCTAGTTGTTCATTCAGAATATTTTAACCCCACCATCATCTTTTCCTATACCCTTTTTTTGTGCCTTCCCCTAACCAGGAAGCTGAAACAAAAGTTGGAACAAAAGAGCAAGTGTACCACATAAGTTAGTAATCTACAATACAAGCTGAAGCTTTAATCTCTCCAGTGTTTCATATTTACGTTTGTGGCTTCTTTAAAAGTTGAGAAAGAAAGGTTTTATTATGCAACGTCAGTTCTATTGAGTTTTATTTCAAGCTAATCCTCAATTTTAAGGAGCTTTTAAAAAACTTTTTAAAAAAAATGGTGTTTTGGAGTGATGTAATTGTTGTAATATTGTTTAGTTTCAATATTTTCAAGACTCTCGTGCAAAGGAGGCCAGATTTAGGTGCTAAAGAAAAATAAGTTAAGTTTGATTAACTTAAGTGTTTACATTTTTTTAAATTTCTCATGTAGTTTGATGTGCTGTACAAGCCGCATTGAGCAGCATCTAGCTTATACCTGTGGTCCAGTCTGACACTGTACTGGTCCGCCTGCTGTAGAAGTGGTAGTTAATTAAAACCTGTTACTAAAACATTAAGCTCTTCTCATGGAAATATGTCACAGAGCTACAGTGTTTTTTATTTTTAATTTAAAAATTTTTTTGTGTTTGTTATTCTTTACTTGTGCCAGTGCCAACGTACCTTCAGATGAGCTGGAGTGAGATGAGCTGGTATACCGTATCTTTGCTAATACTTTACCGTGTATGCTCCTTTTGTTCGATTCATTTCGTCTCACTGTAGTTATTCACATTCTGCAGGAGTTCACATAGTTGATCGAGAATATCAGAGAAGAATTATTTATGCTTTCATCTAGTACACATGCTTCTGTGTAAGAAGTCTCTCCATACTTCCTTTTATCTGGCTCAGATGGGATCAAGTAAAGAACAGTTGCAAGCCTGTAGGGGTTTTGGTCTGGCTTGCTGGGTTTTTCGGGACTCGAGTGTCTGAGTCGTGACACAAATCACGTGTGTCAATGTGTGTGCACAGTGTGTGCCTTTGGCTCTGTGGGTGTTTGTGTGTGTAGGTGTGTATGTGTGAAGATAGACTCACATACATTCATTTGCAGGTTTTGTCTGTTGGTTTAGGACTTACATTTGTTACACTGCAGCACACTACAACACACACAGTCACACACACCCTACTGTTGATTTAAATACAGATTAAGGTTTAATGCGTTTTTAACCGGAAACAATTCCAAAGGGAGTAAATTCATTACATTTGAGAAAAGTGGGGATTGTATCAAGCACTTTGTAATACCATGTTGTACCATGTTGACAAAACCAGCAATTTTACATTACAAAACAAACAGCCTGCTGGGCTGCTGAAGAAATGCATCTTCTTATCTTGGGCTGCCTCTTCTCCTAAAGAAGTGTGTCAGAGTCACTTAAAAGTTGCAAGATTGTGGTTTGAATGATGCTCATATTCATAAGTTACAATTATGAGATTGATGAGGACATGCAGTTCTACACTTAAGTTACAACTAATCAAGATGAACATAAGCCATTTATTATACACTGATAAGGAAAGGCACGTCTAATCACTCGGGATTACATTTGGACTCAGTAGAATTGGACCTCGTTGAAGCCCGTTTGTTACAGAGTGAGTCAAAGTTCTCAAATCTAATTACTGTTTTTTTTCCGGCCCTTTCTTCATGTTTGTTGGCCCTTTTAAATGCAAATCCCACAAACTGTGAACACTGAAAGCTTCCTATTATTTGTGTTTGTTGTGGGCACGATTTCTAATTGTTTTTTGATCATTTGGGGTTACTGTGGCTCAGCGGATAGCGGCCGTCCTCCAGCTGGAAGGTTGAGAGTTTACTTGCCAGCTCTTCTATGTGTCAACGTGTCCTTGGGCGAGATACTGAGCCCCATATTGCCTCAATTTGCGCAGTGATGTGTGGTTGTAGAAAAAAACCCCAGAACAAAACCAACAAAGCACAGCACATATTGTACTGTATGTTATAAGAAGTGCTGTATGAGCGTATGTGTGAGTGGGTGAACGAGAACCACACTGTAAAGAGCTTTGTCAACCCTCAACATATTTTGAAAAGTGCTATATAAGTACATACCTCTACTTTTAAAGGGAAGCATATAGTTTCTCTCGAGTGACAAGGACTAGATTTGCCACATGTTGGTGGAAGCGATCACTGCACAGTTGCACTGTACTGTGCAAAAGTGTTGAGCCAACCCTCATTACATTTTACTGCTAAGGAGCCAGACTTTAATGTAATCTAATACAGCTGTTTTTTTTTGTCCAGTTACTGCCTTTTCACTCAGTTCCGTGTGATCTTTGCACCTGCTCATTATCTGAGCGTTTCTGAATGGATGGATGAATCAAGTTTGTTTCGACACAAGACAACTTAGGAAAGAATCTTTTGGATCTAGGAACAGTGTTTTTTTCATCAGTCAGAACATGCCAAAAGAACTATTTGCCAAACACTTGGCATATTTCAGCATGGTTTGTAGTGTGTCCTTAAGAAATTAGGAAACCGCTCAAAAGAAGCCCAAATCCCTGTTAACACTCTGCGCACCACAAACACCTGTAAGACTAAAACAGCTCAAGTCAGCTAAAAGAGCTCCCTCTGCAGCGTACAGTTTGTTGTTGCATGTGTGTGTCTGCCATCCCAGCAATAAGAAGTAACTCTGCTGTGTGAGTGGAACATCCCTGCTTCCACACGATGCTGCCTTTATTTATTTATCTTTTTTGCAGGACAAACTGTATGAGTGAAATTAGGGGCAGTGTAATTAAGACTGAATGATGGAGCTGTCAAAGATTATGTGGCTCTGAAGTACATTAGGCCACAGATTTCTCAGCCTTGACAAGAGAACTGTATTTGGGCAGTAATGGAGGCTGTCAAGGGACAGCACAGCGCAGAAGAAGATTTAATAGCCTGTGGAGGAGATGGAAGCTTAAGTGTCGAGAGAGCAGGCTTTTTTTCACATTTGATCACTACCATGGAGAAACTCTGGACCTGTGCATCCTTGCTTTAACATCGCTCTTATTATCTTAAAATAGAAATTTGGATTTTCAAAAAATTTCTATCTATGTATCACATTTCAAGTGTACACGATGAAAGAGTTACGTGTGACTCAGCAATCGCTTTTTAATTCTTCCAAACAACCGTTGATCCTGTCCATGGTGATTCACATTAAAAACACAAATCCTCTGTATTAGACAAATTATCTCATCTGCCATTCAAGATGCAAACTCATCTTCAGTGGGTGAGGGTAGCTCTGTCATGTCAAACCATTCTGTGACATCGCCCTAAAGGCCATGTTTCATGCAAATAACATGTTACAGCTGCAACTAACGGTCATTTTGTTGCCATTTTGATTATTCATGGGATAGAAAGAATAAGCTCTTGGACAGTGCTCTTTTAAACAACTCAATCTATATCTTGTTCTTTAGTTGATAATTGTTGATGTTTAAAGCCAAATGATTTAGTAAGATAAGAAGGGGAGCAGATTTGTGTGCATTTTTACAATCAAGTGATTCCAGGTTGATTTATAAATAAGCATAGAAGTAATATAATCTACTTTTCTCATACTTGTCGTATTTATCGTCTCAGCAAGGCATGTAACTTTCTAAAGTATTAACCCAGGAAGCAGCATCACTGAACCATGGCAGAGCGGCAAGAAAAAGATGGAAGATTTGTTTTGTCAGCCTTTGTCTTTAAATTCTTCTCAGCTTTAAAAATGTTTGACGCTGCTCTTTGTTTAACATTACTTCTGTTGTCTCTCCTCACCACTTTATAAAAGATCGTTCAGCATTTAGAAAAAAAAACAAAAAAACATCCATTTTCCAAGTAGGAAAATGCCAGAAGAAGTCTGATTTGCTTCATGGTAAATCAGTTGTATTTCATGCCATTACCCAAAAAGGCAACGGACACAGTAAAAGCCATATCTTTCATTTGTTATTTATCAACTAAAAACATGTGACGGGGTACCTGTCTCACATTTTAAGCTGTTCCTTCTTTTAAGTCAACTACATAAATGTTGACTAGTGTTCTTTATTGCAAGGCCTTGTTTTTATCCTGTTAGGTTCATCCAGTGTTGCTGCCTTTGAAAATGATGAGTTCTGACTTCCAACCTCTACAGTGTGTTGGATGCAGCGCTACTTCAGATTCAGAGGGGAGCACAATATTTCCTGTACGTCATAAAACACAGGAGGAAGGTTGATGGGCCAGTATACAAAACCCAGAGATACTTAAACTCCTAAACTTGGGGCAACAACTTGAAGGGTGTTTTCATCTGTTTTAGCTGCCTTTTGCTCAGCGCAACCCGTGGATGCCACTCAGTCCAGTCTCACCAGAAAATGTGCGATACATATGTTATTTCCCTTGACCAAAACATAGTCATATCACAATCCATGGTTGTAGATTGTGAGATAGTAATGTTTAAGCTTTTCTATTGCCTAACTAACAATTTGTGGGTGATAGTAGAAAAGTAAGAAAGCGAAGTTGAAGTTGAAGAGAAGTAGATAAGTACAATGTTGGTTGAAAGCAGTGAGTCTGGGGCCGGAGATCCATTACACAACAGGTTTCTGGATTAGCGTCTCTGGTCATCCCTTTCTTGCTCTGCTACGCTTTTGTGCTCATGTTAATAATAGAGAGGCATGCAAAGTGGTTGTCATCACACAGAAACTGGTATGGATTTATAGGATGAATAAAGAAAATGCGCCTAAACATTTTAGCCTTATCATGGCAACCATCAGTAAATTCAGGAGTACAACAAAAGATGAAATCATTGTTTCCATTTTGTTGTCTACAAACTGTCATTCATGTTTTTTCCAGGCTGCTCCTGAGCACCACCAGCCTCCCTCAGAGTGGATAAGCAGCACGTGGGAGCTAGTCTCACCTCACTGCTCTGTTTATCTGTTGTATTGAGCACTGACTTTAAAATTTCATAGCTTGTTTCTGAATCACTGAGCGCCCGTGCTCCATCTGACATCATCGGCCTCCTCGCCCCTTACACTCCCGCTTGTGCTCTCAGATCTGCAGACCATCTGTTGCTCGCAGTCCCCAGGGCTTGAGACATAAGGGCTTCACAACTGTGGAACAACCTGAGAATTAAAAAAGATAACACTTGATTATTTATTTAAATAAATAGAATAGCTATAAACTTGTATTTTATGCTTAGTAGGATATGTCTTTTCACTGTTTCTATCTCAGGGTGGCTGAGTGTCATTTTGTTTTTAATTTGTACAGCAATCCAAGTAGGACTGCTTCAATGTATTATCATTACTAGTGTGATGCCCTCTAAAACAAATGGGAACCATAAAAGCTAAACCGTAGTCATTGTGAGGTACAAAAGGATATGAAATATCTGGTCTTCGTCACTACACCAGCTGTTAGCAGTGTGAGATGTAGGTCAGGGAAGTACACTTTACTCTACTGTTGTTGCATTACATCATTTTTGTGCCTTCCTCAAGTCAATTAACTCCAATAATGACCTCTTATTTATCTTTGAATAAAAAAAATTTCTGGAGGATTTGAGCTTTTTACTTGTTCAGCTATTGATATCAATTCATCCTTCGATTAGACAACAAATTTACTGTTGTTTTTAGAGTAATTTAAAATCACTTGAAAGCCATCTGAATGTGACTCTGAATAACACTTCTCTCGTACTGCATCAAAATCTAAAGTCATTACAGAAAAGGCAGAGATAAAGGTTATGGTGGCTGAGGGGTGAGGAGAGGCATATGTGGATCAGCCCTCCAGCATTGAGGGCGATGCGTCTTTCTCTGTTTCTTCATCAGCAGCGCCTGTTCTTGTTTTATTTTTAGATGAATTGATGTAGAGAGGGATAGAGGAGGCGTGCAAGAAGGAGAACCAATAGAAGAAGAGAAAAGAGGTTCTGTGCTCAGTCAGCAGTTTATAGTGTCATGAGGTGGACAGACCTTTGACAGTGGCTTCTGTTTGTGTGCTTCTATCTCTAGATCATGGGCCAGCCAGAGTGGGACTACAAGAGACCTCTAAGCAGATCCCAGGTCAGTGCACACCATAATGAAAGAGCAGGAGGCATGTGTGTGCCTTTGGCATAATTCGTAGCCTCTAATTTGATTATTGGCTAAATGTCTAAGTGGCAGAGATGTAGGTTTCTGTTTAATTGGCGAGATTAAGGTCACAATGTTTTTATTTCCTGCTCTCCCACTGACTCTCCAAATGGGAACGAGTGAATTATTTTTATTCGCACAACATATCTTGTCTGTGATACCAAAGAAATTTTTGCCCCAGCAAAGCCCACATCTGCAGCTTTCTTCTGGTCATGTTCAACCTTATATCACAATGTTGACCCAAGGTGAGCGCTGCTGCTCATACTAACCAAATATCAACTAGACATGACCCAAATTTGCATTTTCTTTGAACTTTTGGGCAACAGCTGGCCCTGGCAACACTTGCTACAACCAATATCAAAGCCAGTTATGACATTTGGGCCAGATTGTGCTATACGACACATCTTTGGCCCTTAAAACAGTGACTTTTTGTCTTTCACATTGAAACTGTCAAGACTCCTTATTATTGGACATTTTAACTTTCACATAGATGATTCGTCAGATAATGTGCTGCAAAATTCATCAAACTTTGTGAGTTCCCCCACACAAAACAAAAGACACGTTTTAGATCTTGTTTTTACTCTCAGCTTAAATATCAATTCTCTCCATTCTGAAGACATTTTAATTTCTGATTGTGTTTGTATTTTGTTTAATTTGTTCCTCGATCATTCGAGGTTGCACCTCCTAAACTATGGAATGCACTACCGTTTCATTTGTGATCTGTGGACTCTATTGAAACTTTTAAAAAGCAGTTCAAGACTTAGTTGTATAGGCTTGCTTTTAATTAGTGGATAATGTTGTTGTGTTTTAGTATTTGCATTTTGTACTGTTGACTGTTGTGAAGCACTTTGTGATCCTTTTCTAGAAAGGCACTATATAAATAAAATGTACTCATCTTATCCAGATAAGTGAAATAATGAACTGAGAGCTACTAAAATATACATAAAGCAGCAAGGTTGAGTTTTGATTTTCTCAGCATTGGTAACATATTTACATGACTGAAACTAACTTAATTTTGCGCTGATATAAACACAATTTTAAAACATAACACTTGTTTTGGTCTGAGGCTCTCAAAATTTTAGAATTTAGGTTGGGAAGTGGAGCCATTACAAATGGGAAGTGAGCTCATGCAAGAGTCAGGTTAGCTAGAATTAAGATAGCAAAAATTAAATGAACCACTTTTTTATAGTGAAGAAAAAAAGAAACATATAAATATCCTTTACTGCATTTCTTGGGGTGAATGAACCACCACTTAACTAATTTTGAATAGGTCCTCCTCCTGCTACCAAAGCACCCCTGAGTGGTCATGGTCTGTACAAAAAGCCTCTTCGGGTGACACTTGATTTTCTAAATGCTCAACATGAAACTGCTGCTTCAGCTAACAACAAACCTGCCTTAGCAGACTTTTACTGAATCAATGTGTATCTCAGTTTCCTGATGTTGAAGGGGCTTTTCCGATAATATACCTCACTCACTGCTTGGTTGTCATGCATCAGCTGCTATCACAGGAAACACTCGACAAGTTGTAGGCGTGGGATAACTGTGGTCAACGGAGCCCCAAACAACTATTTTATGGTCCAGAGACAAGTCGCTTTGATCTTTGTCCTGTGGTATCCTGGCAACCAGGTATTTTCAATACAACTGATGTCTAAGTACTGCAGGTCTTCTCATCCCTGAGCCACTGCTGAACATTTGCAATTGGCAGACACAGAGGCAGGGGCGGGTGAGAGGATGGAGGGAGGTTCATGAAGCAGCAGAGGAGAGGAGGAGAGAAAGGAGGAGAGCAGGCGAGGAAGTGCTACTTTAAATGTCAGCGGCTTTGAACTGAGACTTTTGTGTGTTACTTATTGAACCAGGTTGAAAGTAGGGAATGAAAGCGTAAGACTGCGTGCATCTACAGGAATCTAGATTGCAGTTTCGCGGTTGAGAAGTTCAAAGTGAATGCAAAGGATGCAGAGGAGCCACTCAGAAAATACCACGGGTAGACATCAGGATAACGCTCATCTTCCCAAACAGGTTCAGTATTGGTTCGATTCGAGCTGAGTTTATACTCTTGTGTGTTTGCGTGCACAAAGAGGAGTGTGTGCAAGCCTCATTTAATCAGTGATGATGAGATGGTTTAAATAGGACAACTTGAAGCAATGTCTAAATTCAGCTCGTAGTTTTTAGGTCAATTACGCACGTGGGAGACCAGTGACGACACTGTGAAGAGAGTCAGTGTTACTATGTTTCTTAGGTTGGGTAGCTTACTATTTCTCGTGAGGTATGTCATATGAAGATGGGTGTGTTATTTGAGCCTTATCTCACTCTAGCACAATGGTTTGCATACTTATTTTACATTTGACTCAAAAGTGAATGATTAATAGTCATTGATTTGGCCTTAGCAACAATTTTGCCCATTGTGAATCTGAGTTGAATATAATTTAAAAACACGAAAGCTAAACGTAAATGAAGTATTGTGTTCCTTAATCTTGTCCAGCTCAAAGATACACGACTCACATGCCATGTGGTTCCTCCATACTTTGCCAGTCATTATTAATAAATCAATTAATTAGTCTGTTAAGTTTGATATATAATAGAACATGAGCTTAGCCCCTGGCATGCTGTGTTGACAGCTTCAAAAATGGTTCTTAAAGCTGAAAGAGAAACAAGAACAGGAAACTCTCTGCTGCAGTGTCGTACTTACAGTAGATGTACTGTAGACTCGACTGTGGAGGAGCTCAGCTGGTCTGCTAGAGTGAGCTGTTCTCTTTTTCACTTGACTGGCCATGGCCTGCCTGTGGACTCAGCTCCCTTTTTTCTTGTATGTCTGTCACTGCCTCTCTCTTTATCTCTCCCTCTCTGCTCTCACCATCTGCCTTTATGCCTGATCTGCCTCCATGTTTCCTAACTGTCTCTCAGGAGAGCGCCCGGGTTAGAAAGGAAAAACTGAGATAGGGGGGCAATGGCAGATAAGAGAAACCAGAGGAAAAATAATTGCCTCAAGGAGAGGAGAATAAGGGTGGATTGCTGGTTAGGTTTTTTTTCAGCAAGTGTCAACAGTGAAAATTTGCTTCAGTGTCTGTTATATTTGCCATTAGTGTGAAATTAGCTTTGAACTTGGAACTGGTGTTAAAGAACATGGTCGTAATATTAACATATTTTCTTAAAATTAAATTGTAGCTTTTACAGTAGACTTTCCGTTTCTTGCACTACTGGCTGCTTTAAAGTTAAAGTGATCATGGAGTTCAATTTACTGGACAGTACATCAAATTATCCCATATATTAAGGTGTTTTTGTTGGCAGTGTATAAGACTGACTAAGCTTTGTGGTTAGAGTAAAAACATCTGGTTATCGTTGTTTTGACCACCCTTTGTGTGTGCCAGTTTAAAAGTGAAACCCTATCTCAACTGTAAATTGGCATTAGTTTACCTTTTGACATTGCTGCTGTGGCTTGACAAGTGATACAAATCAGCTTTTTCTATTCTTAGGAGCTTGATATACACAAATCTTGTTTCATTTATCTGTGTACATCAGAGGCCAGACTTTGATATTGTCTTCTGTTACAGTGCACTGCATTTGTTGAAGGATTACGACCCATCTTTCTGTGTGCAGCATGCACTGTATTAGCCTGAAAGCCTGATAGACTGATCCCAAGGGGCACTTCTGGTACATTCATGCCTGTTTGTGTGTATATACACATACACACACGTTCGCCTGTGCCCACTGTTGATTTACTCATTGACCATCACTCCCCCTGCTGTATCCTGTGGGCCTTTATGCTGGGAGGAATCAATAACCTTCTCCCTCGCCTTTGCCTCTCCACTGTGTCTCTGGCGCTCAGTGGCACACCATCAGCTGCATGTTATACCTAAAGCACACATATACTACAAGTTGCGTTTTAAACTTTAAAGTGAAACAGTATCGTAGATGATCTGTAAAAGCCGTAGTATAAATCTGGGCAGTATAATATCTGAGAGTAACAAGGGCAAAACCATAACACAGGTTCAATACTCACATCTATGTTTGTATGTGTGGGTGGGTGGGTGTCTGTAGACACACACAGATTCATGCTCCTACTATCCCACTCACTCCCTGACATTAGCTAAACAGAGTCCATTACTGCCAGGTAATAGGTGAATGTCACAATAGCAGGATGTCATAAAGCTCTGGAGTGGTCTAATGGGTTTTGTTCAGGTTGAGGTGACACATGCACCCTCTTACATGCACACATAAAGCCACATGCTCTTCCAGGAAACTGTCGTTCTTTGTGCTTGATACATTTACTCATCACATCACAGCCCTAAGCCTTGACATGTTTGAAGAGCTAATACAATCTGTTTAAAGAAGCAAATTATGGGAATCATCAGTCACTCTGTCTCAATACAGAAAGGGACAGTTCTCGTATTACTTTCTTTATTCCCACTTTTTCCTGCGAGCTCATCTTCATACAACAAATATGTGTGTATGTAACGGACAGCAGAATATGTCAAAATGTACACAACTCACAAGCTCGGGATATTTAAAAGAGTACAAACAAAAGACAACCACAGTGAAGAAGTTTAAAAGCAAAGTGGCAAAAGCAGAGGTTGCTGCCAGTTGTCAAGCCTTGTAGCCTCGGGGGAGCAGGCAGATGGGAGATCGGAGGCTTATGGATGGAGTGATCATGTGAGCTCATTTGCTTCAAGTGCTGGCACAGTGGGGCAGAGAGAGATGCAGAAGGGGAGCAGAAGTGGAGAGAGGAAAACAACATGCTTTGATTCAGCTGCACTAATCAGCTGTTTCATAAGGTTGGCTATTCTTCCCTTTCAGACCTGATGAATGAATGAATATTCTAGTTCATCTCACATTTAAAGGTATAATGCATAAAAGGAATGCTATTTTCATGCTGTTATGTTTTACAATTACAACATAATCATATGTTATGCTGCGTGACTGTTTTATGAGAGCAAACAGTGTTTTTGTTTAGGTGTAGGAAGACATTGGGGTTCGGTTTGTAATACACCGTGTGACAATTATGTTAATCACACGTTACAATGAACGGTACTCTTGCCTTTATCCCGTTAAACAAAATGTTGTCTCTTTCTTAATCTCCTCACTGCTTCCAGAAAAACAGCAGACATGTAAAACAAAGTTATTTTTTGAAAACACCTATTTTTTTAATCGAGTACAGTTGTAGCAAAGTTTTTAGAGGGTTCCGAATCAAATTTACCAGATGTTTCAGGTGTATTCTTCAGTCCAGCCAAAACAAGTTGCTCAAAATGGGTGTACAGTGTTTTGTCATCGTAATGATACTCAAACATAATGATCAGTGACATCACTACAATCCTGATCTGAAGTTTAGAACAATGTCAATGACACGATGCAGAAAAAGAGAAGAAACCAAAAATGATTCTCCTCTGGATATATTCATCATGCATTGTCTGAGGTTTTTTAATGGCTGACTTGCATGTTTTAAAAATAAACTTTTTGTAATAGTTGAAAATAGCTTCAAGATAGTTGTTGATTTTCAAACAGAATAGCATTTTTGTGGGGTTTATGAATTATGTCCAAATTCTGAAATGTCAGCTTATTTTCATGTGCACTGCTTGCGTCTGACTTTATGTCTGACTCAGTTATATGGACCATCTTGGCAAACTACAAAGCCTTGTGTATGCTTGTGGCCTCTTGTATTCTATAGCGAGAGGAAATTGATTAGACTCTAAAGAGTAGCTAATTAGCAGATGCTAACATGAATGATGGATTCCATTACGGAAACAACACAAGGTTGACCTTTGACACAGATGAGTCTCTGAGCTTATCAGTCAATATGTGGAATGAGTAACAGCTAAATTTAGACACGAGGCAGTGCTGTGGGAGTGGTGCATGCTATTCTTCATCTATTGCTGGATGTCTCTTCTATGTTGTCATTAATTACTCCCCACTAACCTACTGTTCTTGTACAGTTCAACAGCAATCATAGTTTTGCTGTAAAGTTCTGTGGAATGTTTGTACTAAAGTGTAATGTGATTATGGCTGTAGTATAAAGACACAAAACTGAGCTCACACAACACAGTGGTGTTGTTCTGTCTCCAGTACACACTCATGTTTTCTTTCTATATGATAAAATAGCTGTGTATACCAATGTGGTGTAACAATTGTTCCATGCATCATCCTTGTATCAGATCAAAACTGATAGATAAAGAGTGCTCATCTCACCGTACGTCCTTACTTTTGCTTTCCTTTCCTCTCATTTTGCCACACAGTCTTCAGGCACCAGTATGGTAGTTGACATCTCGGTGATGGGAGAGGCCCACGGCTTGATCTCAGACCTGCTGGCAGACCCCTCACTGCCTCCTAACACCTGGAGCTCTCTGAAGGCTGTCAGCAACCTCCTCAGCACCCAGATCAGCCTCCAGCCGCTCCACAGACCTCGCATCCCCATAGACACACACACCTGCTCTGATTCGGAGGATGGGCCTGAAAAATCAGAGAGATTGGCCATTCCCAAGGTTAGCATTTCAGCACTTTGTTTATTCCTGTGTCTTTGAACTTTGTGATATTATCAAAGTATATTAAGAAGTAAACTGAAGGTTTGCCACCAGCTAATAGGATTGTATTGACTGATTAAATAGGATGACTTGGAAACATTAGCATTTATTGCAAGAATTACAGAAATTACATTCATACACTGCTAACTCTGTTGTACAGAACAGAATCATGCAAATTGGAAAATCAATACATATGTAATTACTGACAATGGCAATGACAATTTTGGTTTTGAACTGTCTGGAGCATGCTATGAACAGCTTTTTGTGAACTGGTATGTAGTAAAATTGTATTAATGGACAAAGATTTTTTCAAGGTGTGTAAATTCTTTACACATGTCGGTTGTTTTTGGCGTGTGCTGCTAAGTTCAGGAGATATCTGCATTCCATCGAATATTGTGGAACAAGATGGGAGTAGTCTTGTGATATTCAAAGTGCCAAAAGGTACATTTGAAAACCTCAACAACAGCATCCCTGTCCATAAATCATGACCCAACTGCTTATAAAAGCACGCTACGTTTGCGAGAGGTGGTTTTGGAGAAACACCTTTGCGTCTGACAAGGCAAAAAATCAAATGAGGAGACCCAACAGCTGTTTTTAGTCTCAGCTGACAATAACCTAATAATAATGACCTTGTAAGAGATTAAAGAAATCTTTTTTTTTTTTTTGTAAATGTCCAGGGCAGTTTTTTCTTTAGTTTTTTTCCTGGTTTGTCAGGTCATTTACTTCTCCTACTCAGTTACAACCACTGGCAATGCAGCCTCTGCCAGCTCCATCTGACAACACTGTTAATGACAACATGTTTGCTTCTAACCGCTTTATGGAAACATGTTCGATTCATATGTTTTCTCTTTTGAGGCTAATTGCTTCACTAACAAAAGGCAATCCAGCTATTCTATAACTGCACCTATGTGTCTGTTACAATTATTTTGTCTATTCTGACTGATTGAGCTTATGGAGAGATAGGTTCAAAGTCACCTAACGCCCATCAGCGAGCAAACATTCTGAGTTGAGCAGTCTTCTTCAGGTTTACATTCATGTTTACATTCATTACAAGCATAAGCCTCTTATTGAGAGTAGATGCACGCTTCTTGCTGTTGAGTTTTTCTCTTTTTTGTTGGATTCATTTTATTTTTTGAGCTTTGAAGGCCATGTGCCATTTAGTTTCATTATTTGCAAGAGAGGAGAAACATTTCTACCGCCTGGTAAGTTAGTAGTGTCTGTCAGCTATAAACATGTCGCCATACTCATTTAAACCAAGTACACATTTTCAGAATTGTTGCATACGGTTGCATCAAGATCCTCACTGTCTCCGAAATCATTCACCCCTCACAATGTCATGGACTAGATAGTGAGCTGACATTTGATTATGCAGTATGTATGTATCATGACTATATTCCCTTTATAGTGTATACCTTATACAGTATAACCTTTATACTCAGAGTTTACACAATTTACTGTGAAAAGTAGGGTAAAATCTTTGGTCACCAATCCACCAAATGCAAACTACTGTGCATTGCCCTGAATTTAAAAAAAAAGAAAAAGCATGTAGACAAAAAATGCACACCAGCATTGACTTGATGCATTAAGCTGTGCGACAGCAGTCATTCACTGTGCAGAGAAAACAAGCCATGTATTCTCCAAAAAGCATTCTTTCTTACTGTGTAGTCTTCTCCATACACTATCTAAGCAGTCAATAGTGACACAGCTCCTTTCAGCTGTGCACACACACAAGCTTTTTGTAATTAGTAAATTTATGCATCTGTCTACATGGGATTTAGTTGGTGAGTTTGATTTAAAAAAAAAAAACATTAAATCAGAAATAGGAAAGACCTACAAACCAGATATCCAAAGCTCAACAGCTCACACCAAAATAGTCTAGATGGATAGAGAGCACAGGCCACCAGAAAAGCCTGTATATTTGATGTGAGAGTGAATGGTCCCCATAAGATACAAAACCATTTAAAATGGGCCACAAGAAAAAGCAGATTTTATAATTAGTGGGGGAAATTATTTCAGAATAAGTGGAATACCTTAACTGTGGTCATAACAAGAGAACCAGCTGTGTCAAAGTTAGGTTTTGTTTGTATGCTGCACGACGTACGCAGGGGTGCCCTCATCTCCTCTCTCACAGCAGGCATAGTGTGGCTCTAATGACGCAAAAGCTTCTAGAGGGCTTTTTAATCTTTTACAAGGCCAGTGCTTCAAAATGTATGCAGGCACTCAAAGACAGCAAGGAAACTAAATAAAGCGTGTGATGCAATGCAGGATAGCCTACCTGGAAAGTGACCTGCCACTTTAAAGATGCCTGAGTGCACTTAAATGTTCGATGCATGCATAGAATCTCAATGATTTGCTGCCTGAATTCAGCTCATTGGGGATTTGTGCGTTTGGATGCGTGTCAGTTGATAAAGTTGGTGATTCATCTCACTGACACTGCCCTATTGCAGGGCTTTGAACTAAAAACAGAAGGAGGAGTTACGTAAAGGTAATCAGCCGTGCTGTTGTCTAAAGGGCATTTCGTACTTAAGTTGGCAATTTCCTTAGCAAAACAGTAAATTTATTTTCCTTTCCCCGTAATTCAGCTCCAGAATGTCAGGGTATCTGACAAATTTACAGCAGATCCCGGACTTTCACCTGCTGTTGTTCAAAGAAGTACTTAGAGTTAGGACTAGAATAATGTAGACGCTGACGGTTAATCTGCACCACAAAAAATTCCAGTTTCAGTTATAATGAATATGAGCTTGAACTGCAGATTCTTATTTGAGGCGCGTCCAAATAAGGAGGGTTCAAGAATCACAGCCCTTTCATTCATTTCTAAAATTTCATCTGCTGATACTGTATTAGCTGCACCTCAGGAGTGGGTAGTTTACACTCTTTTGGTCTTGCTTTTTGCTTTGCTTTTAACATAAAATATCATCATTGGTTTCATAGTTTACCCCACTGAAGAAATAACTGAGTGCTAATATTGCTCCTCCAGTTCTGTGCTTATTGTTTTATGTCCTGACAAGGAAATGTGACTCCCTAATTAGCACTCATCAAGCAGAAGTCAGAAATTCTGATTTCTCAGTTATCACTGAAAGCACCATCGGTACACCTTCAGTAATTTCCATTAAAGAAACAAACATCAGTAAAATATCGCCCATATTAGCAACAGGTCCTAATGTTAGCTGCTAAAAGTAAACAAACAAAGGAATGGAGCTACAGTGAAGTCCAGAGTTTATTTAACTAATATCTGACGGAGGAATTAATATGTGAGCTCTGACACTTGTTATTACCCAGCCAGCAGCCATTAGTTGCTGCAGTGTGTGCTTCAGAAACACGAATCTGCTTTGAGAAGGGATCAGTATCCAACCAGTTTCCATGGTCCAACTTGTTTTATTTCAGTCGGGTGTGTGGTCTGTGCTCTCAAGCTCCTTACTGGATGCTCTCTCTCATACTGTAATAATTTGCTCCTTGGAGTCTAGAGTCTACTCCATACACCATTTAAACAAATGCTTTTCCATATCGTCACATTGTCTCCACACATTTTACACTTGATGTTATATTATTTACATCATGAGCCATTCATAATCTTCTTTCTTGTTATTTCTCTCACTATTTGGATAAAGGTTCATCTTAAATGAATCTCTCCAAGACTTCTAGTTTAGAACTGCTCTGGCTTTATAAGTTTTTTTTTTCTTCTGTTCTTCACCTTGTGGTGCTACACTTTAAGCTCTCATCTTTGACTCCATGTTGTCAGTTCACATCAACAGCTCCCAAATGCTAAAACCATTGAGATGCTTAATTGATGTGGAAATAAATGAGGAAAAGCTAAAAGCTGGCCATAAACAGGATCTGTGACAAACTGTCCAATTACACCGATCGCTTGAAAAAGACTGTTCAGCAAATACAACATCTTTGATTACTGAAATCTTTTGCTAATTTAGATGCAAATTCTCTTAAATTAAAACTCAGAGTCTAGACCATCATAAAACTGTAAATGTAAAATGTTTTGGTTAACAAATGAAAAATAAAGACTGAATCTGTCGCCAAGCATTTCCAGACCTCACTACACTTTTCCTCTCACTACCTCCACGTTGCACCGTGATGTTGTAAGATTTGAATTAGATGAATTAAGTTGAAGTTTTCCTAACAGAAATATTGGAAAAGTAGGTCAAATGCCGACCTTATGGACATTATTTTTGTCAGCAACTTTGTTGTTGCACAGTTCTACACTTTAGATGTTCAGACCTGCACAGATTGCCTTCACTGTTGGGAGAACAGCCACAGAGAATCATGAGAGTGCACGTGTACATGTTGATGTGTTTGTGTGGGATCCATGCTTAGTGGAGTCGAGAAGATTGAAATTTGATCCTCTGCTGCCCTCTATATTCCATTGTGTATATGAGTTTGGGGGTGGCGTTCAGAAACGGGCAACAGAACAAACATTTGCATGGCTTTACGACAAAGTTTACAACACTGGATAGACTGACAGAAATAATACATCTGCAGCCTGTAGACAGACAGATGGTGCAGCTGTGTCACACTTCAGATTGAATCAAGTTAAGTTTCAAATGTCAGCTCCAAAGTCTCATTTTTGTTGAAGTACTGCTACCTCGATTCCTCTTGAAAAGGATACAAATCGAGGGCAGCTGAGTATGTGCAGACTGTAAATTAGTTAATGGACCTCCCTCTAACTTCGCAGTCCTGTTTCCTGCTTCTTCCTGCTGTGGCTTTCTTTCTTTGAGAATAATTAGATGTTTTGTTTTGTGGATTTTGCTTTTTTTCCCCACTTTCTTTTACATGTTGAAGTGTTCTGTTTTTTTTTCAACATTCTGCATTCAGTGTGTATTCGTCACATATGGATCTTATAATGAACTAAAATCTGATGATATGTCTCGTTTGACGTCTTCACTTTTTTGCAGAATTAACAAATTCATATCACAACCTCCAAGGCCCTCACATGATTACACAGTTGTATCGAGACATGTTGGCATGCGTGGATCTATAAAGCAAAAGTGCCAAAATCCTTTAAGGTACCGTCAATAATCAGGGACAGGGCTGTGCCTGTGGTGTTCCTGAAGAAACTCGTAATAAGATTGCGTAACACGAAAAAGATTTGAGCCTATAACTGTGTTTTTGTGTATATGTTAATCTGTACTGCAGCGTCTAAGGAGGAGTCTGCCTCCAGGATTGCTGAGAAGAATTTCATCAACTTGGACCACGACCACCTCAGCTACAGGGCTGCCTACCATTGAGCCAGGCCCTGTACGCAGAGACCGCTCAGCCAGCATCAAACACACTCCGGACAGGTGACATCACTCATCCAACATCTCAAACACTGGGATTACTGTAATTTCTTATATCTGATAGTATCTTGCATCAAAGCAGTGATTCGTGGAACAACTCATTGATGATGACCATCTCAAAGAGCTGCTCCATGTCTGCCTCCTGTGCTGCCTCCGTCTCCTCCAACCACCTCTACAGCAAACCACTAGAAAGACCAGGTGTGTGTTTGCATATTTACCTCACACACAGTGTTGTGCACATGGAGCAAGCTCTTGTTTTAAATGACTATATTCAAAATCTTTTTCAGGTTTCACTCCATCCAACATATCACCTCTGGGCTCTCCGTGCCCCTCTCCTCCCGTCCAGGGAACACCTGTCTCCAGCCCTACGGTAAAGACATGTTCAGTGCAGCTTCCCGAACCGGCCGGGCCACTCACAGAGCGGGTACCTGTCTCTGTGGCCCCCAAAGGCCATCACAGAGCCTTAACTCACAGCCAGAGCGCCCCGAGCTCTACCACCATTCACTGGCGGCCTCCGTCACTCTGTGGCAGGTAATGCACATACAGTCACACTCTTCTTACGTTCTGATGAGCAATTGCAAATGAAGAGAGTAAAAAAATCACAATGTATGCATGAATGTTTGTTTGTATGGAAATGAAAGCAATCTGCCACTTTCTTTAAGTGCTTTGACAGGAAAGGGACTCAACTCTTAATAATCAGATTGAAGGGAATGATCAGGATGCACCAGTGTGTAACCTCTGAATGTGTTGGTGTGTCTCAACCTTCTGCCAGCTGTGGTAGGCCGTTCAGCAGTCGACTAAACCACGGGGTAGAATCTGGCGGCAAAGGAGAAAGAATACCCCATCCAGGTAAACAGCAGTCTGCAAGATTTCCTGCTTCTGCTCAGTACGATTCTCGCCCATCTGCCCCCGATGGCAAAAGAGACTTTTCTTTGCAAAAGATTTTTTTTGGGGGGTAGAAATTTGTCTTCACAGAGTCAGTAAAATGAGAAATGTTAGCCAAAGGTTGCACAAACCTAAAGAGTGCAATCTCTTCCCAGATGAGCGTGCGGTAGCTTCATCAGACTACGACAGCACCTACGACAGCACCTATGAGACCAACCACAGTGACAGCAGCGACTTTGCACAGAATGAGGAGGATGGAGAAGGAGGGAAGAAGCCGCCTGAAGCGAGGGAAGGTTGCAGGGAGTGTCCGACAGAGGGCATCATTCTCCATCCGCTTCTGCCATCGCCACAGGTCGGCAAGTTTTAAAAAATAAATGTAATTCATTCGTCATAGTTGGTGGTATCTGCACACCATTTTGATAACTTTGCTGGCTGTTGGTGATTATGCTTCAGAAAAGTTGAGTATGTATTATTTTATATATCTCTGGAAGAACGTCTCTGTGTCGTTCCAACATTGCCTTTGACTTTTTACCATTACATGACAGAAAGATGAGCCCATCTCAGTCCCAGAGGCTCTGGTAATGCCAGGGCTGGAGCATCTGATGAGTCAAATCAACAACTGGAACTTTCCCATTTTCAGTCTTGTGGAGAGAACCCACGGCAAGGCAGGCTGCATCCTCAGCCAGGTAAACACTTGCTAATGAGGACATTTTGCAGCCTTTATGACTGTCTGGCAACATATCAACTCAGACTAATTAAAACCCCCAAAGTAACAAAAAGGTCCACATGTGCAGTATGAAATTATCAGTGATTTGGTGGCATTATCTGGAAGTGTATGTCATTAGATTAGATGCATACAATTTAAAAAAAAACATTGTTATTGAATGATACAATTGCCACCAAAACAGATAATATAACTCTATAGAACAACAGCAAATCTAATAAAGAAATGTAGATAGAAAAACTACTAATGATCCACAATATTTTTAAATGCTTAATTGTTAAACATGACGCTATTAGTCTTTATCATTTCAACGTTTGACATGGAGTCTTTTCCCTATTAGGAGTAAATATGGGGTTTAACACAGGGTCTTTGGAGATAGGATTGTGATCCTCCTCACAGATTCAGTGACCGTGTTCTTATGTCCCAGGTTTCTTATAGGCTTTTTGTGGACACGGGTCTGTTTGAGACCTTCAAGATTCCCATTAAAGAGTTCATGAACTACTTCCACGCTTTGGAGAATGGATACAGGGATATACCTTGTGAGTAGGTGGTCCACATATTGATAAAAAGAAAATATTTGCATGTAGCGTTTCCTGTGACTGCCACAAGATGGTGGTGTTGTAAATAAAAAGGTGATGGCAGGACTGTCTGTGACATGTTGCTACAGAACAATTGGAAGGGAGCATTAATAACTACAACAGAAGAATATAATTATGTCCAATTTCCTGTGATGTTTTGGTAAATTAATGCAACACTGAAAATGTGCTGATACCTGATATCTTGTCACTTATAACATCAGGACTTTATACAATGCTGCACAATCTTTAATCAAGCAGGTTTTTTGAGGGGCAGTTTTTTTTTTTACATATGTCCATTTTTAGATACTATAAAATGTTGATTACAGAACAAACCACAGTAGTCCAACTAATTATGGGACAATTATGGGCTCTGAAGCATGTTGCAAGTAGGAAAGGCAATTTCAGACGATACGCTGAATTGAGGCATGTATTGTTCTCCCAGAAATCAGGCGATCAATGACATATGAGGCCTCACCTCTAAGACAGACACTCGATTAGTTCGTCTGGCGATATGTGCATAGATATGTGTCGCATACTTTTTTTCCCTTCCCCATTCTTTAACCAACATTTAATTTTCTTGGACAATGGTATTGTAAAGTAAATTAGTTTAGCTGAAAAGGGTGAAAATGAAAAAATGTCTATTTTTCAAAAAGTTAATCAAAGTTGATCAGCAGGGGGCACTACTGAGCACTCAAAGCGTTGAGAAATGAACCAGTTTTCCAACACAACTGACTGGAAAGCCTCAGTGTTTCTGGCCATGTCTTAGCAAAACATAGCACATAGAGGCCTTTTGCATGGAGAAAAGCGTTTCAACAGATGTCCTGCGTGTAGATTCAGAGACCAGGTCATATTTATATAGAACATATTTGCAGTAACAGTGAATTTACATGACCCCACCTCTGCGTGAATAATTAATCTCATGGAGCTTTGAATTAATTGTGAACATCTCCTTTTGGATCCCCATATTTTTAGATTCAAATGCTGCCTGAAGTGGAACAGGTTTCAATAAACAAACCGTGCACGATACGGTGACCCCTCATCAGATTAGTAGCAAGTGCATTTTTGGCTCATCCTTCAAAGCCTTCTATAAGTACACCTAGAGGGTCTGCTTTTAGATCTTTGGGAAAATTGGAGGACGTACTTCGAAGCAGGGCATTAAAATTCATCCTATAATTTGTGAACATGAGGCATGACCAGAAAATATGAGTGTGGTTGCCGTTTTTTGGCCCATGGCTTTGCTTGTGTATGACAGCTTTCAAACTATGTCGATCGTATTCTAAATCCTGGAAAAAAAAAAAAAAGTAAGTGCACTTTCTATGTAAAAGTTCTTCTTCTTTCTTTGAAACACCTGCATGATAGGTTTTAATGAACTTTACCAAATATGCACACCTATTATTAAGTGTATGAAGTCTGAATTAAATAATCTATACCATTTTCTGTTGAAATTGAAATATTTTATTTATTTATTTTTTATCTTTATTTTACGCATATCATGTAGATTTGACTAATCTCAAAATCTCAGCCCCTTTAACGGGACCTGATCATTTCTGACTGTAACGTCACTACAGTCATTCACATGACTGCTGACGAAAACCTGTTTCCTCTGTTGTTTCCCTCAGCTGAGAAATATCAACAAAATCAGATCTCGTTCTTTGCCTTTTATGATCTCTATCTATTGACTGATTACCTGAATTTCCCTTCATTTTTACAAATGATCTTAATTAACTCTTCACATGCTACATTCAAGCTTAACCTAAATGGATTACAGTTCATTCGACGTGCAGCTAATGGGCCATTAACTAGAATTTCTTGCATTTCTCCCGTGGTTTCCTGTAAATTTGGAATAAACTACAAAATCCTGTTTATAACATATGAGGCACTGCATGACCAGCCAGATTTCGAACCTGTTGAGCCCGTTCTTGACCGGGAAGATCCCCAGTTTGTTTCACCCCACACCAACTGCAAAAGGCAAGGTGCTTTTTGTGAAATCACGATAATTTATCAGGTTTTTTGAAACTCTGGACTACTGAATGTCTATGAAAAACCTACCTTAACGGAGAAACTTTTCATTGACCTTTATCCGTGTCATATGTTGGTTCATCTTAGCATGTCTGTCACTGTTCTCTCTGTCATCCATAGTGATACTATTTCAGCTGACTGAAATAAAGATCAAACTCTTTCAAAAAAGCACTGGCGGCTATATATACTGCACCAGTTTAACCTAATGCAATTATAATTGAGAAGGACAGAGTGCTCACATCATTGCACCACAATCTCCATTGAATTTCATCACTGCATTCTCTCTGCTCCTATGAGAGTAAGTGTTTTATTTTCCATCTCCCCAGATCACAACCGGATCCATGCTACTGATGTGCTACATGCTGTCTGGTATCTCACCACTCAGCCTGTGCCAGGCCTGCCCACACTGGTGACTGAGAATGGAATACACACTGGTACGGATTTTTTTTTTTATTCATACAGCAATTTCTTATGATTTAACCCCAGTCTTGCTTTTCATTTTTTCTTTTTTTTTTACCCTCATGTTTTATTCAATCTAAATCTCGTGCTTTGATCTCGAGCCCAGATGCTCAAAGAGGCAACACCAATTTAACTCCCACACACACAAGCATGGTAGACAATCAAGTCTTCATTCAGGGGGTAAAAGTGTGTGTAAACAGAGAATTAAGAATAACATGCATTAATTCCACGGCTTTTTTTCTTTTAGACAAATTGATCCATCACTTCCTGCTTAAGTGTATGTCTCTCCTACTCATATATTCAGCCGTATACTCAACATTTCTCTTTCTGTTCATAGACTCTGCAAACGGCATCACACCGAGAGCAACAAGGTTCCTGGTGTCCAAAATGAACTCTGTGCAGGAGGAAGGCTACGGCTCCCTAGCTGCTCTGATCCCCGGCCTTGAGCTGATGGCCCTGTATGTAGCCGCCGCCATGCACGACTATGATCACCCTGGAAGAACCAATGCTTTTTTGGTAGCCACCAGTGCACCACAGGTAAACAAGTTGTGTGTGTGTGTGTTTCTTATTACAGCAGATAAAAACAACTTGCTTTGTGAGGACATTGCATTGTGTTGACGCTCTCACCAGTGTGCAGCTTCTCTGGCCCATTCCTGCTCTTAAGCTTTTTGTTCTTAAAGCAGGGACGTCCGTATCTGCATGTTCGAGCTAACACTGTAGGCTACAATGTTTTACTCCGCTGAATAACCCATCCTCTTCAGTTAAAAATTCTCCCACAAATATACAGAATCTATCTGAGTCTACATTTTTTACATAAATGAATAAATCCACAAGCTTTTTTTTTTTTTCCAAGTATTGAAATGAATAGGAATGAGTCTATGTGTCTAATGTGTATTTCCAGCAGAAACACGGGGAAAACGCTAAGATTAGTAATGCTGAGAAAAAAAAAAGTAGTCATATGTCAGAAAACAAAAAGAATGCAGACCAGCGGCCAACAGCAGCTGCTACGAAATAGGATTTCATTATAAATAACAGTTTTGTGCACAAGCAGGATTTCAATAAAAAGAAGCAGGCAGCAGAATTCATATTGTTCACTGTGAGATCTCAAGGACTTTAAACTACGCCATTACATATGCAGTAAGGCCAAGGAAGCTCCTGTGAAAAAGCTACTGAATACTAATGCTGCATGTTATTTTCACTTTCTCCTCCTCCACTGTAGGCTCTTTTGTACAACGATAGATCAGTCTTGGAAAACCACCATGCGGCTTCAGCCTGGAACCTTTTCATGTCTCGACCCGAGTACAACTTCCTTGTTAACCTTGAGCACGTGGAGTTCAAACGCTTCCGCTTCCTTGTCATTGAAGCTATCCTGGCCACTGATCTCAAAAAGCACTTTGACTTCCTCGCGGAGTTTAATGCAAAGGTAAACATTCGGATCAGCTACATAGACAGTTGGAAGAGTGACCATCCATGATCCATTTGTAATACCTGTTGGGTCACTGGTCATCTCTCCTCAGTTCTTGTTAAGTATTTTTTCTTGTTTCGCTAATACCAATAATAGGAAAGCTCTTTTCCTGCAGACTGTCCAAATCAATAGACATTTCTTTCGCTATCTTTTTATCTCATCAGGTGGGTGATGAAGGAGTATCTGTTATTGATTGGACCAATGAGAACGACCGATTGCTGGTGTGCCAGATGTGCATAAAGCTGGCTGATGTCAATGGACCACTGAAGTGTAAAGAGCTGCACCTGAAATGGACAGAGGGGATTGTCAATGAGTTCTATGAACAAGTAAGTTTACAAGGTTTGCAGTCTGATCGGATCACATCGTTGCTTGAATTTGGTTTTCCATTTTAGGAGCACCACATAATTGTAACATACTGTTAGATCAGATCAGAGATGATCATCACCTATGGGCATGAACAACGGCTCTACAGCCGCACACACATGACACCCGCTGTCTTGTTCCATAGAGTCGTTTAAAAGTTTGCCAGTTTACAACATAAATCATACATTTCTGGACACACAGATCACATACTATGTTCATTACTAATGAACACACTATTCATTCATTAGTTTGTGACAGGCTTTCAGTCCAGAGGAGTTTGAATACATATATTATTGAATAGTGTATTCATTCGTATATGTATTCAAACCCCTCTGGGCTGAAAGCCTGTCACTAACTCATTCAGTGCAATCACTACTGGAAGTGAGCCACAGTGCATCATTACTTGGAAAGACTGGGCCATCAGTAGATGTTCCTCTTTTTTTTTTGACTGAAGAATCTCTCACAACAATGTTACTCGTATATTGCACTCTATTCCTCGATGAAGAGGGTCATAAAGATACAAGAAATAAATTCTCTGTATTTGTGTTTGTTTAATAAAGGTCCAAATGAATAAAAAAGTTTAAAGTTCAAGTGTTCAAATGTTGCAGTCTAGAAATCGTTTCTGGATATCGTGTTTAGGGAAAAAAAAACATCCTCATAAATAGCTGCATTTATGACTTGTTCTTTATAGGTTGTTGTGAGTTTGGACAGACATGCTTTCATATCAAGTCTGAAGCATGAGTCAATAGAAAGTACATGAAAGCAACAGTGCCTGACTTTTCTTTAAGTCTATTCTATGTAAGAAGACTGTCTGGAATTTCCCCAACGAGAAGAACAAGTACATTCATTCTTTGGAAAATTATATTATTTGTAGAGGCAAAATGTAGCATTAATTCTGCAATGATCAATTGATATTTTGCATGGCTCCAGAGGAGGGGAACCATAGATCAGGGCTAAAAGCAAAACATGTATCAGTGTATGACAGTGCTGTGCTTTATGTAGGATAGACCCACATGGACAAGCTTTTCTTTGTTCAACTGTTTTGAATACTCAAAACCCTTAGTAACTCATAAATTTGACCATTGAAGACAGATGCCTGGCAACAAATCCTGCTCTGAACTACCGAGACCATAAAGATAAAATCTGATCACCCAACAGCGATAGAACAAATTTCCTAGCAACTGTAATGTAAGCAGAAAAATCCTGATTTGAAACTATTGGGCGCATTTTCAAAATATAAAGATAACGGTCTTTAGATTTGCACAGAGATGTTCAGGCTGCAGCAGAAATTTGTTATCCTAAGGTTATTCTGACGATCCGCAAACTGGGTAGAAGCGTATGCGATATGTGTTAAGTCAGTGTTAATGAAGGGAACTTGTGTTGCAAGGATATCAAAACACTGTTCAGCAGTGGGGGAGGAGGGAAGGGGTGTCGACAGATAGAGGGTTTGCGTGTGGTTTTCTTTTTCAGAGGGGAGAAGGATGACCTAAATGTGCCATACTTGACAGCACTCATTCACAGTCACTGCGGAGGATCTCAGAGAAGGCTTTCAGTGGCAACCGATGTAAACACACAGACACTCATCTTTACTTTATGCTCTGCAATGCACCACTTTAACATCCTACACATTAGCAATATCTGGCTAAAAGATTTTTTTTCCCACTCTCTGATCAGGCTGTGACTCAACATACACCCCCCACCCCCCCCTCTCTCACAGTAACCGCTAGTGCTGTGCACTGACGCCATCCTGATTTTTGGTTGCCATAGCAATTTGGAGCTCTTGCCCCTCTGTCCTCTTTTTGAACGTATTTGAAAGCCCCAACATCAGAAGAAAAACACAACAGCACAATCCTGGACTGTCATAACATTTGAAAAACAACAATGCAACCATTTTGTCTGTAGGTTGTGCAGTGTACACCGCAGAGTAAGCGGGCAGAATCTGGAAGTGAACACGGAGGCGGTGATCAAAATCGGTTTAATTTAAGACAATCAGAGGTACCTGGAATTCATTGAGCAGATTAGATTCCAAATATCTGAGATGTGCGTTCATCTTTCTTTGTGGATTGAAAATGGGAAACACAAAACCTACAACTGTGCCAAGGACAAGAAGGGAAAAGAGTGGCTCCACTTAGGCTAAAACTTGATCTGCCCCACATTTACACCAGATGACGGTCACACAAATGGCTTCTTCAGGAAATATGATTAAAACTTATCTGATAAAATGTAGAGAGTCTATGCATTATTAAGATGATTAGTCAGAGTATGTCTGTCACCGTTCTTTATCTTTGTTTGGGCACAAATAAACAGATTGTAGTCATCGGAAACTGCAGCAAATCTCCTCAGACCGTCTTATTTGATTAACTTATACCTACAGATCAACCATAGTTTGAACCAATGTTTTTCTATTTGTAGTCCTCTTGACCTACTTTCACAAGACTGTAGCCAGAGGCTGAGTATCTGGGACTCTCACTGCTTGACAGCTGTGTTTTTGCCAGTGGAGGGATGGAGTTTACCCACGATTGCCTGAAAATATTTGATTTATTCTATATTCGACATAAAGTGTTGTCTTTATATTGGGGTACTTTCTTGTTTTCTGTCATGTATTACTGACAATATCACTGAAAATATCTCTAAAGAGGTTAGCTCAGATGAAATTATGGTCGATGATCGTGACTTTAACTTCACACAAACAGAATCCCGCCTGATTTATCCCCGAATTACTTTATATGTGAAATGTGTGAAATGGATGAAAGCAGCAGAAATTTGCAATTTATGCATTAGGCCTAAAGATAATGTTAATCAAGCCATTTTTTTTTCTTCCAAGGTCATTAAACTCTCTTACTATATGATGCCTCTCACATATGCATCATTTTTGTTCCCAGGGTGATGAAGAAGCAAACCTGGGCCTTCCCATCAGTCCATTCATGGACCGGTCCGCTCCACAACTCGCAAAACTGCAGGAGTCTTTTATCACTCACATAGTGGGACCTCTGTGCTCTTCCTACGACTCTGCTGCTCTCATGCCAGGGCGCTGGGTTGACCCGTCAGAGGGAGAAATGGAACCAGAAGTGGGGAAGGAAGGACAAGATACAGAAGAGGAGGACACAGCAGATGAAGAGGCATCGACAGGCTCTGACACCTCCCGTATGTCTAAACTCTGTCTAGACTCTAAACTGCCTCTTAATAGTTGGTTTTTTAAAAGGGAAACATCTCACTTATGTTTATGGAGCCTTTCTGAATAATAATCGAGACATCGCTGACAACTGAGATCACTGTCCTGTTGTTTGATGGGATCTGGGGAGATATCATTTCCAAGAAAAATTTTTTAAGAGTTGCTGATGTATAAATATTTTATTTAACATAATGTATTTGATGTTTCTTCAATAGGTTTTTCTTTTTACTTCATTTATTGAAATACCTTTTTGCTACCGAGCTTACCTTGAGCAAGAGATTGTAACAATAATAGTAAAAAAACAAAAGGCACTGGTTTTTACCAAGTAAACATAATTAAACCCTTTAAACAAATAGTTTGGGAGATGTCTTTGATTTCTCATCACAACTTGTCCTCATACCAAAATAACCATGTTGGTCTATTGTAGCCACAATTGCAAGAAATTTGCCAGAGATAACCCAGTGAAATTACTTTTGAAAAATGAATAACTGACCCTTTCATGGTGTAACTATGCATAGTGAGAGATTTTGGCTTTAAAACAAATCAATGTGACTAGGAAGAGGGAGAGGGTGTGGAGATTTTTTCACTGTTGTTCAAGTAATAGGTCCACCACTGAGGCTTTGCGGTGGTCGTCCTTAACAGAAACTATTTCTGGCATGTGCTACATGTACAGTGGAATGTCTTTGCAAAACTCCAGAGATTGCTCGCCCCATCTCACCACCCCAACCGCCAGCTGTCACTGTAGTTAAATAACAGAATCACCTCATCTCGCCCTTTGGTCATGTCATTATTATTCCAGGCAACATATGGCTTTTTTCGCATTCGTAGAAACAAGTTATTATTGCTCACTGCTTCTAGACATCACTTAGTTCGAAATACACTGCCGGCACAATCAGCCTGTGGGTAATTTTGAAATGGTAAGGCAGATTTGAGGAAGCAGCTTGCTTGACTGTGGTCAAAGATAAAGAGAATCCTCCAAGCTCTCAGATAGACATGCAATTACCCGATAACTCCTGTTTTTTTTGTCAGATTTTGATGTAAGCCATGTTTTCCAAATAACTGTCCAGCTCATGTGAAGCAATCTTTGAGATGTTTTAAACAAATTAACAGAACAGAAGAAGAGGAATAATTAGAAAAATACCATAATCAGTATCCTAGCCACCAAACAAGATTATTATTATTACTATTCTTCTCGCCCCCATATGGGCACAGTGTAATCTTGAGGCAGAATAACTGATATTTAAGTCACACAACCTGTGTGACTTAAATATTAATTACATTAGCCTTAATTCAAAAGAGGTGATCCCATCTCCAACTGAGCACTTTAATATAAAAAAGGCAAAAACCACCTGAAGTGGGTGTGAGAAGCAAATTTTGGTGCGCCCATGAAACTTTTCAGGTGCTTAAAATCATTGATAAAAGCACCCACTGACCTAGCCTACACAGGCATATAACTTCCAGGGAAATCAAACCTTGTTGAGGTTGTTTCAGGTTTAGAGCTTGATTAGCTCTTTGCCCATCCCCTGCCCCTCTGCTATGCTATGCATAGAAGTGTATTAAAATCTTTCATGTAACTCTGAAGCAAACAAGCATGCATCCCAAAATGTAACACTTTTCTTTTAAAATCAGCTTCCTTCCCAGGAGCTTGTGTAACCGTTTGCTCTTTTTCTCACAGAACAACAAGAAACCAAAAAGGCACACCGGAGGAAAGTGTTTTGCCAGATCATGCAGCATCTTTTGGAAAATCATGAAATGTGGAAATGTCTGATTGCTGCGGAAGCCCCGGAGGAGGCCCAGGAAGAGAAGCCGAACTGCATCGGCAGCCCGACCGATCCAATCACGGCAATTCGCGAGGAGGAGGAGGAGCAGGCAAGCAAAGAGGAGGAATCAGCTGATGACCTTGATGAAAGGGAAGAAGCGTCCCCTATGGAGGAGGGAATCCCTCCACAATCAGAGACTTCAGGAGAAAATGAGCAAGAACCAGAGTGAGATTCTAATTTCAAACTCCTCTTAAACCAGGAATTTGAACATTGTTTAAAAATGTTTGTTTCTTTCCTAACTAAACTCTTGATATGGTAGCCAGCACATCACTTTGACACAACACTGTAGAAGATGTTTTTGGTAAAATGTGCCTAACAAAAACAGGACTGAGGACTGGGATGACGCATTAACCAGTGCGTCTGACATGGAGAGAGATGTGAGATTAGCAAAAGAAGAAGAAGTGACTAAAGAAGAAAAGAGAAAAGGCAAAAGATGATGAATATAGGACATGGACTGTGTTTGTTTTAACTGTAATGTTTGTTTTTGTGTGGATCTGGCACTCTGCCTGTACCCAGACTGCCCATCCTGCACTATGGGCAAACCACACTCATTCACAGAGTCACTCACATTCTGTCACAGCTCGCCGCTGTCCTTGCTGCTCTCAAGCATCAACACTCTGTGGAGCCACCCAGCTGGTCGAGGATGTGCAACAAGCCCCTTCTTGAGGACAATGGGAGGAAAGCCAGGGAAAAAGCTTTGTCCACTCAGGCTCGGCCATGTAGATTATATAAGAGGATGGAAGAAAGAGCCAGTAGTAGTGCACTGTGTGTACATACACCCACACAACCTTCACAGCCAACACAACGCAGCGCTACAGCACAAACTCATTCCACACTGTAAACACTTTAACAAAGAACCCTGTTGCTCAAAAACCTTTATTCTTATTCAAGGAGAAAAAATGCAAAACATTATTTTGTCCGTGACAAACAAGCTGGCAGACATTGCCTTTTGTTAGTCAGTCAGCACGGCACACCTACATTTATCCAGGCTACACAGCTCAGGAAAGCAGAAACCTGTAGCAAAACAGAAACACAAAGGACTTCCAGTGTCCTTGTGCATTTTTTTGTCACTTCTACTGCTTTACTTTCTTTGCTTTCTGAGATGTCAGTCCACTAATGCCCCCCCCCCAAAAAAAAAAAAATGTAGCTATCTTTGTTCAACACTACGGGAACCACAAGGGATAGCACACACATTATCGTTAATCCCAGTAAAACTAATTTAACAGGACACAAATCTAGATAATAAGGCAATATGTTCGATCCAGCAAATTAAATTTATCTCCACGTGTCTTATTTGCATTATCCCCACAGTTAATATAGTAATTAATGACACAAAATGTTTTTCTTTCCATTTAATTCAAATTGTGGTATTTATGTCAAATGCTTCAGAATGTAAAATAACCATAGTGGGCCAAGCCTCAGCTGAGTCATAGCTCCGTATCACCTGAGAAGATTTATATCAATAAGAACCCCCGTGCAGCCTGTTGACATCCGGCAGATGCCACCAAGAAACTATGTGGACGTCACAGTCTAAGCAAATTATCCGTCTTTGAAGGTAAAAATGTAGGATTTATGTGTCTGTTCATAGTCAGTTCTCAACGTTAGCCAACAGAAAAAGCTGAATGAGTTGTGTAAACACTTCACGCAAACCAGCGAGGGAGGGAAAGGCCATAACAGCTTTGTCAAAAGCTGCCACAAGCACTGTCACTCTGTGTGATTTGGCAAAAAGGGCAGTGAAGTAGGGGCAGTTCCAAGAAATCATTTCTAATGACAGAGCGCTCTCCTTTGATGTCTTCAGAGAGTCAGATTGGTGGTGATGGAGGACAGTGTGAACAAGGAGAATAGTCTTAGTAATGAGGCTTAGAAATGAAAGAGAATAGCGGGTGAGGGAGGAGCCTTTTAGCTTTCAATGTAGCTGCTTCTGAAAGGTACGAGGGGTCTCAGAGCTCTCTCACAACGCAGCAGATTCTTCCAGATGTAACTCTTTGAAGATGAGCCAGTTTGGTAGAAATCAAAATCATGTGACGATCTGTTTCCCACGATGCAAAACGTATTAAGAGACAGACATTACACCATATTTGATCTGACATCACAAAACCAACTGTGACCCTCTGTCATTTAAATCTGGATATTAAAGTATACTGTGTTCACATATCAATCTGTAACAGTTAGATTTCATGAAATATAATACATCTGAAAGACTCTCTGCACTTTTTGTAGAAACTGCCTGAGACTTGAAGCTGGCTGTAGAGAAGACTAAGAAAAGACAGGCAAAGATAGTCAAAGCAAAGTAGGATATAGTTATGCAAGCATAGATGTCTAAAGCAATTGAATAGCATCGATGTATGCTTCAGCTCTGTAGCAGGCAGGGAATTTTAAACAACATGGTTGTAAATCCTTCAAAGATTAGCTGGAATGCAAGATGAGCCAAAATAACCACAAGTATTGACCACTTTAAGCCATGCGAGTCACAAGTGACAGGTGGGTTGCTGGGTGACAATTGATAACTCCAGTGAGTAACTATCACACAAACTCATACAGATACAGATAAGGCAACATGAGATAGGCATACAAACGTCCACTAAGCAAAAAAGCAGAACGTGTTCACATGTGCTGGATGAAATCAGGCCAGTGAATCTATTAAACAAGCACTTTTGCTTATATTTATTGGTGGGACTTGCCTTGCTGTGACCCGATTTCTTCACTCAATTACAGTTTGCTGATACTGTTATAAAACTGTATAAATCCTCACTTGTATCAATTTCACTGCTATCAAAATGCCCATTGTGCAAAGGACGGCTAAACTGTGCGGCATACAAATACCTTTGGGACTTATTGCCTTTACTTATAAAATGATGCAGTAGTTCAGCTTGTTTGTAATAACATGAAATAGGAAGCTTCCGTTAACTTCATCTTTCACTTTTACTTTCAGGCACTGAGGTGTTTTTTTTTTTGTTATTTTTTTAACGATAGCTACTATGTACATTCAAAGGAGGCACTGCTTAACAGGACATTAATTTACAGACTATAAGCCAGTATAAGACACAAACAAAAGCGAAGAGCATTAACGTCAATCATACGTCTTGGACAAATGTAGTCTGGCATAGAAGATCTCTAAATGAAGCGAAAAGCTAAAGTTAAATGTGATCCTCTGCCACAAAATATGCATATGCAGCCAGACACATTTGGATTTTACATCCCCTCCTGGACCTGATCGTCTTCCAGTGGCCTCACCTTCCATTGGCTTGCCATGATAAGTCTGCGGATAGCAAATAAAAATGCTCCGACTGATATACGCAGCTGTGAGTTGGGGTATCAGCTGGTGTCTGTCGTTTGGGCATATTTGAACCCCTGTACAGCAAGGTATCTTTATAATATAAGTTATTATAAAAATAATCAAATCACTGAAAGAAAAAAAAATAATTGAGTATACAAGCTTGAGCTCCACTCACTGTAAATAACCCAGGCACTATACATTATATCATTACCTCAATTGCGACTAATTATTACAGTAATTACAATGGATTTTTCATGTCGCACACTTGTACTATCTCATACTCGTCAGCATTGTTTGGGCAGTTTTCCAGACTCCCTCCAAATCTTTTGCTTGAATTTTACATGATCTAAGAGTTCAAAGCTCATTTGGGATTAAGTCAGTCAAAAGAGACTCTTCTCTTTTCTCTCAGCGCAGCCTCTAACTGTCTACATTGCAGTGCAACAATCAAAGAGACTTGAAGAAATCAAAGCTGTGATCCAATTTGGGGTGATTATTTTCATTGCAAGCCATCCAAAACATGAGCGCGTGCCAGGCCAAAGATATACTCGCTTTTGAATATGTGTCTCCGGACGTGCGATCGTTGCCTTGCATGTTCTGCGTCCGTTTGGAGAATTGTTTGTGCACATCCTCAGAAACCAACACGTCTCATCCACAATGAGCAACATGCAGGTGATCACGAGGGGACGTGTCGGGGCAAATGTGAGCAGATGTCTCGTGTCACAACGTCAGCAGAAGTTTAAAGAAATTAAATACAGCGGAAGGTTTTCAAGTTAAACTCACAGATCACGTTCTTAGTTATCCACATCTTTATGATGTGTCATTTCCGCTGCACATTGATTAATATACTTTACTTTAGGAGCCATCGACGATACACCTGCTGTTGCTTTTTTCTGCTGTGATCCCTCCACCATCAACCAAATGCTAATTTTCTTTATTGTCACAACGTTTACTGTTTACATCCTGCAGATCCGTAAGCTCTCCAAGGGTGTAACTCCTCGTGGAATACCTCGTGGTAACGATGGTAACGCATATGCCAATGTGCGGCTGGTTATCTGTGTTACGTGTGGCTGGAAGAAAAAATACGTAACGTGCATTTCTGGCCTTGACACGTGTAACTGTTTTAGAGAAAACTGAAGGAGAGATATTTACTGGTCAACCTTTTTTTATTTTCAAGTTTCAAGTATTTTTGCAGTCTTTTAGCATGTGTTTTCTTCTCATCAGCAAATTTTGTGTTCTTGACATGGTTGCTCACATTCAGAAAAGTTTCGATTTTTTTACAGGCAGCAACTGAATCAGCAGACTTTTGGAGATTTGCTGGATTAATGTTGTTGTTTGTAGAATGTTTTAAAAGCTTTGCGCAAATGCATTGATTTGGCAAAGAAATGAATGCGGAATGAAGCTGTGCTTGACTTGTCCACTCGTTCACTACCAGCTCTAGACCACTATACAGTGAAGCAGTCATTACACAGTGCTGTGTGAATTTTCAAGTTTAAGTCTTCAAATCCCATATGGTGCACTGCAAACTCACTACATGCTGCACAAAAAGCAGTGCACAGAAGCAGTACACTGTCTTTCGATGGGGACCATCGTGCATTGAGTCAGCAGTGCTAACATTAGCGACTACTAATGTTTTTCTGTCTGGCTTGTCAGTCATCCTGATCACGGTCATCCTGAAAGCCTTAAAATCTTGTGCCTGTGTACCAATCCTGCTGGCGTTTATTTCTGCAACACATAACTGTAGATATCTGGCATATAATTATAAAATTGATGAGAATTCGGACACCTGTTCTCTTGTGTGTTCTCCATGAAGTGAACACGATAGGATGAGTTCGTGGGAACGAGTGGACAAACCAAACGAACAGCCCGTGTTCACAGGAAGAAATTAAAATGTATTCAAGTAATTAAGACCATTGGATGTTGGGAGATAAATACACACCCCCATTAAGAGAACACAGCTGCGTTGCAAGCAAGATCATTTCTTTGATATAAAGTATACGGATGCACACGGATTTTTAGTAAATGGGACCCTAACGTAGATGGGAAACCACTTCTCCTGAGAGGCTGAGCTAAATTTTACTGACAAAATAGGTTTTTAAGGAGATACACTAGAGGCAAAACAGGGCATAACATTCTCTTTATATTTTCATAATATATATAAAAGTTGAAAATAGTTAATGTAAGTATTCATATTCATTTGAAAGATTGACCTTTTTGCCTGTCATGTCTCACCTTAAAATTCGAAACAGAAGAAGAGATTGATTGAATATTCAAACGTTAACATCTAAGTTCTTGAGGTCGGTTGGCTTCTTTCTGCTTTGGACATGATGCCGAGCCTGTCATTGGTTGGCAGTCACGTGACATTCATAACTTTGCTTTTCAGTGGTTCACACAATATGTTATAAGAGCCTGGCGAGAAAACAAGAACAAGTGCAGGGCTTAGAAATCACAGAAAAACTATTCAATTGCATCAAAGTCAGTACGAATGCCGTCTCTTAAGTAATGAGAAGAAGGGGATTGTTGCACGCTGGAATAACTTGTGCAAACCAAAGAAACTTTTTCAACTTTACAGTTTTTGGTGATTTGCACAAAATGAGCCCTAAACGAAGCATGTTTTGTTTTGTTTTTTTGTTTCTTTTCTGTAATTGTTATTCAGAACCTTGCAAAGCTTTCTGGATATGCATAGATCTTGTTCTCGTGTGAAAATAAGGCAGAATAAAACTAATGAAAGCTCGTCAGCGCTCATCTAACGGACTGCAGCTCACAGCACGTCTTTACGGTTTGTTCTTCTTTCACTGCCATGTCAGCGGGGCACCGGAGGAAGGGCAATGTAACTCACCAACTGTTCTGATCTCAGATTCAAGCCCTTGTAAACCAAAAACATTTGTATTTTGTATTGCTTGCTGTTTCAGCCCATTCAGAACGGGCCCATGCTCCTGTGCCATAGCATTTTCCACACATACGTATGTGCACATTGTCTGAATGCTTTGCTCTTCTGCTTTCCTCGTTTGTCACAAAAGAAAAGAAACCAAAAGAAATTTTCTTTTTCCACCACCTTTAAAGCAAGACTAACAAGGCTGGTATGTTTTTATCCACAGTCGCAGGCGCTTCACAGACTCAATTCTTTTCTTCTCTCCAGTATCTTGCACTTAACATATGTAGCAATACCTACAGGATGGGGAAATTGTGTGATTCACCAGTATTTAAGTGGAATATGACATTTTATTTCTAGATATTGTTTGACTTTGTATAAAAAAAAATATATGCTGTACAGATTCAAAAGTATATAATGACAAAAAAATTTTAGAAAAATATTTATTTTTACTGTTTTGTAATTTAGACACAATACTGTAGCTCCTCTATTGCCAGACTTACTGGAAGTGCCTCTCGATAATGTATTAAAAAGTAACTATACAATATACTGGGATTATTAGAACCTGTCACTAGCAAAGCATTGTTGATGTCGTATTGTGACTATTGTTGAATAATAAGATTTATAAATGCTGCCTGTGTCTCTTCTGTTCTTTGGTCATTTTTTTTTGTCCCCCCACGTGCTTCACTTTTACATCACGTTTGTCCGATTTCAGAGTTCAAACAATTGAATAACGCCGTGAAGCACCGTCATCGCTTCAAGACGAGCGTTTCAGTCGCGGGCTCATCATCTGTTCTCGGCTTGTGGTCTGTAACACTGACACGAGGCGCCATTCTGTGTCTCCGTTTTTAGTAAACATGACATTACGCAGCCAAATCTACCCGAGACACTGTGAGGCTTTTTAGTTTCTGCAGTCTTTACCATTTTCTACATTCTGTTTAAATCTGACGAAACAGCATTTGGATTTTACAGTAGTCTTAAAAGTAAATAAAGTGAACCCAATGAAAACACACAAGATCGAATCTAACACTTGGGACATTGATTGTGTCAGCAGCAGCATTAGACCCGCGGTTGTAAAAGTTCATACCTGCTCACACAAGTGAAGAGTCTAAACAAGACAAAGGAGCTCTTGTTTAGGCTTCTTTTGGTTATTACAATAAATTACAGGCTCATCTCATTTGTCTAATTTATGCCTCCACGTCTTCTCTCTCCTCTGTCCTCCAGCTTGTGACCCAGATATCAATCTCTGCAAAACCTTTTGAAGGGTGTCTCAATTCCTACAATTCAACTGAAGGAGACAGAGGAGCTAAGAGAGAAGCTTGCTGGGGGAGCTATAAGCAAGGACACAGTTGTGTCCTGTGCAGAAATCTTTTTGATAAAAACATCCAAAGGTGGCGTGGCACACTACTAACACATATGAAACTGATGGAGTGATAAAAAGAAACAGGTTTGAGGCCCATCTGACAGAGATAATGCAACAAAGCTGTAAGCAGGGGATACAGTTTTATCATATGTCATATCTAATTGATGCCAGTTTAAAATGATGACTGAAGCCAAGATGTGTCGGTTACCTCACCTCCTCTTTCGTCATGTTTGTCTTTGCCTCTTCATGGGCAGGACAAGGACACAAGGAGAAGAGAGGAATCAAGGTTGCTCACTTTGGGAGATGGGAAAAGTAGTTGGCTCAAGCGCAGAGGAAAGTGTTGATGACAGGTTATACAGCTCAAAGTCAATACACTTGAGATTCAAGATCATTCAAATCAATTTTACATCTTTGACCTAAACTTCAAACAGAAGCTATGGGGCCTCCATTAAAAAAAAAATCAAACTCATGTAGAGCAAAGAACAAAACATGAAGGCTGTTTCTACTTAGAATCAAGGACATGCTATATTTTTTTCCAGTCAGTTGAGAATAACGTTGGCTTGCTATTAATCCCCTCAACATCTTCCTCTGCCATTTAAAAAAAATGTTACGTAAATGCGTAATGAAAATAAATCGTTTTAGTGCACAGTGTCTTCTCCCGTCTGTGCTGCACAACACCTGAGATTCCCCCATGCCACAACCAGTGAAACGCAAATTTTTTGCTTTTATTTTGGTAGCAAATAATGGCACATCTGACTCCAAAAGGAGGGAAACTCCCACAAATACATGTGCATCAATGTGTCCGAGTCTTTCAGGCCTTTCAGTGACTCAGACACTGACTTTCTGCTGTACCTCGTTAGCAAATCGTTAGTAAGAATATAACGCCGAATCAGGGATTGTCACTGTTGGAAAACATCAGTAAATCTGCCTCTTAATCCCTGTCAAATTGTGAGAAACTTTAGAAAGCTGATGGCTCTGAATGGAAGAGGAGGACGAAGGAATTACATACCAAAATCTACTGAATCAAAGAGTTTTTATCTGTGTGCACACAGTCTCCAGGATCTCCTTGTTTTTATTGAGCGTGTTTTTGATCTTCAAATATTAATGTAATTAACTACCTCTAGATTTTGGTGATAGTTTTTCTTTATTGATTCTGATGTTGAGGAGCTAATAAATTGAGTGCATGTTCATTCTAGTGCAGATCAAAGGAAATCCTTTCGGTAATCTTGTTTTCATTGAAGTCGCCCTTTCTTTGAAGCGCTCCTTGTCTGGTTTTGCGTCAGCCTTATTTACCACTGAGGGCATTAAATATTATAAGACATCTTTTTTCATCCATCGAGTGAACTAATAATTTAGCAGAAACCAGCCCTGGATTAATGCTTTAACAAATATTCTGCCCTTGATCTTTAAGATATTTTAAGTTTTAGTGACGTGGTTCATGTGGGAGCCAGAGGGCCTGCACATTTCCCTGTGTGTATCATTCATTATTCTGCAAAGACCACTTGAATACACTCCAGGGCAACTTTCTTTTTTCTTCATGTCTTCCTCACTTGTCTCCACAACTATCTCAGACATTCGCTTCTTCCCCTTCTTGTATTTCTCCCTCCCCATAATCCATGACCTTTAACTTTAACCCCTGTGGCTAATGACCGTGGGGGGTTAAAATTGGCTTAGTATGAGATCACGCGGAATAAGAGAAGGCACCATCACCCACCCAACACTGTCACGTCATACCAGTCACAGCATGACCAATGCAGACGTTCCCTCTGCCGTCTTAAAATAATCTCGGAGGCGATTTCTTCACTTTCTTCCTTTTCTCCCCTTGGTGTTCATGTCGTTATGTATGCTTATTTCTCTCCCTTTCTTTGCCTTCTTTCTAGGTACTACCTGAATGATGATTCACCTGCGCAGTCAAGCCTTGCTGCAGATTGGGTTCCCTAAAATTCAAACTGGTCTATCACCTTCAAGAGCCCACAATAAGCGGAGTACAAGTGAAGTATTGGCTCTCTCGTTCTCTACTCCTGAGGGGTGTAGTACAAGCAAGTTCAGGCTTTTTGCGTGTCAGCTGGCTTGACAAAAACCTAAAGAGTACTACAGCCACGGTTATGAACGTTTTCTGCGGCTCTGCACAAGCTTACTTAAAAATGGAGACTTTATGCATCCTTTGATGCATCTTCCACATAACATACAACCTGAGTTCTACGATGGAGTATGCCATGATGTGCGAATTTCATGAATCAATATGTTATACACAGTAGAACATAGAAAACATATCAAATGTTGAAAAGGAAACTAGGAAACTAGTTCATGGAAAATGTAAGTGCAACAACAACAAAGTTTGGACAAGGCCATATTTACCAATTTGTAGCACTCCCACTTGTTTTAACGACAAACTGTAAATATCTGGAAACTGAGGCGATCGGTTGCTGGAGCTTTTGGAATGTTCTTGGATTCTTGTCTGAAACCAGCTTTTCTACTATGAAGCCATGCTGTTTTAATCTGGCCTAGCATTGTATTTCTGACATGTACAAGGCCGTCCTTGAAAAAGACGCGGTCTGAATGGAAGCATGTTGCTCTAAAACCTGTAGATACAATTCAGCATTGATGGTGACGTGCAAGTTGTGGGTGCAATAAGCACTAATACACCCCCATACCAACAGAGATCAAGGCTTTTGAGTACTGATAGTGAGCCATATGGTCCTGCGTCTCTTTTGTCCAGAGGAACATATAAGATTTGGCCCCGAGAGGACGGCAGCATTTCTGGAAGATGTTCGCATAATATTACTTCTTTGCATGATAGAGCTTTAACCTGCATTTGTGGAAGGCACGGTGAATTATGTTCACAGACAATGATTTCTCAAAGTGTTCCTGAGCCCGTGCAGTGATTTACAAAACAAAACCTGAGGGCCTGATGATCATAGGCAGCCAGAATTGATTTTCAAGTTTTGTGCCTTGGACATTGAGATGTTTCCAGATTCTCTGACTCTTTTGATGACACTATGTACTGCAGATGATTCTTAAGCTCATCGATTTGTAGAATCAGTTTTTTGGTGAGACTTTACCTCTTTAATTTGCTTTTTCTTCAAATAGTATAAAGTCTCACTCTCAACATTTGATATGTTTTCTATCTTTAAGCACAAATAAAACATTTCCTTATGATGTTTGCAAATGACTGCATTTGGTTTTCATGTCCCAAACTTTTTGGAAATGGGGTAGTGCACCTGTTTATGACCTTTCATCTATAAGTAGTACAGCAAGGTTGTACGATTGGTCAGGAATGAAGAATCATTTCGGCAATATGATGCTGCAACTAATACGAGAAAGGACTGTAAATATCTGTCTGCTGTTTATGTCAAGCCTCACAAAACCTTTTGACATTTAACTTCATACCAAGAAGTGCATTTAGCTCTGAAACTGTCCAATAATAATGTGGAAACAATTTAAGTCCAGGACCAAATCAATGGGAAAATAACATTATTAATTGACAATTCTCAAATACATAGATAAGTTAATGTTCTAATCTATGTTTGATCTCATATCAGCACTATAGGATGAACTTTCGAGCAAATTATTTAATAAAATGTTTAAAATGACAAAATATTAAAAAAATTATATATATATTTAATATATATATATATATATATATATATTTAATTGAGATATATTTAATTCACTGTTACTGCAAAGCTTCTTTGATGACACTGCACAGCTAAACCGGTTTCATATCAAATGTATTCTGTTTTAAAGTTTTAAATTCAACACTGACTTCAGGTCAAAAGGGATGATTTCCAGCTCAATTAGTGATTTAGTCTTTTTAAACGATGCAACCTTTACTCAACATCAGTTAAGTGCTTTAAGTGGGGATCTAATCAGCATAGATTCAATGGCTCTGCAAGATAACATTTAAATGTTGTATCAGTCTGTCTGATTTTTTTTTCCAAACACTGAGCATTAAATACTCCTTATCTGGCCAGAAAGCCAACTTTGTGACACTGACTTAAGGCTCAACATACCTCACTGAGCCATTGGTCTTGCTTTGTCATACAATACCTGGTCAACCTGAGCGCTCTTAGATAACTTTCGATGAAAAGTTATGTGGTGGGAGGTTGTGGAAATGGTAGGGTTGGGGTACCCTACACTTTCTTTCACACACAATCTCTTTTGTTTCCACACAGTATGGGGTTTTTGGTTGGTGCCACTAAATGTCTTTTTTTGGATCAGCTGGTCTTTTGTCCCCTTATTGTTTGTAGGAGCGAGATTTAGGCCTGATTTTGTTATGTTTATTTAATTAATTTGGCACAATGACTTTACCCCCATCATCCCCCTTCATTTTTGTGAAAATTTACGAATTTTATTCAAATTGCATTCAGATGAATACAAAGGTTCAATAGAGTACTGGAACTCTTTTTGCTTTGACTTAACTTCTGTGTGTTGTCTGTTGCCCTCTGGTTTTTTGTAACAGGTACTCTCAAGGAGGTATGAATATAAAAAAAACACACCACTCTTATCTTTTGGGAACGCCGTCAATGTTTCAGGAGATATAGTCCAATCACCTTCCAGAGGGAGATGAATGCCTTCACCAAATAATAAACTGCTTTGCACAATGGCAAATTTGATTTCTTTTTTTTTTTTTTTGCCTAATAAGGGAGACGTTAACAAGACTTGAACAGTTTCTATTGTGTTATTGTGTTTTACCTTGCCATGTAAAAAAGAGAGGAAACTATATAAGAGCATTGCAAAACATCTGTGCTCCTCTTGGTTGAAACATCATAATCAGAAAAAAATGTCACTCTTTAATCATCTTTGATTATGAGTAATAATTCTCACACATTAGCTACAGCCTTGAAATGTTCAATTAGAGCTTCATGCAAAAAAGCAAATGTCCAGGCCTGTCAAAATGAAGTTCAATAATATCTAACCGGGCACATTTAAATCGTTTTTTGCAGATGGTTTTCTCAGTCTTTCTTTTTTCACTGGACAGTTTGCATTGCCTGATTTGTATCAATCTCCCATCACTTTACACCTTTCAACACATACACCTCCTGCCTCGTGCTTGGCAACAAAATGCAAACGTCCCAGTCAAATACTAAGATGAGGAAATGACCAAACTGATGGAGAGACTAAGAAAACAAGCTGATACTTTTTGTGAATGACTTAGCTTGCTTGTGTTATTTTTGAAAGAAGCACTGGCAACCGTTATTTGGTAGGAGAGCAAGCCAAGGAGATTATTGAAAGCCAAAAGGAAATGGAGGGGCTTCTGGTGATAAATTCTGTCAGGAACCTACAGAGTTGACCAGTTGAAGCCACAGTCTGACAGTTGATGATTTTCCCAAGATCTCTTTTGCACACAGTGGGAGTTCACATGTTCAAAAACAGGCGCAGATTAACAACGAAATGAAACAGTACACATTTAACTCTTGGTAGGCCTGTGAAATGGCTATTGTTTTAGTGATGTATGTTTTAAGGCGGCATAAAAAGTTCAAAATTTATGTTTAAACTTTAAACTCTATGGTTAGTGTAGACACGCCAATCATCAAACTATGTTATCTCTGTCGAATCTTCCTCGCAGCTATGAAAAGCTGTTTCCCTAAATAAATCCCACCAGTCATCAGGACAACAGAATGCAAATGTTGCTCACCCTGCGAGCTGAGATAAGAGAGCACAGTGCTTCTAGGCTGCATCCGTCGTCACGCTGCCGCGTAATAGCCACACGCCTCTACAAACATCAGCCAAACATAATCAATACCACCTCCTCCTTTTGAGACAGGCGTCTGAGATAAAGTTGCAGAACTGATGTGTAAGGGAAACTAATTTATCTGTTGTTGTGTGATATAAAAAAAATTGGTGTAATCCACATCTAATTACATGACATCAATATATAGACCAAAGCCTTGGGTGCAATACAAAATTCCACAGAGGAATTGCAGCAGCAGTTCAAGCCGCTCAGACAGTGCTGATCCTTTCTGAGTCGTGCTTAAATCACACCTACAGTACATTTGCCAAAGATTGTGTTGTTTAAGAAGGGTTTTTTTTTTCGCACACTATATCAAGCACGAAGTTCGATGAGAAGTGCGCCACCTCTGCATTAAACAGCTTTGATTTAGTTTTAAGGTGCTATTCACTGCACAAATGCAGCTTTACTACCAGTGTTAGTTAAATGCATCTCTATATCTCATGTATAGTATGACTACTTATGAGCTGTTTTAATTGTGCTATTACAAAGTCCACTCAGTTTCTTACCCTGGAATTTATTATTCGTGAATGAGGCTGAACGTCTAAGACAATGCATCAAAAAACGAGATAAAAAGCTCAATAAAAAACATGGCCAGCGTCAATAAAAACACTCTTACATGGGTCACACAACTGATAACAGGTTAGTAAGCGACAGGTGTTCACATCTGACCAAGAGGAGGACAGTGCTCTCCAGAAAATGCACAAGCTTCAGAGAGACCATGACCTGTTGAACTGCAACGGTTTAACTGCAATGGTCCATGCATCCATCTAATTTCTATTTCCTACAACTGTAGGATCGCAGGGGGGCTGGAGCCTATCCCAGCCATCATTGGGCGAGAGGCGGGGGAAAACACCCCAGACAGGTTGCCAGTCTATCACAGGGCCACACAGAGACATATGACCACACACACCCTCACACTCACTCCTAGGGACAATTTAGAGACAACAATTAACCTAACATGCATGTTTTTGAATGGTGGGAGGAAGCCTGAGTAGCCCACACCTACACATACACTGGGAGAACATGAAAACTCCACACAGGAAGGCCCCAGCTGGGAATTCAACCTGGACTCTCGCTGTGAGGCGATGGTGCTAACCACCACACCACCGCGCAGCCTCTTCATTCAGAAAAAAACAAGGTCTTCACAGTATGTCTGCTTCCCATTTTATAATGTGCACCATCTGACTGTTGTGAGTGCTAATGTAATCAGAGCGTGGCAAGACAGGTGTTTTGAGAACGCGGCAGAAAAATGCAGACCAGTCCCCTTCTGTGTCCACATGCTTATGCAACAGTGATCTGTTCAGCAGTAGGGGGTGACACTGCTGACAAACATGTAGACCTGTCTGCCTGAAACAGGCCTAAAATGAAAGCACACGCTTATGATCGCTGCAGGGGCAACACGTCCGAAGTCTGTTGATGGCGATTAATTGAATCGCTTACACCAGCTCAGAGGGCACGCAACAGGGATGGGCCCAGCATAAGTATTTTAGAGAAAAACTGCCTGGAAGTCAAATGGACATGAGAAAAACAACTAAACTCTAATATGTGAGTCACAGTTGTAAGAGCAAGGCCTCAGATGCCGCACACAAGTTCCAAAGATTTTTTGTGGCGCAGCAGTGGGTTGTGCTTGTTGAAGATTTGCAGCACTCTTTACATGAGGAGGTCATCATCACAGGCCCGATTGACGTCACGTGAAAAGTGCCGTGCAGAGTCACAAAATGGTCAACTCGTCGTAGATTATGGGCAAGACATCAATGTTTCACCAACATAATTTCAAGAAGATTCTAAAGCGAATTAGATGAACGTAAAATGGGCAAGAAAAACCCAACCCAAGCATCAAATCTTAATGAGAAGTGAGTGATATAACCTCATCATAGAGGCATGTCTCTAAGAATGTATGAGGGAGAGGATGTTATACAACAGAAGCCAGCAAGAGGCAAAGAAAAGTTTTCTGAGTCTGGGATGGCATGATATTTAGGATCATTAAGGTGTGGTGGACAAAAATACAGAAATACAGAGACAAATGAACCGGGACAATATGTCACTGTCTCTTTAAGGACCAAACGCACACATCCACACACAGCTAGATATCTAAATTATCCAAATCATAGGGAATACAGTGCTATACTACAACAAAATGACTGACCATGGCTCTGATACTAATTCTTTAGAGAATTAGGGGAATACACAACATCTGCGGTGTTTTCCCCCTTGGAAATCAAATGCTGTAAACCAAATTAAAGCCCAGGACTCAGCTGTGACACACACGTTTGTTGAATGTTCGAGTTTAGCTTGAGTGGTGCCTCCTTTTAGAACGCTCGTGGCTGGTGAGTTACCCAACCTCCGTCACCTCGCAAACACAAGATTAAATGTAGCACGATTTGAATATTGGTTGTGCTTTGGGGACGAGAAAGAGAGACAGGGACACACACACACACACACACACACACACACACACACACACACACACAGAGAGAGAGAGAGCTTCAGATTAAGACACCCGCCTCTCTGGAAGCATATTGTGCCGGAGCCTGTGTGTGAGCAGAAGCAGTCCGACGTCGGGAGGCTGTGGAGATCTCGCTCACGTGGATGCGTATCCGACTCACCTCATCTCCGGACTGCGTTTCAACAACAGGCTCGAGGCGGCGAAGTCATGCGTGTCACGAGACTATAAAAAAACAAACAAACAAACAAACAAAAAAACCTTGTTGTCGCCTGGAAATGAACTCTGACGCTACACGTCGGTCACAGATAATTCAAGACGAGACTCGGCGCTTCTCCCTCTCACCCAACCATATGAGAAGTTTGACAGGAGCTGGCTGAAGGGAAACTACTCGCGCTTCCGATTGGTCCAGAAATCCGCGAAGCTCGGTCACTTCGACGCTTGTTTTGAAAAGGACGCCAAGGTGAGTGATGTCTGTATAAGCTCAGCATCACGTTGTTCTTTGCAGGAAATCCGAGCTGTATGAATCAGGGTGTCTATATTTAAAGATGGCAATAGGCTTTTTTTTGTTTTGTTTTGCATGACCGCCAGAGGATTATTGCCTGACTTGATCGCGCTCATTTAGGATATAAGCACTTTTGCGATGTGTTCACTTCAAGGCATCCTAAAAAAAACTCTCATCCGGAGTTGTTTCAGTGGAGACGTAAGCTACAAGTAAAAAAAAATCAAATAAAAACGCAATAATTTCAGAAACATTAGGTGACGGTGTAAAGATGAAGAGGACCCCCCCTCCTGAAAGCACCTGCAGGTGATCCACGCAGAGGAGCTCAAAGCGCATCCTGCCATTTAAACAGCAGGGAGCGTTTCCCTCATAACTCGCCTACTCCCAGATCATCCAAAAATGTTGTAACTTAAAAGAAAAAAGTTCTATTTTATTTTCCAGATTCTGTTCCGTCTCTCCCTCCATACTCCCTCCAGTTGTATATTCTCTGGTCGTCGCGATGGCTTTATTTGCAAAACAAGCTGCTGGAGCGCCACTTGAGGTCATCCAGCAGCAGCAAATAATGGCGTGATTGAGGTCTTATTTTTATTATTTTTTTTACCACATTGCAGTAACACGGTCATGTCAGTATGTTGTCTGAGCGGCTGTGAAAGCTGGCTCCGGTGGCGCCTCTATGTTCTCATCACCAGACGAGAGAGGTGGTCGAAATGGTGCGGACGCTGTGCCGAATGCAGGCAGGATGGTGGTAACGAGATGTTTATTAAAGTTAAGCTGTTTCGTTAATGTCATTTTTTAAATCATAGTATGTAATCCATAACATGTAATCTAGAAACATGGATTTACTCTTCTTCCACTCATCCCAGCTCTCGTGCATTTTTTTTTTTCATTCAGCCGAACCTTAGTGACGCGCATCGTTCTCATGTGCGTTCCTTGTGTTTCTCTTATCCGACAACACCGCGAGTCAGAGATGGCCACTGAAATCCACCAGCAGTCGTTGATTTTATTTTATTTTTTTAAAGATGCAATGTCGCCCGATAGAATCAAGTTTGACTGAGCCCGAGTGATACGAGTGTTCCGCCGGGCAAACAGGTGAAGGACGAAGAGCGCGAGCTCACTCTCTCACTACTTCAGCGGCACTCTTCAACATAATATGACATAGCCTACTAGTTGCTTTTTTGGAAGGGGGGGGGGGGGGGCTGAAAAACTTGTAACAGTGATGAGAATCTGTAAGCAGCCCGGAGCTGACCTTGTTGGAGACCAATGCAGAAGTCAAAGGCAAAGCCTGAGCTGCCCGAGTGAGACGAAATGATCACACAGACACTTTGTTTCACAGGGCAAAACAGAGGGTCAGATTATGCTGATATAAACGCTATAGTCTGATTTGGCATGTTATTTGACAAACCACCAATATACATTTAAATTCTGGTATGCCGCTCAGCCCTAGTTGGTTTCTGACGAGGAGAGGAGCTTTAATTTATAACTCCTGATCAGATGTGTGCCCCCCCCCTCTCTCTTTCTATTAAATCTTATAAGAAAGGCAACATTTGCTGGTTAATGTTTTGAGTAAGTGTCTTGGTTAGCCTTGTGGCAAAAAAAAAAAAGATGTGGATGTATTTTCTGACAAGCACCGGCTGCTGTGATTTTTTTCCTAACAAAAGACACATGTCACCTTGTTCCTTTGTGTCATATGCGTGTCATTGTTCATAGAATTCACTGTGTGAAACTGTCACTCCCAATAAATTCAGTTGGTATCACTGACATCGTGAGGACATAACCACGGTTTCTGTTTTTTTTTTTTCTGGTGCTGCCCTTTAGCAGCACGCTAAGGATTCAGCAGAGAGTGATTATCAACCTCCGGTGTACACAGAGACAAATTTATGGAGATGTAAACTGTATGGAGATATGGAGCGCAGCATAGAAGAGGAGAGGACTCATGCCATTTAACGTATGTCAACTGATAAGCAGGAGGAAAAGGCAGAGGGCAGGCTGGTGGGGAGAGAAAGCAGCTAAACCAGTCATTCAGTGCATGTGGTGGATCTACTGAAAGCTCACAGTAATGTATATTTTTCGATAATAGAAAAAACCAAATGTGCTCAGCATGTAAAAGTGAGTAAATGTGAAGCTTGTAAGAGGACCTCTGTGCGTGCTTTATTCTCACTCATGAAAACTGAAAGGTAAATATTGTATCATGAATATTTTATAGTCCACATTGAGTACAAAACAAGTCACCCTATTAGAATTTTTTTCCGCTGAAATGACCCATTTGCTACATCTGCTGATACTCTGCTTTCACTCCAGCACAGTGTTTGTGAGAATGAGAAGTAACTTGGGTTGAAGACAACCTCAGTAATGAATCAGGAACCTGCTACTTATGTGCTTTCCATTGGTTTACTTAAAGCTAGGGTTGGTCTGATTCCTTTCAAGTAGAGCAACTTGTTGCAGTTAGGGAGCTTCTTTAGCTTGGCCTGAACCTGAGGACAGGAAAAAAAAGAGGGGGGAAATGTGAATGTTTCGTGTAGCAGCAGTGTCAGCCTCACCGACAGAACCAGTGATGGTGTTATGTTAGCGCTCTTTTCTGCATAGCAGTCACCAGCTCGCTCCCCCGGAGTCACTGCTTCACATGACTGCTGACATGGGCTGAGGAAGGAGAAAAGGGAAATATGTGAACTAAGCAAGACAAATGTGAGCGCTTACAAAGGAATGGTTCATTTGAAAAGAAAGAGGTTGTGGAAAAAAAAAAAAGATGGAAAGGAGATGCTAGAGAGGGATACAATGAGACGTTTATTTCAGTCTTTTTAATTTGATAGAGATTGGGATAAAAGAATAGGTTGAATAATAATAATAATGGAAGTTTGTGGTTTGGGTATCTGTGTTGCTCTGTTGTTGTCGGTGTCCTTTTTTAAAGTATCCACTTTTTTTGACTTGCACTTTCCCATGCTCTGTTTTGTCCGACTGCAGCTGTGCTCAAACTGATCCTTGATAATCTAAAAATCAAATCTATAACTACTGATTTAAGCCAAAAAACACTCACATGTTGCATGGCTGTCTTATGACATGCTTCAAGAGGCATCCCTCGCAGCAGTAAGAAGTCTTGCATTGCAGGGCCTTCTAACCACACGGATTCTAAACTTACAAGCAAAGGTCAGTACAGGTAGCATTTAATGTCAACAGGGGGCAGAGTTGCTTTATTTAGTTGGATTTCACCTGAACTTTGAGAAGGAGACTGGCTCAGTCTCACAAAAAAATCGTGAAATAGTCAAGTATGCACGCCGACAAAGACGGAATCTGTGCTATCCAACATTCTGTTTGTGCGTCCAGCACGTTTTGTGTGATCAGCCGAGAGGGTGGGACTCAGCTCAGATGTAGATTTTGATACGAGACATTATTACAAGGTCGTTTTTAAACACAAGCCGTAACGTTAACCCTAACCCACTTGTTTTAAATGCCTAACCTTAACCAAGTCGTTTGTCATTTTTAAATCAGTGAGGAAATAGCAAGTGAAAGCACAAGGAGATAACAATGTTTCACAGTAAGGTTACTTGAAAGCATTAATTAAGGCATTTGTATAGATGCACATGACTTGGAATTCGATTCCTCAATGTATCACCGTGAAATATCTCGGACGGTAATTCTGGACTGTAATAGTGAATCTCTCCTCATCCATTTTACAGATGGTTTTAATAGGAGACAGAATGAAGTCCCGTATAAGATAGCTGCTACATGAGCTGGAATGTGTTTGCATGATGCAAGCAGGAGAAAAATAGTTGTGTTGAGATGAACTCTAAGAATTGGGACTTTGAAGTTCTGTTGTTTTTTTTAACAGCAACGTTTATTCCAAGCACAAGCTATAAGACTACTGAATGGTCAGCACCCTTCTTTTCTCCTTGTTTGGTTCATTCGACTGCCGCTACGATCACCGTTGACGATATACCGCTATTGAGAGTGACACAGTTATGCTTTGGCCCGGCTTTCAGGCACGGCGTGTGTTATTTCAGGAATTCCCTGCTGCAAATGCGTCTTCAAACAGATTGACAGACCCAAAGTGGGTCAACAGCATGCTTGTTAGAGAAAGCTAAAATGACGCCAGTGATTTTAAAAAGACATGAAAAAGCTAACGGTAAATCCAAATCACCTCGACATTCTTTCCTAATAATCACATACATCACACATCCACAGGGTAAAGGCAGCCAAAGCAGAGCAGCCAAAAATAGATACCACAAAGGTTCTAGTTGAGGCTGCAAAAGTTCTGCACAAGACAATTACGTGGCAGCATGTTGGCACTCTGATGCTTTTGATGGACTTGTGTAGCAGTCTCATGGGTTAATAATAAAAGCACTGGATTGTTGCCTTCCTCGAGCTGTGTCAGCTTAAAAGTGAACATCAATGTGCACCTGAAAGTCTCATTCTGCAAATTAAGGCAAAAACACGTCGCTCTCATCCTCTCGCATGAGGTGGCTGGTCAACGGGTTGGTAATTGCGGGTGAGAGCAATTATTTTTAGAAATTTACATTTATTTGTCTCAGTTCGTGTACAAAAGAAGAAAGAAAAAAAAAAGTTACTACACTGGCAACCAGTATTTCTGGTACTTAAAGCAACCAAAGTTCTCCTTATCAATCTCATAGCAAATTAAATCCCCTCTGACGTTGTTTATATTTGGTTTCAGTGCACTGAGGCTCTTAGGCTTAAGATTATGGGTTTACCAGACTTCATAGCCCCAGTTTAAGCTTCATGATATTTGGTCTCATGATCTCAGTAGCTGCCCGAACAATACAAGAAGGTATGTGGTTTGATAAGTTGGAATGTTCAACGCTTGATATAGTTGCGTGAAATAGTTAACTTGAAACAAAAACTTTTTTTTTTTTCCTCTGAAAATATGCACACGTCTTCTCTTTCTGTACAATGTTGACCCTTTACTTGTGATTGGAGTCTTAAGATCTCCGGAACAAAATAGAAACTGGCATGTTGCAGTTTGTGTGTTAGTCTTCCTTGTGTCGGCTGCTGTGGGTACGTTTCTTTCTTTCTTTCTTTCTTTTTTTTTCTTTTTTTTCCTGAGGATGAGAAATGGGTCACATGCTTGAATTATCCATTTGCAGGGTTGCATGCCTCAGTGCCAAGAAATCACATTCACTGAGAGACTTCTGCTAAGGAGACGTGAAGACATATCTGGAGGATGGAGGACAGAGCTGAGGACGATCGCGCGCAGGAGAATGGTCGTGGTGGAGGCACGACCAGCGAACCTCGCACCTCCCCCTGCACCAGTCTGAGGGTACACAAACTGTCATGTCTTTATGAATGCTAGGATTACCAAGCACCAGCTAAAAACTGTATGTGTGCTTGCGTGTGTTGTTGGAGAGTCACATGCTCCCCTAGTATGTATGCATCTGTGTGTATAGAGGCCAGTACTAACTAAATTACCTTATCACTGCAATAAGTTAGGGAACAGTTACACGAGGATGATGGCAAAGGAATAGTGAACATTTCAACTTGTGTGTCTTTATGTGAAGTTACCACTCCAGGGATAAATATAGAATCACCACCATTGTGTTCATTCAGCAGTTATATTTTGTAGATTAATAAAGAAAAACAAATCAAACATGCTATTTAATTTAACAGCTGAACATTCTGGCTTTTTCCACATACTGGTTGTTGTAATTATTGCATTTAAAAAAAAAAAAGAAATCAAACTGGAAAATATGGAACAGTGGTTCAAAAAATATCACAAATAACTTTGTTGCACCTCCTCTGGCTTTTATGACAGCTTTGTAATTCCTTTAGACGTGGGTTCAGGATGGAGAAACATAGCTCTTCAGCAATCAGGTTTTTCTTTGATTCACAACAGCAGTTTTGACATTTCACAGTCAGGATCTCTTTTACACAACAGCACAGAGACTGCTTTTTTTTAAAGCAATAAGAGAATATTTGGAGCTTAAGGCCAACTGACGTGTACAGTATGAGCAATTTAGTTAGGCCACAAAGAAGAACCCCAATAGCACAAATGTCTTCAAGCTCAAATGTCAGAATCCACAATATCTAATTTTGCTGTGTATGAGTCCGCACGACCACGTCACTGTTAATTCCTGAACCTACCGAAAAGTGCCTTCAAAGGGCTCGTAAACTTAAGAAAAGCACCAATGGCCCTTGGAAGAAGGTGATCTGGCCCGATGAAACCTCTTTTCTCTTTAATCAATTGGGCGATTGGGTGTTTTCTACCTGAGGAAAAGGTGGCAAATGAATGCACTATGGAAGGAGGGCAGGACGGCAGCAGCATCACAGCAGTGTGATGCTCTGGGTAGTGTTCTCCCGGGAAACCCCACTGGCTCTTTGAGTGGTATAATGTTGCCTGGCGCAATGGAAATTCTTTGGATGCTTTGTGAACAAAGAACTCAAAGTAATCATTTCGCCTTTAAATCTTCCTGATATCAGTCTGAAGTTTGTGTGGAAAAACAACTTTGATCCACAGAGGTTTCACTTCACAAGTGACAGCTAATGTCTTGGTACTTGACACCAGAGGCCCATTTAGAGTGCTTGAAGATTCAGGAGGGTTAGAGCTTGTTTTGGCAGCATGAAGAGGGACCTGCATGACATTAAACTGGTGTTGATACTACTGATAACATTTGTTATTCAAAATGCAAAGCTTAACTGCTAATTAACCCCAGCATGGTCATCAGAATTGTGGGGGGAAAAAACAATTCTGATTTCTTTGTGTTGTTTGAATATTCAATGTCACTTATACAATCGTTACAGGAAAAGTTTTCTGAATTTGGTTAAATCACCTAAAACAAGCTAATTAAAGCCATTTCCATTTTCAGTTGTACCATGTTTATGCTTGATGCTCTGTAGGCGCCACTGTATTCAGAATTATTCCAGTAACTACATGTCCCAAGCTTGTAACTACGACAACACTGTATCCTACAGGCTGTGCTGGACCACAGTTTCTGACTTTCTGAGGTAATTGAACTAGTTGATTATTTGTGACCAGACCTGCAGAAATGTATGAGATTGGGCGATCAGCAATTCTCTGTTATCTCAGAGCTGTTGATGTCAATGTCAGGACCTCAATGTCAGAAAGAAAAAGTGAAAAAATTAGCTGTGTCCACTCTTGCAGCCCAGAGTGCAGCACCCCAAGTGAGAATAAGCATTTTCTCCTAAGGGCTGTGTTCTTATCAAATCTAGTTTGAATAAGCTCATAAAATAACTGTTACTCCTATGCCAAATGACTACTGCAGAGTCATTTGGAGCTGGATTTGGAGCTGGATGTTGATTAAACACTTGGCCAGTGCACTAAAAAGACAAGGTTTTGAAATTTTTCTTTACAATTAGGGCTGTATGGACTGGGACAGTTACATTCAAGCTAATGGTTTGTTCTTGGTAAATGTGACCTTTTTTTTTTTTTTTTTTTTTTACAATAATGTTGGTCTTGTGGCCTTTTGCTGCCATTGTAAAACATAAAAGCAGCTATCAACTTTTCAGTCTATTTTGATTGAAACGTTGATGTTGAACATGATTTGAAATCTCATAGTGTTAAAGAAATAGACCACCTCAGGCTTTCCTTCTTTGTCTTTTCTGACCCGCGCCTTAAACAAACCTTTTTTCTAAAAGTAAATCAATAGAAATGCTTAAAAAAATGTTAGCAAAGCCCTATATAAGATCAGACATTCTTGTGGCTTTTTTCCACATGAAAGTGATGTGAGACAATGGTGTTCAAACAGCTTATCATAATACAGACTCCAGTGGAAAGACAGACTTATTTCCTCTCAGGATTGTTTGGTTCCCTGAGCGGCTGGGTGGGATATGGCACAGTCCGCTTCGATCCTAATCCGGTGCTGAATGTTATTCTCTGCTTTTTGTTAATTCCACCAATAAGAGCAGGACTTTGGTGCCACAATGTCTCAGTATTTCTTCACTCTGTAATTATTTCTTGCCTCATACACCATTTTAGAACTCCCTTAGCGCTTTCTAATAATATATTCCATCATATATAGTTCATTTTCTACTTTCAGTGATCACGGTGATACATTTCTTTTCCCCTGAATGTGGATTTGACAAACCTTCATGACAATAAACGTATAGCACAGAAGCTTCTCAACGATTGCCATTGCTGCAAAATCCGAAAATGTAATGTTGGTAAATGGTCCACATTTTCACAACACCTGTCAACTCTATGTAGGTTCTACAGTCTAACAATGCATTTTTCATTCGCCCTTTCTCTGACACACATACTCATAAAGGGTTGCTTATATATATATGTCGACTCTATATTGTATGCAGCACTTGTTCTCTCTAATCACACACCACTTAGGAGGTAAGTAAGCCACAGCAAGAGGTGCATGAGAGGCTAGAAACCGAATGAGGCTTATAAAAGCACCACAAATTAACTATATATTAAGATGTGTGGCAAAAAGTCCTAATGTATAACATGTTTCTAATCAAACATCTTTTCTAATGTTTTTCTAAATAAACATAGCATATTTCTCGATTGAAATATGAGAAAATAGAGATGCTAGTGCAAGATGTGCTTTGTAGAAGTGTATATATATGTATATATATATATGTACTGTATATAAGAGTGAATCTCCAAAGAAGATCTAAAGTATTGAAAAGCATTTTGCAAATCACGAGTTAAATTAACACGTTCATACCTAAAACCCAGGTTTGATGTATGTGAAATATTTATAATAGCTTAATGTTTTGGCCCAATCGATCATTGTTCAGGAAGATTTTGTCGGATGAAAATAATTCTCTTGAAATAAGTGGGACAAGTCGCAGTCCAAATAAATCTGAATCAGATTTCTTCTTATGTCCTTTGAAAGTAGTTTGGTTCCCCGTCGGCACAGTAAAATGGATGAGTAAATCCTATCAGCCGTGCTACCTGCAAAATACAGAGGTGAAAAACAGTGTCTGCGAATGTTTTTTTACAAACACGCATCTCTGAGGGATTCCATCACTCACTCCGGTAGAAACAGAGTCCTCTTGAGCAATAGCTGAACTGACAGCTTGTATTTGCTTAAGACTTAAGCTTGGCACCATCAAAGTGTTGGCTATGCAGGGATATTGCACCAACTGAAACCGTGCCACCGAGGCTTAATGAAGGGTCGCAGCTGACTAAAAAAATACAGTGTTTTTTTAGAGGCAAACTAGCCTCCTCCTCTTCTCCCCTTCACTGACATTAGCCTCGATTATATCTTGATTAGTTTGCACAAATAACTGATCAAAACATTTTGATTTGCTTGGAAAAAAAGAGGCTTGCCTAGAAATAGCAGTGAAACAAATGGTTATGCATGCTTGTTTGCAATTTAATCCCTTCAGGAAATGCACATGTGATGAGCTACTGGTGTGAATGCCCCAAATCCAGCACTGGTGCCCAGCATGATTTCAACAGAGGCCTATTTGCATTAATGGGCTTTTTCCCACTCTGTCATCTAAATAAGTGCTCTGTGTGAGGAAATAAGACAAGTTGTTACTATTTCACAACCTCAAACTCCTGATCATGTTGCATACGTTGTTGAAGATACTAAAAAAGACATCCACCCAGACTTTCTTCTTCCCTCTCTAACTTAGCTAATGTGGTTTCACCGGAACTAATAGTATAGTCAGCTGCTTCCAATTCAGATACCACTAAATGGTCAAAGGGCCAAATCTTGTCATCAGTGATGATTATATGATGCGCTGTTGTATAGGTAAATCACAGACATTGTTGTGTCTATGATGAAGGCATGTCTGTCACATCATGGGTTTAATGTGACTCTCATGTGCTCTGCTGTAAGAGGGGGGTGAGATGCGCTACAAGATCAGTGATCAAGGCCACAAACTATTACTTACGTACAAGCTCTCAGGCAGACAGAGGGGGATTATAGACAGTCTAAAGATAACACAAAGATCGTATTCTTCTTTTGTCTAAACTCTGCTATGGGAAGTCATGGGGGTGACGTCACCGCCATTATTTCTCCTTTCATGAGGCAAACTGGCTAAAAAGGAGCAAGCAACAATGAGTTGAATACACTGAGCCGTAGTGTAATATAACTAAATCGGTCATGTTGACATCTCTCTGTCCAGGTGAGCTCTTAAAGCAATCCGCCTTTTTGGTTTCCATGGAAACCAGATAGAAAGACTAAGAAGCATACAAAAGACACTTCTACAGAATTATGAAATGATTCAGTAAATACTCAAAAAAAAAAAAAGCAAGGTACATAAATCCTGCTATACACTTACAAAAACTGATATATTTATGAGAGAGTCTATAGAAGGGGAAGTGGTGACAAAATTTAATTCCTCAAGTGATCCAGAATTTTCATTTTCAAATAAGATAACTTTTTCATATCTTTACAGGATCACCACCTCAGGGCAACTTCACAACTTTCTCAATTCCACATGAAATCAAGATATCACAGGAACTGTAGTTAGCCTCGTTATGGTTCCCTATGAGCTCACAGACTGATTTTATTGCATCGCTATACATTGTGGTCTTTAAGACACTTTTTTACACTTTAAATGCTACAGGTTCTCAGACTGGTTTCCTAGTGTGTTTGTGGAGACATGTTATTGTTGTAGTGACTTGTTGACTTATTAATATACATGCTATGTCTTTTATGACAGGATACTTAACTCCATATTGCTGTATTAGAATCCTTATCCACAGTCCATTCCAGCCAGTACTGAAAATTTATCAGGGATATGCATATCAAACAAAAATGCGATTCAGATTCTCAGGAATTGTTTCCAGCACAATATATATATATATATTTGCCTTTATCTGATGGTGAATATTTTTTTAACAGTGTATGATAGAGGAAGGTAGCGTACTGTGCCCATGTTACTATTCCTTTCAGTGGGATGTTTGTTGACTGATCTGAGTCAGCCAGTACGACCCTCTCTCTTTCCAAGACAACTACAATTCAATTATTTGGTGTTTGTATTTATTTTTTTATGTGTTTTTCTACTGTCACTTTTTTTTTGTTCATATGTGTGCATAACTTGTACTTATATAGCACATTTTCCCATCAAGCTGACCTCACAAAGCACTTTTCTAACTACAGGCTAAGAGTAGCGTCTTAGTTGTTCCAAAGCTCTTTGCTGAAACATGGCAATTAGATTTTTTGTTTTTTTTTGTTTGTTTGTTTTTTTTTTCAATCTACTGATATTATTTTTTGTATGCATCCTTTTGGATAATCCTGACCAGCACCTTTTAAAGACTATTGTCTGTATGCAAGTTGTGGAGGAAAAAAAAAATCAGTTTGGGGTCTGCTTTGAAGCTAATAAAGTAGAATTTGTTTTTGGTGTCTGGCATCATATAATATGTTTATTAGATTGCCTTGGTTTGTGAAGAGGGACCATTTTTTTTTTGGGACTGATTTTTATCTGTTTTTTCACTTTTTTCCTCTTGGCTTGGCTGAATCCACTTTTGGCCTCTTCCTCTCATATTTTTATTTTAGGTGCCAGTCTCATGGTATGGTTTCTACTAAATTTATCACCGTCTGGATGATTGCATTTTTTTCAGACTGAATGTGCTTTTGTCTCACTTGAAACTGGACTCCTGAATTTGGTGCTTACCTGAAATGCACCGACAATCGCTGAAGTGAACAATCAGGGATCACACACATGTCCACCTGTGCCATCAACTCTCGGGTGTTATTATCTCATTGTTGACAGTTCATGCTGTCTGACTTGCATTTATTCTTCTCCCAAATTGTTGCCATTACATTGATCTGAAACTCTTGTTATTCCTGAGATGCTGGCAGTGGTTCATTCAAATTAAAGATTAGTGGACATACAGCGCCATATGTAATATTTGCTGTCTCTGAGAAAAGCTATAGGTAATGAACAGAAAATGAACTAATCTTCCAAAGTCAAGAGCAAGACACCTTTCTACACATTTAGGGGCAAATAAGTGTGTTGTTTTCAGTGGAAAGAGTTGAAAATGAAAGGGGAACCATGCAAAGGTTTGGGCATCCCATGGAATTGCAGATAGATAACCTTTACTAAGGGCTCAGATCTTAATTAGATAGCTTGCGAGGACTATGTCCAATTCACACACATTGTTAGGAAAGGCCAGGTGGTACAAATGTCAACGCTTTAATAAAATTCACAAACCGGGAGAAGATTGTAAAGTGTTTTCAGCTGTTTACTTGTAGCTGAAGTCTTGAACACTAAGACACCTTTCTGAAAGAACTCCCTGTGTTTGCTGGGAAGGAAAAATGACAAACCCTGTTTGACAGCAAAGTAAGCTGTCCTGACTAGTCGTTGGGCATCGTGTAACCATGCAGCCAGTCATCAAAGGAAAAACCTCACCAGCGTCCTCACCACAAAATACAGCATCACATTTTTTTCAAATGAGCACCTAAGTGTGAACCCGATGTATCCTTAAAACAGCTTCTATGCAGAGAAAAGGCGTGTTTACTGGAGAATGGGTGCGCATTTTCATGACAACAAAACCCTCTTCTGTTGCTGCATTGATTGCTTGTGTTCACACACACTGCCTGTAAAAAAAAAAAAAAAAATACTGAGGAGTACACTTGACTTTATTTAAGCTTCTCCTTTGTTTTGAGACCATAAATAATTAAACTTAAAAAAATTATCTGACTTTAGATAATAATTTTGAAGAAAAGTTTCATCTTTAAAGCTATTTACAGCGATAGTCAAATTTGACTCCAGGTATTATTGGTATGTGTCCATTCTTAGTGGAAAATCACCCCAATTAAAAAATTAAAAATTACTGAGAATGAAAATACACTTGAAACACGGCATTAGCTAATGTTTTTGGCTTCAGTGTGCATCTTTGTAAAATCCTTGTCTTGTTTCTTTCCCCTTCCGTTTTCTCATCTCACTGTTTTCCCCAGATGTTTCTGGTAGCTTTGTCCTTTGCTTATTTTGCAAAAGCTCTGTCGGGGAGCTACATGAAGAGCACAATAACTCAGCTGGAGAGGCGCTTTGACATCCCCAGTTACCTAATAGGTGTTATTGATGGGAGCTTCGAGATAGGTAAGTGGGCCTGCCATTCACTAGTGTTATTTTGCTGTTCCGTTTGTTGCGTCTGTGTCGTGGGCTCGCCTCCCTTTTTTTCTAGCTGTCTCTGGGGCGTAAATATGAATGGGTCATTGAGATATTCAAGCTGCAGATAAAGGATTCATCAGGCTTCCAAGACGAGGACAGAGGGGTGTGTTTGTGTGTATGTGTCTGTGTGTGGTGAGTCACAGTGTTGAGCAAGGACATAATACACAAGCCTCAAGCTCTCTGAAAGCTCCGGACAGCCGAACCATAGAATTTGTAAGATTCTTTTTACGACATAGCTTCTGAAGAGTATTAATTTACTGTCCGTTGTCCCCAGTAATGCTATTTGTGACCATCAGCTGACGTGAATCTGTTGGAAGCAGTGGGAGTCTTATCGTTTCACAGCTTTCTCTCAGTATATACTCAAGTCATTTTTCAACAGTGGGAATGTCTGCCTTAGGTCATCTATTGAACATGTACTCTTTTCAGTGCAACCCGAAATGACAAGAAAACAGAAAAATGGATGATTGTATGCCGATTTTTTTACTTTTGACAGATAGTCGGTGTTTATGTAAATTTCTCCGACTGAAAACAAGAAAACTCTACTCAGTAAAGCGAAAGATGTGTGATTTTGAAACTTAGCTGATCCTTCAGGAACATGAGTAGCAAAGGAGATTTATGAAAAGATTGCCTTCAGAAGGAAACTCAAATCAACTTAACAAACCAGTCTCTGTGTACAGGTATCGTGAGATAATGCTGCATATGTGAAAAGGTTGTATAAACCCTCTTTAAGGCTCTAGTGAGAGAAATCTGGTGTTCTAAAACAAGAAATAAAAATGTGGCCAAAACAGGTTTACAAACAGTTTATTATAGTTGATCTACCTCACAGCAATACTGTGTCATAATCTCAGGTTGCTGTACATGTTGCCTGTTATTAGTGGTTCCCTAATTGTCTCCTGACCAGTTTTCAACACAGCTCTGAAAGTCTGGTCCATTCAGTTGAAGTTTAATCCTACAGATTAGACCCATGGAAACACGGGTCATGAGGGGTAAAAGTTATTATCTACTATCATTTGCTCTACTTCTTCTGCTATCAGACAATCAATTTGGACCCTTTGGTGGCACAAAAGTTGTGAAAGACGATTCACGTTTTTACTCCAGTGACTTTCAGTCCTGTGTGGGTGTCCACGAGTGCATCTGCCAAAGAAAAAACAGTGACACCTTCGTCAATGTCAGAGCTGAATGTTGTGATTCTCGCTACCGCTATCGCTCAATCTCCCATGAAAGCTGCTTCTCTCGTGTGGCCTAGGCAACAAGCTTTTTCCATAGGACTGTTGCCAGGGCAACATAGAGGCAGAGCAGGGCAGCGTGAAGAAGAAAAGAAAGTGCAAGAAACAAGAGAGGAGAACAGGGCAAAGGGAAGACAAAGGGAGGCCAATGAGGAATAATGAGAAGGGAAGAGTGGAGAGAGTTATAATGATATATGTTATCTTTGCAAAGATCACATCCAGATGAGCTCAGGTAACTGGCAGCATATATATAGGCTCCATACACTGCACATTACGTGTATCTATATATATTTTTTAAATCATTAAAGCAAGTAACTAACACACACAACAAACCAATCAGGAACAGAACATAGTGGACGTGTTAAATTATAACAACCTTCTTAGAAAACTTCACACAGTTGCTGTACTTGTAGGTACTGACCCCCTCATTAGCACATAGGACACTGGGGTTGTTGGAAGATATGATGTCACCTCATAAACGAACCGGTGCAATAGGAAAATATTGCGTGATTACAAGGCCACCTATCTAAGTCATGTGACATTCTAAGTCACTAATGCAGCAAACGATACCGCACCAGCACCAGCTGAATTTCTACCTGTGACAGTTAATGAAACTCTCAGAGCGTGAAAATAACGCGTCACATCTTTGCAAACAGTCAACAGCGTGCATCATCTGCCAGTCCTATGAAAATTTAATGCACGTCATATACTGGTCATGACATGATATTCATCCACACTGTGTAATGAATATTTCAATGACTGAGGGATGTACGGTAGGGAAATAACTTTCTTGGAAGGCACATTTTCAGTTTTGTGGCTGTTTCTTGTTCTCGACTGAATGCAAATGAAAGTGGCTCATCAGTTTTTCCCGATCTAAAGAGAATCTAAAAATAAATAATAATTGCAACAGCCGTACCAAACTATAAAAGACAACAGTGAAAACAAAAGTAAAAAGGCAATCATCTGTACTTTTTCTTTTTGCCTCTGGGAGCCCTCTAAATCAATGATATATCTGGCTCCATCCCTACAGGCAACTTGTTAGTGATAGCCTTCGTGAGTTACTTTGGGGCCAAGCTCCACAGGCCAAAGATCATTGCAGTGGGATGCGTATTGATGTCTATCGGCACCTTCCTCATTGCTCTGCCTCACTTCATTATTGGACGGTAAGTAAAAACACAATTGCTACTAGAATTAAACTACAGCCCTGACACGAGGCAAGAATACTCCATCGCTGACATGTTACTTAATAAAATCTCCTTTCAGCTCTGTGTGAAGCTCTTAACCATATTAAATGAATATTTTATCTCCTCTGAGTTTGAACTGTCTGTACTTTTGTTCATAGTTATGAATTTGAAACGTCGGTGCGCTGGGAGGGGAACTCAACCCTTAATCCATCTCCATGTCGGGTGGGTTCCCCAGCAGACCTAACGCAAGACGGTAAACTGCCTCAAGGGCCGTCTTCAGGTGAGAATAGCACAACACGCTTACAGATGACAATAGTAGTCAGACGTAAAGATGTCACACATTATTCCCACCAGGTTGTGAAGGCGAGTCTAACCTGTCTATGTGGATATACGTGCTTCTGGGAAATGTCTTGCGGGGGATTGGGGAGACACCTGTTCAGCCCCTGGGAATCTCTTACATAGATGATTTTGCTACCGAGGAGAACGCTGCACTATATGTTGGTAAGAAAATCATTACCCACTTGTAGAGATGCATATATAAAAACATAAAAGAAAATATTGCCATTACAATTCTTGTCTTAGTTCATGGTTATGTCATAGAAAAGAATAATGAAGTATTTAAAAAAAAGAGAAAAAGTCACGTGGAAAAGAAAGTCGACTTTGCCATATACAAGGCTTTAGGTATCTGGAAATGTGTTCAAATATTTAAACCCTATTTAGTCACCCAAAATCATCTGCGATATTACAAAGTATCAGAACTCATTTAACAAAAACTAAACGAAATGCTGAATCTGTATGCGGAAAAACTAAGAACCCCCCATTTGTAAGGCATTCTGTTGTAGATTTGTATTCTGTGTTTGGGACTTGGACACCTGGGATGATTGGCAACTGTTTTGAGTGAAAAATAAATGAAAAATAAGAGTAAATACACTGTAAAATATCTTTTTTTGCTGTCTTTCTGAGGCTGTATTAATTAAGTTTAGGGCCTGTTAAAGACTAGATCATTTTCCTTTATTATGTCTTGTTACCTTGTTATTGAAAGAGGTGCATTTTCTTTTTTCCTGACTATTTACTTAGTATTTTTGTATAGTTTAGGTCACCATATAGGGTTTCATTTTAAGATGCCAATGATTCTTATGCGCAGCTTCGATCGCTATACAAAGGTCTGAGATATACATAGAGACAGATGTAAAAATGTTCTGATCTGGCCATGACTCCATGTAGTTTTCTGATATCGCCACTTTTACCACCATGGTTTAAACTATGCATCCTATAATGACACCCAGCCGAACCCAGCAGGCAGCATGGCCGCCTCTCAGCACACATCATTGATGAAGCCACACCACAAGTCGCACCCCATCTCAGTATTTTATTAGTGTCACAAAAACTCCACAACAAGCTTGGAAATAATATGTTCACGACAACAGAACTGCTCACACATTAAACAACATGCAGCCTTGTTTTCTTGTTTTTGTTTTTGTTTGTTTTTTGTGGGACCGAGCATCTATAATTTCCAATGAGAATCATAATTTGTCAAGCCACAGGCCAATTGTCTCTCTACAGACTCTATTAGAACATAAAGCCAGCTCAGACACGGAGCCTGTAGTAAGCAGTGTTTCTGTGTTGTTGTTGGTTTTTTTTTAATGGTAGAATTTTAATTGCAGTTGCAGATGCAGTGACGTACTATGTCCACTGACAATGATTTTCAGTAGTGTTCCTGAGCCAATGCAGTTATTTCAACTTCAAAATCACGTAGCCTGTATTTAAAGCACTGCTGCCTCAGGGCCTAAAGATTATGATAATTAAATATTGGTTTTCTGCCTTGTCTCTTGTGTCCAGAGATTCCTCTGTTAATCCACCTTATATTATGCAATCTATGAAATTGTAAGATTAGAAACCTAACTACAAAAGTCAGTCTCACACACATAAGTGAACTCCTCTCCATTTCACTTTGGAAAAAACTCTTTAAAGTGCACCCAAGATCCCAGCGTGTCCCTGACCTGCTGCCAGTAAACCTGATGAGTGGGGAGATTTTCCACTTATTTTTTCTTTTTGAAAAATTGTGATATGCACAAGCATTCCGTCGTCATCAAAACAACAACAACTATCAAAGACTAAAAAAAGGACTTTTTAAAGCAGAAACATTTCGTAGATCCTTCAAATTCACCAAAACGTATGGTCCTCCAGATGGAATAGTTGATATGTTGTGATTGTATATTCAGTGTAAAATTAACACGATTATAATAATAGTAATAGTAATGAATTTGTTTTCATATACAGTAGAGAAACTGTTAAATGTTGAGATGCAACTCACTTGCAACAGTGAACACAGCCCTCTTAGAGCGCCGTGTAGTTGCTTAGTAATAATGCCATGCTGGCACAAAGCTCTGCCATGTGCAACAGTGTTGTTCTTTCTCCAAATACGAGCACTGCAGTAAAACTCTTATGTATCCTACAATAGCAGATTATGCGTATTACAGGAAAAGAACAGTCTTACTCAGCAAATGTTTTTCCAGACAAATCGAGATTTGACAAAAGGTTTTAAACATGTGTGTGTTGTAAACCAATCATTTCAAAATAAAAGTGCTCTGTACGGTCTGCTGCATCTAAGCTTTTACAAAGTCCTTAGCATTTTGTCTGTGTGTGTCTCTCATTCCATAGGCTGTGTGCAGACCATTTCTGTGGTTGGTCCCGTCTTTGGATACCTTTTAGGCTCACTTTGTGCCAAAATCTATGTGGACATTGGATTTGTAAAAATGGGTAGGTTGAAACACATTTTATTCATAGATGGATAAATACATAGGTAAATAGATAGATAGATGGTCAAGAACAAGGTGGTCGCAGTGCAAGGAGAAAGAAGCTGAATACAAAAACAAAGCAAGAAAAAGCATGATAATATGATAAAGACAAAATAATTTGTTAATTTGCAAACTGTATAGACACACGTGTTGTCATTAATCCTTCATCTTAGACTCACAGAGAGCTCAACTAAGCCAATATGGAGCAAAAAGGAATATTTGGAGACATTCGTTGGGCTTTATACTGAGTGAGATCACACTTTGTGGGTTTTAAAACAAAAAAAAACAAGCAGTGTGCAGATTAAAGAAAACGACCCTTTACTTTGCCACGTCTTGTGACAAATTCCTCATTTCATTTGTAGAAAATAAGGACCTGGATTTTTATTATTACTGGATAAGAAGTATAGAACCCACGCCACCCAACATCACCCCCCCAAAAAATCTAAATGCAGTAAATGCAGACACGGGGAACATGTTTTTCATGTTGTCATTATGTGCTATTATTGCTGGGGAATAGACCTATTTCACAACAGATGTTTTGGCGTGTCATAGGAGGACATGGAGTGTTGTATTAGTGATGGCCGCTTTACACCTGGGATAGGATTGAACAGTCAAAGGAATGACCTCTTAGTGTTTTCCAAAGCTACACAATGTGTTTGGAATGTGTTGGAAATCATAGCACAGTTCACACAACACCGCTGACCTGGGGGTCATTATTTATGCAGCAGAGAAAGTTGCAGTTTCACTCTTCAGCTCCTCCTAAGAAAGAATCCGTCACCTCTGAATGCTGGAAACATCAAAGGGACATGGCTGTTCTTGCCAACATCTAACCAAATTCTGTTCAGTTTCTTGTTCAGATCAAAGTGTCTTCACAGTGCTCTCCATCCCGTTTGCTCTTCATAAATTTCGGTCTCTGAGTCTCACCCTGTTGAGTACCCTGACCCGTCCCTTACGCCTTCCTTGGCTGCAGCCCATCATGACGGCTCACTCAAAACTAAACTAAAAATATCAAACACCTTGAATATTCAGTAGAGGACTGTGTTGTCTCCTTGAACCACAAAAATCGAAACCTTCACACATAGCGCTTGATGAACGCTGTGTGAACTGCTGATTTACTTCAGATCTGGGTCATTCGAATGCAATCTCCAACATTTGTCTGAGATGTGAAAATCTAGCTTAAAATATTGCGGTGTGCACGCGGCTTAAACTGTGATGTGGTTCAGCGGCATTACAAAAAGCACACCGAGTACTGTAGCTAACAGTCTCAATAAAGTTGTTTCACTGAGGTTTGTATAATAATACAATTGAAAGTATTTCTTAATTATTGGGGTTTGTAATTCTGAACACGAAGAAAGAAGTTGTAGATGTGAGAAATATTATCACAGCTCGTAAGACTGGATGGAAATAACTGAGCTCCATCTTGAACGTTGCAACCACAAGGATTTGTGAGAGGGAATTATCTTGTTTGCTTTCATAGAGGATGATCCGTTGTTTCCTATGTTGAAGGAATTAATGAAGGAAGCACTAAAGCTCCTTTCCTGAGTATTTTAAATAATTTGAACATCCTCTTATCATGGCTGCCGCCTAAATACTCCTGCTCATTTCACTCAGTTTGGAACCTTAGCAGAAAGCACTATGCGACCCGACCCCTGTGGGGGGGGGGGGGGGGGGGGGGGGGGACGACGACACACCATTTCATTGACAAGTTGTTCTGGACACTAAAAGGAACTTAGCAATCACAGACATCATTCAATACACCTGTGCTTCTCATGTTGCAACGAGTCAAAATGTCTGGTGTGAAAAAGGTCTTTATTGGATGCAGGCAAATGTGGGACCATTTGCTGATGTTCCCATAAACTGAGGAAACAAGGGACCCTTGGGACAAAGGACAGACCATGTCTGAGAGATGTGAGGTTAGCAGATTCCCATTAAACATTCGTCTCTCACGAATAGCTATTATTGAGTGAAAAAAGTCAAATTGACTTTGAACATATGCATTGTGCATACATCTGGTCCCTGCTGTTGTGCGTGCTGAGACTCTTGAATACAACAGAGGCAGCGTCAGTGTCTTCAGTAACACCTGCACCACTCCAACCATTAGAGCTCAAAATGTCGTCTGTGTAAAAGGACTACTCATTCATAAAACTGAGCCCCAACATTATCAGATCCAGCAGAGAGTGGATCAGAGTCTGCGTGTGCACAATTCAACACACAGAGCAGGTGTGCAGGATTATCATCATTTAGCTAATGAAGGAGGCAAGCTGAGAGAGGCAATAATCAAACAAAGTGCAATGGGGGAGAGAAGGGACGAACTAAAAGAGTTACACAGAGTTGACAAGAAAGGTGACCAACAACCAAAAAAAAAAAAAGGAAAAAAATCCAAAAAGGGAAAAAAAATTTAAAGGAGAAGCAAGACAAGTTGATTGCTTTATTCTACACTGAATTTCACTTTGGCGCTCAACCTAAATAAAAGATGAAAAAAGAAAGAATGAAGAGCTCTGCTCAAAGGGCCAATTTACAAAACAGAAAACATTTTATTAAAAAAGGAAGTTAACAGGAAAACAAATAGCTATCACTTGAATAAAATATACCAGTTTTCCTCCTCAATATGCGCAAACTGACAGCTTACAGGTGGATAGAAAAGTTGAGTACCAAGTACAAAGCTTCCAGCATAAATCCCTTACATTTTAATTATCTAGTCTGCTATAGAGACTAGATAATATATATATATATATATAATATATATATATATAATACATATATATATATATATATATATATATGTGTGTGTGTGTGTATGTCCATTCTTTTGAAATTTAGTTTTACTTATCTTTCACCGTCTATGCTCCTGACACAGAGACCATCACCATTACCCCATCAGACGCCCGCTGGGTGGGGGCCTGGTGGCTGGGCTACCTCGTAGCTGGGGTCATCACCCTGCTTTCCGCTATCCCGTTCTGGTTTCTGCCCCGCTCTATATCCCCATCCGGCCAGCGGGTTCCAAAGAAGTGCACTCAGGAGCAGACGAGTTTCATTAAAGACTCTCCCCATCAGAAGCACAAGTATCCAGCAGATGAAGAAACCAGCTTTATAGAGATGGCCAAAGGTAAGCGTGGATAAAGAGGACATTCCTCACACCGAGGACAAAAAGTTTCTGGACGTTTACAGACTGTTATTTAAAGCTGGGATGTCTTGAGATGTGTTGCTGACATCAACTTTAAGATAAGCTCATTTTATACACAGCAAAATGTCTCCCATTCAACCTTTGATATACTCTTTCTGTTCTATTGTGAATGAAATAATGCTCGGTGAGATTTGGAAATCATCCCGTTCCGTTTTAATCTACATTTTACAAGCCGTTCCAGCTGTTTTTGGAATTGGGGTTGTAAGTCCTGATGAATAAGACGTTTTGAAATGAAAGAGGAAGTTTTCTGTTTTTCGACTGCGGCAGCGACACTTTAATTACACCGGATGGTGATGAAGTTGGGCATCGTCAAATTATTCTGCTAGCTGTTTCACTTCGTCACAAGACAGTGCTCGTTCTGTTTTTGTTCATGCAGACAAAGAGGGACACTTTCTTTCACAGCAACAGCTCAAGATTGTTTCCGTTTATCAGCCACGGTCACATAGAGCAGTTGCACATTTCCATATGTTTGTGTTTCAGCGCAGCTTCTTTTTTTTTTAAATCCCACCACAGACTTCATTCCAACCCTGCGAACTCTGCTGGCACACCCCGTGTATCTGATCTACCAATGTGTGACAGTCATCCAGCTGAACTCTCTCATCGGCATGGTCACTTACAAACCCAAGTACATCGAGCAGCATTTCAGGCAGTCTGCGTCAAAGGCCAACTTCCTGATGGGTATGGTGCATGTTTCATGAACATTGCTCTGTATCTTATGAATTACTAGTGTATTACTTCCTGGGAAAATCATCAGGAAACAGAACCAGAGAAACCATGTCTGCTTGGCTCATCTCGGCTTGGAGAAAAAGCTATCGGGTATGCTTCGTCTGCGCAAATAAGTTCGAACGTCAAGTAGGGAGGTCAACACGTCCGACATGCATACGAATACAAATCTATGGTCTGTGGATTCTTTCAGCAGCTAGTCCCCTTGTAGTTTTTGTATTTCTCAAATGAGGCAGACCTTCAGATCAACAATACTGGTAAAGAAGTGAGTTGGCTGTATATTTTAATTCAACCCACTAACTGCATCAGCCTCAGAGACCGGAGCTTTGTGAATATGAGAACTGCTCTGAACATGAAATGAAATATCTAATGAAGTTCAGAGCATGAAATGAAAACATCTAGGTTCATGTGGACTCATTAAGGGAGAGGTCTGTGCACTGACCAGACTGGCTGCATATGAAAGAGAATCCACTATTAATGACCAGAGTTATGGACACGTGTATAGATCAAAGACTGTGACTTTGCATTGATGTTAAATGTAGTTATGAGACCAAAAAAAAAAAAAAAAGATTTAGATTCTTGTTTTCCCTTTGAAAGTGTCTCAGTAGTTATTCCCAGTTCTAAAAGGAATTATAGCCAAGCTAGTATACAGTGCAAAGTTGAATTGTCTGTATGTTTTAAGAAAATCCAAACTGATATAATATACAATGTGCTGCTAATGGTCTTTGCTGGTTTTCGTCATCTCAGGTGTGATCAATATTCCCGCCGTGGCGCTGGGTATGTTTTCTGGTGGTCTGCTAATGAAGAGGCTGAAACTGAACATCATGGGAGCGGCCAAGTTTGCCTTCAGCACCTCTCTGATCGGTTACGTCCTGTCGCTGTTCTTCTTCGCAATGAGCTGCGAGAATGCTAAGGTAGCCGGGGTGACGCTGTCGTATAACAGGTGAGCTGCAAAAAAATCACGTTCTGCAAGTGCAAACGATCTCTCGCTGCGTTCACGATGTGTGAGCGCGGTGTTGTGAGGTCGATGTTGACATCCTACAACTCGTTATTGGAAATAACAGGGAAAAGCCATTTCCTGACATAATGGGGTTTTGAATATCTAATGAAAAATAATGTGTACGAAAGTTAATTCAGTCATGTGGTTATGGATATGTGGATAACACTCTGCTCTTGAACATATCGGGTGCACACTAAAAACCTCTGAGTGAGCCCAGTGCTGCTCGGCAGCGCAAAATGAAATGACACAGCTGATAAAAAAGCAGGGTGGTAATTAACCCGCAGTGAGTGTGCTGAACTCGCACACACAATTAAAAGCACAACACTGCATGCAGTAAATAAAATATTGCATTTCTAATACCTCATGAATTCTTTATCGATTTTGATAAATGAGTGAGATGCACTCTGGCGATTTAAAGAGGGCGGTAAATGAAACCAGCTAATGATAATGAGTTTGGAAATAACAAGATTTCTGCTTTGTCGCCATAATGTTTGATAATCCCTCTTCTCCTCTCTATGCTATATAGACTTGATAGTCAGGCTTAGCTCAGTGTATAGCTGTATTATCCTGGTCCCCTTCCTCTTCTCTCAGATGAGACTTTATATCAAAAAGCTCAACAAAAATACTGAACATCATCTGCTCTACACACACACACACACACACACACACACACACACACAGGGGTAGTGGCTGCTGTCGCTGGTTAATATTCGGTGGGTATAGAACCAGATGTAGATGCTAAAAGTGACTTATATTAATCATTTTATATACATATATATTTAGTTTTCCATGTCAGCTTTAAAGGTGATGCGTTCCAATGTAATTATCTTTGAAGGAGCTTTGTCTTCTTGTTTTCTACCACAACATACACAAGAAAATACTGCAAATGTTCCCCTCATCGACAATATTTATTCGCCAAATGCTTCACATGTATTTCAAGGATTTAAAGCCCTGTTGTTGTTTTTCTCATATCTATGCTGTGACTTATTTAAAAGAACATATTCTAATGTAAGTATATACCAGCACCTAATGTCATGGGAAATATTTAGTTGCACTTCTGTTTTTGCTCTCTTTTCTCCAGCATAGATGACATATCTTATGATACACACTCAGTGTTCACGGGCTGCAACTCAGACTGTTTTTGCTCGTCGAGTGAGTGGGACCCAGTCTGTGGGGAGAACGGCATCACATATGTTTCTCCGTGTCTTGCTGGCTGCACGACCTCTGCAGGCTCAGGGAAGGACACAGTAAGTTGAAGCTGACAGAGGAACAATTCAATAGAAGCAAACCACAATTTAGCCCTGTTGTGAGCAGGTTTGTGCTAAAAAGAACAACATTTTGGAGATGCTGTGTCTTCTCTGACTGGAAGAAAGCAAAAAAAAAACAAAACTGTAAAACCACTGCACCGCACACATCCCCACTAATAAATCTGTAGGTAGTTCATAAATGTGTGCATGTTAGCATCTACGTCCTGCTCCACATGGTCTCGTGTGAGCAACTGTGCATATCTCTCCAGGTCTTCTCTAACTGTAGCTGCGTCGGTGTGGCTGGTAACTTCACAGCCAGTACAGGTCAGTGCCCCGAAAAGGACGACTGCGACAGGATGTTCCCGTACTTCCTTGCTCTCTCTGTCATCACTTCCTTCATCATCTCTCTTGGGGGGACTCCAGGCTACATGCTTCTCATCAGGTTAGATTCACATAAAAAAAATATATATATATATATATATATATATATACATGTAGTGCAGTGTGAAAATGCTGGGCCACTCTACCCTGCTACTTGTGAAAAAGTCTGCAACTTGCTTAACTTTTGCTGAACGACCTTTGCCACTTTAAGCCGGGGATAGTTTTCTTGAAATCAGTCTGGTGCCGCCGATGTTTTCAAGTTAGTAATTCAGAGCCAATAAATAAGCATGATGATAAATGAACAAATGAAATTAATCACCCTGCAGCTAGTAGCTTTTAATTGGTATTACATGGAATAATGTTTGTAGGGGCAGAAGTATATGTCTTTTATGATCTAACTCAAATGTTAACTTTGTTCACCTGTGTTATATATTGTTTGTGATGTACAATGTCATTGGTCCTGAGGGTCACTGCCTTCTTTAAATCTTTCTTTTTAGCAAAAGGAAAGCATCGTGTATTATTTGAAAGATCCTCTAGTTTTTTTTCACATTTTATAATAAGATGTGACCCAGCAATCTGCAGCATGTGGGATTTCTGTGATGATTTTTATCTTTTATTTCAATTTGTGTTATAGTTGGTCTCAAGGACCACTTTTTGCCCCCTTCTGAACCATCTAAGACGCAGTTACATTGCACGTTGCCGTGGTCTAAAATACCATAAAAAGTCAAACTAAAGACCGTGTGCTGCCAACAAAAAGCTTCTGCAACGTTATATTATGAGCACTTCTAAAAGATGGTGTCAAATGAAGAAAATAATACTATGTATAATAATAAATAATACAGTATGGACTACTACTTATGAACTGATGCAACCAACAATCGCACAAGATAAGTGATCTTTAAAAAGAAGATGTGAGAATACTTGCATGCAAAGAGGAGAATATGTAGAATAACTACATGCATAACTCATTTGATTACTGGTGGCATTGAACTATAGAGACATTTTCAAAGAAATCCTCGTTTATTCAAACTTTTGCCAGAAATCTGCTGATCTTAGATGGAGCATAAGAAATGCTACAACTTTGTAGCATGGAATTATAGAATGATGCGTTTGTGTGGCACATTTACTCATAGACATAATTTGAGCTGATCTTAAATAATTATCTGTGGGATTTTAAGTGAAAGAGCAGTTTGCTGCTCGGTTCCTTTATTGAATCTTTTGAGTTTTAAAAAACACAAAATGTAAAATGCACCTCCCAGCTATTGGCTCATGTCACTGCAGAACACCGTTATAAGAGGCGGAACTGGATTAATGCGACTTACTCACAGCAGTGCAGAGAGCGAAACGAGCCACCGGACGAATGCAATGGAAAGCTGAAGTCTTTGGAGAAGATGAATGAACGGAGCTGTCTAGCAAATTGAAAAACAGCACATATTCCTCAAAATGAGAAATCGTATAGAGCAGAAATCAGCGAAGAGGCAAACTCCTTCCACGGCTTTTTTACAGTTCTTATGCTAACGCTGATGAAGGAGGAGGAAAACCTAAAAGAATAGTTCTCTCTTCTCCTTCTGTTATTAATTTCTGATACTGGCCGACCAACGGCTTTTATATCTTCATTCTGCACGCCTGTTAGGATAAACTGACTTGCAACAGCTGTTGACGGCAACCTAGGCGACGGCAGATATGCCCACGTAAGAATGGATGTGGGCATAGAAACATATGTTTGTTTGTCTGTTTGGTTTTGACACTCACCATACAAGGAAAAAAAAGAGAGAGAAAGAAAAGAAAAACCTGGTACCCCTGGTCATGCATTCAAGCCCTCCCTACTCTATCAAAACACAACGATAACATTTCATGGTCGATAGTTGAGCTGTTGTCCTCACATGTCACTGTTACTGCCTCAGCTTTCTCAGAGATGAGGAAAGTGACAGCCTTGCTGTAAGATGAGATATTTTTCGGAGTAGCTCCAACAGCTCAGTGCTCCATCATCTAGGACACATAAGCCTACATTTGTTTCTAGATTCTTAAAATGCTCATATGGACACAAGTGCAGCAGTTTACTGTATAAATGACTTCTACCACCTTAAAAAAAAAACAAAAAAACAGAAAAATGATGCATTTGTTTATCGGTGAGGAGCTGGCAGAGCTGAGAAAGGAGTTTCGAAACTCTGCACATGGGAGCTGATCCGTTGTCATTTGGCCAATTTTGAACAATTTGTCTGCAAATGAGGCTTTTTTTCAATGTGTGGAAAGTGATCGCTTCTGAGAGGTTGAGATTGATAATGTATATGTGAAATATTAATGTTTTCACAGTTTACAGTCCATTTGTAAAGTGGTTTAGCATGTGTTCAGATTGATGCAGAAGTTAGGCTCAAATTGTTGTTCTCTTTTGTAAGTGATGTCATTCGTCACCATCAGGAGAAGCTCAAACAGATCCCTGTGACTATGACTTACTGCCTTGCACTAGTTTAGTTGGACTTTTGTTGCTCTGTTTGCAGTGGTTATTGAGTTTGTCCTTCTGTGTCATATCACACAATGTGCTACTTTGATTTTGTTACGTTAAAAGGAAAACTGAGATTTATCTTTTTTTTTTTTTTACATGCGATAGAGCAGGGTCTCTGATCACTTTCTGTAGACTTCATGTCTGCCTGACTTTCTTATTACCAGGCCTTTGTTGAACAAATTGCTTGAAAATAACATGTTAAAGATCTAAAATTTAAGGCAAATCTCTGAAATCTTGCTGAGGCCAGGAAGACGATGAGTTTACCAACAGCCTCTGTGGACGCAGGTTATCTTTAGGTTAACAGCGGGAAACTGTTTCCTCACAGATATTGGCACCTATGATGTGCTCCTGAGTAAAAAGTTACTTTTAGTTATGATTGTTGATAAAGAACTGACAACTAGAAACAAAGCAAATCTCAGTTGAACTAAATTCTGTAATATATGTATGTTTATTAACATACGTTTAACAGCTGTATGTTAAATGTATGTTAACATTTGTAATGTACAAATGTATGTTAATACATTTAACATACATACGTATTAACATACATTTAACTGTTAAATGTATTAACATACATTTAACTGCAGAGTGAATCAACAAGTTTCTCGGAATGACATATGATGGTCACGAAAGATCGGTCATTTATTTATGACCACTAGCTCTTCTCATATGAAGGAAGTAGGTCATGACAATCTTTTTTTTTTTCTCAAGGGGATTATGAGACAAGCTGCTAATGTTTTCTAACTGCAATAAGTCAGGGTGAGCAGTGAAAAAGTCTGTCAGTGAAAGTCTGTCAGAGTAGCTTTCTCCTGCACAGTGTAACATGACTTATTGAAGTATTGCACAGCAGCTCCATCCAAACACAGTACGAGTCACGCTTTGTATAAAGATAAAGAAGACAATCTACTTAATGGAATTGTGGTTTTGTAAGGGTTTTCCTACGAGTTTTATATTAGAAAACACACAGTTTCTATATATCTCTGTCCAGAATAAAGCCTTGTGTACCAGTCATAAAATCTTTTGCACCAGAGCAGCCTCTGCTGGCAAAATCTTTATAAAGAGATCAGATGAGACTTTATACTGATCCTGCCCTACTTTTTTTTTTCTTTTTTGTGGTCCTCTGCTGTCTCATATCCATCTCTGTACTGAGGTGTATTTATAGAGTAAAAATAGTTATTCAGAGGAGAAACGTTGAGGCAATTATGACACGAGAACCCATAAACATACTTAAAGCCACGCACACAAGATCTCCTGAAGCCATGTCAGCTGATCTGCTGGAATGCAAAGCGTGACACAAATGCAATTACTTTGTGCTGTTTTCTCTGCTCTTTTCGCTCCATTTTACTGTACAGACTCTTGTAATACAGTATCTGCACAGTCACTTCCTCCAAAGATAGTCCAAGAGATTAGAGGCAATGCGTGGCTTTAAAAAAGCTTGTTATAAGAAATGATTTGCCATCGTTAGGCATAGCATGGTGTGTGTATTTTCTCCTTGAATAGACGTTATATACCTCAGTGTCTAAATTTGTTCTGTTTATGGTGGCTTGATTTAACCCGATGATAGCGCTTAAGTTGCTTAAGAGCATTATTTGTGAAAGGATTAAGAATAACCCCTTAGTCACAGTTCAGTTGTCATGAACTGTCATAAAAATTTATTTATTTATTTTTTTGCCATGAAAAGCTCTGTCACAGCTTAAGTATGACTAAGCTTTTTTTCCCTAATTCTGTGGATGGGTGATTTAAAACTATACTAATCAGGGCACACACACTAACCCGATGGCTAATGTGCAGTCCCTCGGCAATGATAGGCTACATGTAGCACCCGCTCCTTCAGCCTGGCTCATAACTTCTTCTTGTAGCTTGAACCAACTGTCTCATTTTTATCAGTTTCTCACAGTGCATGCAGATCGTTGAACAGCTCCACCCTGCGCGTGTTTTTATAATGACCCTTTATTTAGTCCCCTTTCAGGCAAACAAAGTCATTTTTGATTTCATGTCATATTGGTTCCACCACTTTTTTGTGGCGCATATTTCCTGTCTGACCTCGCTGTCTGCTTTTTTCCCACCAATGACGAGTCTTGTATCATGTCAACAAGGCTAAATTGATTTTGTGTGTGTGTGTGAGTGTGTATGTATGTATGAGGACTTTGATTTACTTAAGAATGTTCTGTTTAATGCTGTTTCTCACAAGTTTATAACAGATCATACACCCTAAAAAAGAATATCCTCTATTATTGTTCACGCAGGTGCATCAAACCTCAGCTGAAATCTTTGGCTCTGGGTTTCCATGCTTTGGCAACACGTACGCTTGGTAAGTTTGTTGTGGCCACATTTAAGTGACTCAGGGTCGAGACTAACTGTGTTTTCCTGGTTTTAAATCTATGATGATCTGGTGTGTTTTGGTTTAATTGTAAAAAATAAATATATATATATATATATCTTTGGTCCTGCAGCAGGGATTCCGGCCCCCATCTACTTCGGAGCAATCATTGACACCACGTGTCTCAAATGGGGTCAGAAGAGATGTGGAGGTATAGGAGCCTGTAGGATCTACAACACTACTGCCTACAGGTAGCACTCACATGCATGTTGTTATAATCTTTGTGGATTTTAAGCAACACTAGCGAAGTTTGTGCAGATGATGATAATAATAATAATAATATTACAAGACATTGCCACTATTACTCTTAAATTGGGTGAGGAAAAAAAGAAACTGTTGTCACTATAAATAAAGCTTCATTTAAAAAAAGAAGCAAATGCAGTAAAAAGACCCAGGGCAACGCATTGAGAGGATGTGAGGAAGAAGAGATTAAATTTCTGAGCAAGACGCATGACAACAATAAACATCAGATTGGATTTTTACTGCTGAAACAACAGGGACTGATGGAGATACAGCCTCGTTGTTGCCATCCATGTGTAATAACTGATTAGCTTTCTTGTTTTGCCACGTTAGCTTCGGTTGGCTCTGTTACTTAAGCAGTTGTTTTAAATTCATGAAAAGAATACAATCGTAATCGTTTCTTCCTTTGCTCTGTGTCGGCAGTAAATTGGAGGAGTTTGAAGCTACGGTTGACTCCAATAGTAAAACTTATATATTCCAGACATTTGCTTTAAGCAACAGTGGTCTGTTTCATGACTAACAGAAAAGACACAATACACCGAGAGCAGCATGTTCATCTGTATGATGTTATTCAGCAGTAATTGAAACATGGTTATAACCTTCTAATTATCAGCTCTCCTTTAGCCCGCTCAGTTCCATTTTAGACTAAAAAGGAAATAAGTTCTTCTAATGTTTGCTGCCCTGCACAACGTTCTCTCCTGTCTTACACTACATGGCACTGTAATAAATCCAGTGTGCATTACATCGCACACGTATTGACCTCAACACATTTTCCAGTGGCTTCTGGCATTGTCTTTTGTCAGCCTCTAAAGTCGGTTGTATTACTGTAAACGGTGGCTGTGCACGTGCAGGGCTCAGACGGAGGTTTGTTTTAAACACAGTGGCATTGCATCAAACAACTGGAGGAGGAACCCCATTCTCTGATGAAGCTTTACTATTGAGTTAATTAGTTTATTTTTGGCCAATTCTCTCTCACTGGACAATAAATGAGCCCTGCTCAGGCACACAATACAAGACGAGGAAGACAAGTGACCAATGCTTAGCAACAACTTGTAGCTCCTTTTCTGAAAACATAAACTCCTAGTTGGTAGAAAACGGAGGACAAAAACATTTTACAGTCACAACGCAACATCAGTTCTTAACAAAAAATGTGCAAGTTTCTGCTTTAAAGTCACTTTATAGCTTTTTTTTTTTAAAGGTTTTTGTGGAAAAATTGACATCTATACGTTTCAAACCTGCTGGGGCCCTACTACAGTGTTGTAAGGAACTATTTCACCATTTCTGGCCATAAAAGGGGACGCCTTGTTGTTAGCTCTAAAAGCCTCCTTGTTCCTTTCATGTCAACAGCTCAAAAAATAAAGAAAAAAGTCATTTGAACAAGTCAGTGAAATTGATTTACTTTCTTCCACTACAGGATTGCTTACCTGGGCCTGACTCTGAGCCTGCGGACTATTTCATTTATCATCTGCATCCCGGGCTTCATCTTGCTCAGTCGACAGCTGAAGAAGGAGGAAAGAAGTGCGCTGCATGGGGCCCTGACTAATGGTGGAACTGAGCTGGAGGCGCTCAGGAAGGAAGAGTTTGTGATCTCAAATTCCGACCAACCGGCACACAACTCGGACAACAGCACAGATAGGAACACCCGGCTGTGACACACCTGGCAGAACTGATGCCACTGGTCTCTTACACGTGACGATTTTCTCGTGCTTACGCACACAAAACGTGTACGGTGTCAGTCTGTCCACCGGGGGGCGCACACTCGCACACAAGAGATTTGCAGGGAATCCCAAGTTGTGTTCAATCATCTAATGTAAAGCATAAAAATCTATATTTGTACTACTGAGCGTGTGCGGGTGTCGTGAATATGACCGAAATTTCATATACCTGCTGTATTTCTTGAATGTACATGCTGTTGTTTTGTTTGGTTTTTTTCCTTAAAGAAAAAAAAAAGAAGAAGATATATTTCAGTTTTTATCCTGGCGCAGAGAATAGAGAGGAAATGTGATTCGTGCAAGCTCCTGCAAGACAGTACAATTATGAACACCAGCATTTACGAGCTGCTTCTGTAGGATTGTTCTTTCAAGTAGACGTTTCCCTGCAGCCGATGCTACCGAACGGAGGTGAAATTGCCTTAAGAACCAGAAGCGGGACGCGAAGCATGAGGAAAACAGTCAGGAAACAGTCAGGAAACAGTCAGGCCGATTCTTAAACAGGTCGTGGAAGTACATGCTTAGATGTGTACTTTGGAACCTTTGAAAGGACTCGGCGGTTGTGTTCATGCGAGTTAAAGTCTACAGTATGTGCCTCATTCACTCAACAGTTACCTCCAACTGTGTGCCATCTGCCCCGCTGGTGGGTGAGCAATTTTGAACGTAGACATTTGAACGATAGTTCATTTCACTTTTAAAATTTCAAGCTGTACGTCTTCATGCTCGTATGGAAAAAGAAAAAAGGAAAAAAAAAGAAGAAAAAGTTTATTTCTGAGTGACTTTAAAACTTTTGCCTTTTACTTAAAGCCCAAAGTTTGGTCTGATTGTATTGCAGTTTGTGTCGTGTACCTCTGGATGTGAACTTCGGTATTCCTCATTTCTTAAAAAAAAAAAAAAAAAAAAAATGAAAGTGGTGTTTTAGTGTAACGTGATTGTGCAGAGGAGGCTGTTGGGAATTCAATATCCACAATGTCCACAAGGAGGCAGTGCTCTTACCCCCCAAACTCTCGTCTTTGAAACGTATAATTGAGGAAAACCAGGCACACTGAGCTCCTTTGAAGACTGATAATTAGTATTAAGAAGAATCTCCATGTGGCTCACCAGGTTCTGGTGTAAAATAACCACTGTTGTGCCTTGGAAGAGGCAGAGTGTGTACTGTTGAAACATTAATTATTGCTATACTATGTGTTGTATGAGTCCTTGGGGTGAAAACAAAGTCACTGTGTGTGAGCTGTTACCGCAGGAAATGTTTATTTGTTGCAGATTTCTAAGTGGGTCTGTGAGTTCTGTTCCCACGCCTTCAGCCATTGTTACATGTGCTTCAATGGTCAGTTGTTTGTGTATTTTCCTTTCTTTTTCTTTTCGTATGAAAGAGGTTGGCTGTGCCAAAACCCTGAAACATTGTGTTCTCCTCTCAGGTTTTTCCAAGTCAGACTTACCTATCGCCTAAGGCTTCATTCCAGAATCAGAACCCCTTTTTGTGAAATCAGGGATTTCTTAAAGCAAAATCAATGTTTTTCGAGATACTTTTGAGAATGTACAGCACATCGGTTCAGGGTTAGTGCGTGATCCGGAAACCCAGGAAAGCTGAAGAGCTTTGGGAAAAAAAACGAAAAAGACAATCTTAAGATGTCTGTCTTAAACTCTAAGAGGCCTCTAAAGGCCTGGCCCATACATTTCTGGCAATCTCAATCTTCCCAAATTTGAAACTAATGACACGATTTGGGTTTTTTTTTGTTTTTTTTTAAAATGAGTTCATGTTTCCCTTGAGATAAATGAGAGGCACGGCTTTCCTGCTCTTTTTACCGCCACAGTAAAAAAAAAAAGAGAAGAAATTCCTCCCGTCTGTCTGATTTCACGCAGCACGTGCACAGGTTTATGCCCCCCCCCCCCCCCCCCCCGACCCTTTTAGGTTTTCCCTCATTTATGTTTCAGAGTGTTAGAGTGAACCCTAGAGTTCATATTTATTTCAGGATTATTTTTACATGCAATTCCTCACTACAACTTAGCTAAAATAGATTTTTGTATTGTTTTGCTACTTTATAATGAATAAAGGACTGTAAAATGTATCTCGTGTCCTTTCTGAGACATTCACTGAGGAAAAAAAAATGGACTGGATCCATTTCAAGAGGAGTCTGAAACGCAACCTTACGTGGAGAACATCGAAGGGACTGAAAGCTGTGATATATTTACAAGTAACTGACTCAGAAATGATTAACTTGGTCTCTTTATATGATAGTAATTTTTTTTTTCTAAATCAGTACCTGTAAATGAAATGCTGCCATGAAGTTACTTGCTCTTAAGAGGATTAAAACCTGAAGCTGTGGTATCGCCCAACTGAAACAGAAGATGCTGACGGTGCCTCGTCCCTTTGGCATTGTTCCCACTTCCTATTACAACTGGAAGCTGTGGCAGCGGTCTGCATCGAGCCCATTCCTTGAGACAAAAACTCCTTCAAGCTGAACGGTGTACGGCCAAATCTTCGTGTCCTGCCACAGACTCACTCCGTCGGCGCTTTAACGAGGCCATTTCAGCGTGTTTCAATGGTTCCCCTGAAACCCCTCTGGTGTTGCTTTAGCAATGTGCTTTGGCTCGTTGCCGTACTGAAATGTCCCACTCTCACTTCTCCGTTTTCCCTTGACAGCCCAGTTTTGCGGCTTAAAGTGCTCCTTTGGCCTCTTTGTTACCTCTTTGATCAATGCCTCATAGGAGTTTTTGTGGTTTGTCGCTTTGCCACTTGTGGACAGATTTGTAGTGGTGCGACATTCTCTTTATTCGCTCGCTCTCGGAGGGATAACGGGAGCGTTGGATACGCATAAATGCTTTTCTTTAACTGTTCGCTAAGAATCTCTCGATCTTCATTGTGACGACGACCTAATGGTGTTGCAGACTGTGTAGGCTTTGACAAGAGGTGTGTGTATATGTAACATACTTAAATCATGTCACCCTTGCACACAGCTGCACTTAATAAAGCTAATTATGTGACTTCTTAAGATGACTACAAGCACAACATAACTTAGGGTTTCAACGCAAAGGGAATGAAATAGTTAAGTTTTTTTATTATTATTATTATTACAAAAGATTGGACTATTCTTTGTGGGTAAATTACATAAAATCAAAAACATATCCATTGGAATTACAGATTGCAATGTAACAAAATGGGAAATATGCCAAAGAGGGGTATATTGAAAAGAGGTTTTCAGTTTGCTGAATACCTTGTTTTTTTTTTTTGTTATTTTGTTTGATTCCCCACAGTGAAGAAGCTGGCGTCTGGAAGGTAAATGAAAGTCGTGTGGTGGTCTCTTCTTTTTGTTTTTAAATTCAACTTTTAAATCCATGACAAAGTCTAAACAGAATCAAGCCGTATTTGAGCTACACCTGGTCTGTATCGGGAATGCTCGTCTCGTGTCAAGGTATGACAGGTGGGAATTTATTTATTTTTTATTTCCTCATTTTTGTTTGTTAAGGTCTTAAAAAAAAAAAAAGTAAAACTGCGAACTACGGTTTTTACATATGCTGAAGTGGGTTGAAACGGCTTTAACTGAGACGCGTAAAAGCCATTCACAACTGCAAAAGGATCAGGAAGGAGCTCTCGTTTGTTATTGTAATTTTTAGTTTTCCATATATGATACAGCAGATGTGCATCAGTGTGTTCGAAACAGGCAGAGGAACGTTCCCAATGACGTGTCCAGGGTTTAGTCTCTGGCAAAGAGTGTGAATCCCGTTCACTTCCACAACGTAATGTTTCGTCCGCTTAAAGTGTGCCTGGACTGTACTGCCTTTATGTTGGAATTCAGGTTCAGTTCCACACAGTCGAACAGAGGAGCAGCACGCGAGAAGGAACTCATCTCGACATCGTAAGGCGTTTACCTGCATTTACGACAAAATGCAGAGAATATCTTCAATGTAGAAATGACAAATAAAACTTTTGATGCGCAATCAAGTGATGTTTTTGGTGTTATTTCTTAGACGTGCTTTCGTGAGACGCTTCGGTGCGAAGATGAAGGAGAAAAAGATTCAACACAAGATGACAAAACTGAACTTTATTAAGAGAAAATGTCTGACAAGCTGCTAAAAAAAAAAGAGAAAAAAAAGGCACTTCAATCGGATTTCTTTGTACAACAGAAACATAAGAACACGTTTATGAGTAAGTGTGGTAAAGCCCATAAAAAAAAAAAACTTCCTTTACAACTTACAGCTAATTACGATCCCTACCTCCCAACAGTGAAATAGCTTGGTCCGATTAACGGAAATATAACAAAACAAATACATTCCTGTTTCGTGACGAAATAATCGTGAAGCGTACGTACAGCAAAATTTTTTTAAAAGGAATCTGGACACTAAAGACATTCTTTCATTCATTACAAATGCACGTTTGATATCCTTACATATTTCTACTTTTATTTTGTATGGTGGAATTCAATCAGCAAACGCAGGTTTAAATTTAGGTTTAAGGACAAAACCTAAAGGGAGAAATAAAGTGATTCGAAATGAAGATGTTAAGACCCCCCCCCCCCACTATTATCTTTCATAACAATCATGTAAAAGCGTACAGAGCACTGACTGAAGTGCATCACAGATGTTTCAAGTTGATTTGTCTAAGTGAAGCTCTTTGTGCAAACTTTATCAGATTTACATCCCGTCGTGAGACTCAAAGTGCGTGAAGAGGGTGTCCCCGCGTGCTACAGCAATATCGATGTGAGCCATTAACATAAAAAAAACACATTTAGAAATGTTTACTGCGGCGACAGCTTGCTCTGGCTTTCAGCATCTATTCCAAGCTCCACCGAACAAGGGGCTAGAACGAGTGGAGCAAATCGCCCGCCTTTGTGAACACACAGCAAGAGCTCTGTGATCGCACCCAGGTCAATCACCAGCTCAACTATTATTCTGCCCAATTAACCTGCAGACTGCATTCGCTTGAAAAAGACAATCCTCTCAGTTACGCTGCAGCAGCTAGAAACAGGAAACCACCAAGTATGACACGTTTCATTTATGCCAGTCCGCTACACCAACAATTTTTTTTTTAAATGGCCGATTTAAAACCAACTAGAACCGTTTTCAGCCAAAATTCTGCTCTTAAGAGAAGCCAAACTCGATTTTGTGATTAGAAACAATGACAGTGTGTTGTAGGAGGGTGAAAAGTGTGGTGAAGTTGCACTCTTGTGACTTGGAGATCAGTTGCTCCAGCTAGTCGTCCTTTTTGGTCCCATTATCTTGAAGATTCTGAGAATAAGGGTATGAAAAGCAAACGTCAGTCACCGTGCTGTATCACGCAAGGCTAAAAAAAACAGAAGCAACCAGACGCTTATTGTCATTCCAGACTGCAATTTACATGGGGAGGAATGAAATTGATGACCGAGGACCCGGTTACAGCCAACGGGTAATTAACGAGTAATCTAAAAATCGAAATTAAAAGTCACGAGAACTAAAAGAAAAAATGAAATTAGAAGGTAAACAGCGTGAAGTCACAGCATCACCCCGCAGAGTACTGAGCAGCCGAACGATGATGAGCAAAATGCTAACGTGCAAAATGCAGCAGTCGCTAAGAAACAAGTGTGTTGAATGCGGTGGTTGTGCAGTCATGTAGATTTGAACTTTCACTGGAAAAAAAAAGAAAAAAAAACTTTTACATTTTCCTCAGAACTGCACCAGACTTCACCATTAGTGCAAAGAATAAAGTATTCCAGGTCCCTGGAAAGAGGAATTACAGTACGCTCCCAACCCCCTTTTTTTTTGTATAACCTTTACTCGTGATTTACTCGTCTTAAACTAAAAAAATAACATAAAAAGTGCATCGGAGAGCAGGACACTTCAGGTCTGTTTCTGTACTTTTGGAAATGAAACCCAATGCACCAAATAGTAAAACCACCCATGTAAACCCGGAGCAGCCACGAGGTGTCTGTGGCTGGGAAGGAGTATGTTTATCGACTCATTCTGATAATCAGCTGCTGTGTCTGTGGTTTTTGATCCAGTCCAACACCAGAACGCTAAGCTTGGTGACAAATGAAAAGCTTCATAACACGCGAACAACTGTTTCTGTGAAATAATCAGCCAGGAAGCCCCTGTCCTGTTTCATTTGACCAAAGCATTACCTGAAGCTCCTGATGTTCCTTCAGCAGCCTGTCATACTCCCTGGCGAGGCCGTCCATCTGCTTCTTCAAGACATCTGCCTCTGCTTGGGACTTCTTCAGGGCTGCGCATGAAAGGATTCCGTCAATACAAAACATTTACCTGCAGCAAGTAGCAAGTCTGCAGTTGTGACATCAACTTCCCTGTGGTCGGTACAGAAGAATGGTGGGAATGTGTACATTTACATGAAAACTAACCATCTCCAGAGGTCTTCAGCTCTTCTTTCAGCTTCCCCACATCTTCTCTTAACAGCTCCATGCCCTCAGCAGTCGCCTTATCACCCTGCCCTTCCATCAGAGCCTGAAATACATCAAATTACGTGAATTATAAGAATACAGAATAATACAGTGTGCGGATATGCTGTATGTCCCGATGTGTTTGACGCCTACTTGTTTCAGCAGCTCGCTGTCCTTTCTGTACTTCTCAGCTGCCTGGTTAGCAGCGTCAGCCTGCGCCTGAAGAGCGGCCGTAGTTCCCGACTCAGATGCCAGTTGGTTTAATAAAGTGACCATTCGCTTCATAACCCTGCAAGAATGACACAGGGTGAGAGGAAGGCTGAGCTCAAAGTAGCCGTACGGGGCTGCGCTAAAGGCAGATGCTCACAGCCAGAGGAAGACAGCAAAGCCAGAGATGTAGAGGTTCCTTTGGGCTCGGAAAAGCTTCATGTGCAAGTGGTCAAACATATTTGGTTGCAGCTTGGCATCCATGCCGATCTCTTTCGCCGAGTATTTCCTCACCTCACGCACAGCGTCTAAGGAGAGAGATGAGTTACAAGCGGAGCAGGACATTCTTAAATATCTGTGTACAATCTTCATGAAGAGTTTTTCTGCTCAGAACATATTAAAGCTGTTGTAAGAGCTATATCATCACCTACACACCAATTATCTCAAACTATACCAGAACAAAATGAAAAAGAAACTGCTTTGTAAGTATTCCCTGGGATATTTTGCCTTGAAAAATGTCAAAAGATGTGGATCAAAGCTATAACACTGAAGTACTAGCACTAAATAGAATTCCTTTTGTTACATTGATGTGCACAACTACTACCATCACGCTGTCCTAGAAGCTTTATTCAATAACATAATGTCTCCATATCCAATTATCCTTAAAAGCTAGGCTTTCTTTTTTGTTTCGAGCGCATTAAGCCGCAAGTGCAGTGACACTTATCGTCATTCCTTATCATTTCTTATAAAAATGGAAGTTATCAAAATGGGAACACAAATTTGTATTTTGTGCTACGCTTATGTTAAAATTAGCTGGGTGAAAAGACACTTGAGATATTTTGAGGTCTTTGTTAAGAGAATGATGCTCACTGGTTGGTTATCTAAGAAGAAGAATGACAAGATGACTTCATTCTTACCAAGAAAGAGAACAATAAGCACTATGATCATGGTGAGAAACACTTTGTTCCAGAACCTTGCCACAAAGCTCCAGATGCGCAGCTGGAAAATACTCTGCCACCTGCGAAATTAAACAGCAATTATAGACAGAAAGCTTCGTACACACATCAGCACAGAATATTACTTTAGGTTTTTGTTGTTCTTCCTTCAGAATTACCACAAAAGTGCTGTTTTATTTGTACAGCAACACACATGATTGTGGGCTACTGTTACTTACCTCTTGGCAGAGATGAAGGGCAAGCAGAGGATGACAATGATGCCTATCTCCACATATAGAAAGAGGGCCACAGCAGTCCATTGCAATGTCATCGTTTCTGAAGATAAGTGGATGCAAACAGACTTAAACCTTAAAGAGGAAACAGGAACAGGGGCTGAGCTGCTCCTCCGATAAATTACGTATCTTAAGAACATTTAACTAACTAAACAGCCACTATACTCACAGTTGAGATACCTTAAACTAACAGAGGATTCAGCCCACTATGGCAAGCTACTTGTATTGTATCTTATCATTACAGCGCCACTATAATATAGTTTTCCTAGATTTTTTAAACTTATTGGAGAAAATATCTCGCTTTACGGGAATATTTAGCACCTTCCCTCGGCTCACATTCAAAACCATAAACCTAATTCCCCGTTAAGCTTTTAGCTAGTGCTAACATTAACATTAACTTAAGTGGCTTCCGTTTAACTCAATATACCAATAAGACAGTAATTCAGGGTACAGTTCGACGATAAAATACGCGACTTACCGACAATAGAAATCGACCAAAATACTGACTGTAAGTAACTCCACAGAGAAAAGTTTGCCTTCCTGTCCCTCTCTTCCTGTTTCAACGCTGTTGGCTCCAAAAATCCTCTTAAAAAACTGTTTCCGGTCCATTTTTTTTCACAAGAAATCCAATTTAGGCTTTTTCGTTAGTTGGCTTTTTCGTCACCAAAAAAATGCAAACTATATTCAAGTTTCCAGCATCAGTTAATCTACCGATATGTATTACTAATTAATGCTTTAAAGGTCGGTTGCAACATCCTTTTCAAATGAATCCCTACTACATATCTTCACTTTTACTTTGAAGGCGGATTGAAACACTATGTTTTTCCGCCGCTTTTGACAAACTTAAAACCGATTTGAAATTAAACAGAGCAATTTCCTTTGACGCATGTTTAATATTATGTACCAGAAACCGTTATAATTATCAATAAAAAAAATAATAAAAAAGATTTATAAATAATGTTGCCTTCAAGCCAACACAAAAAGTTTTACTATGATATTCTAACTTGTGTAATTTCTCTATTCTTTGCAAACAAGCATGACTTTGGTAGTTTTTACTATTTGTAATACCCGTCATATTAAGATGTTTTAGAGTACTACACGTCTCACTTGCTTCAAAAATAAAACTGAAGTCATAAACATTTCCACGTATTCTCATTAACGAGCATGGTTTAGAACAAGATCTTTTAGTCAATTTGGCACACGATCACGCAAACGAATTTAATGAAGAGAACACAGCAATAAAACTATAGCTTTATTTTTTTATTTGGCATAAAAAGAAGAGAAAAAAATAAAATCTAAACTTTAACCCTCCGTAAATTCATGTTCCGAGATCATGAACCGACCCGTATGTGTTCTGGAGGTAATCTATCACAGCCGAGGTGCTGGACAGAGCATTGAACATCTTCCTCTCAGGCTGGGAGCTGACCCTCTCCAGCATATAGATAAGATGGTGGTGGAAACACGTGAACGGAGTGCCCTGTTCAATGGAGATGTCCACCCAGTCCCACACGCACTCCAACGGAGTGTCCTCATAGCCGGCAAACATGGCAGGGTTTGCAAGCAATCCTCGTGCAGCCATCACACCTGAAGAGCAGATCAGAACAAACAAGAAGTCGGTGATCACAATAGAAATATCAGCATTTACGTAGACGTAACAGGTTGTGATCGGCGAGGCTGTTGAAAAGCACACTTCTGCAGATAACATACCATCAACACCAGTAAGCCGGTGGGTGGACTCTACATCACGAAGGTACTTTATGTCGCCATTGGCAATGACAGGGACGTTTACGCTGTCTTTGATGGTCTTTATGGCATCGTAATGAACCGGTTGGTGACGCTCATCTGCTGTGCGCCCGTGGACTGTGATCCACGACACACCAGCAGATTCGGCCTTTTGACACAGATCCACGGTCTGCCTCAAGTCCTTATGAATCCTGTGGGTAAAGTCATTTCTGCGATAAGAAGCTTAAAAAAAGAATGTACGAAAAGCAGTCTTCATTAAATAATCTTTTGACAGTATCAGCTGAGATCAATTCGCAATAGTCGCAAAAAACTAAAGTTTTTTACCTTATCTTGATGGAGGCTGTGTAGTTTGGATTGTCCACTTGGTTTCTGACATGTCTAACCATGTCTTTAACCAGTTCAGGCTTATTGATGAGGCACGCACCATACCCAGCTGACATAGCCCATCTGAAAGCACATCAAATATCTTTTGGATTTCATCTGATTATCCATCCTAGTAACTCTTAACTAATACTTGAAACCACAGGGATTAAAACTCTTGCTCATTAGACTTAAATTAGGTCTCATCCTCTGTAAAAAAAAAAAAAACAATACGAATTAAACTGCTAAAATAACAAGAGCAGACGAAGACTGGAAGTCAAAATCGATCAGATCCACTATCGTTAGTCGCACCTCTGGGGACAGCCACAGTTGAGGTCAACGCCATCTGAAAAAGGTGCCACCACACAGGCTGCATCAGCCAGGGTCTGGGCATCGTGGGCAGCAAACTGCACTATCAAGGGCCGATCACCTGAGGAGCAAGAGGAATAAACATTTCACTTCAACATGTCACAAGGAGGTGACTCCAACAGCAGCATTGAGAACAGAACAGCCCATTCGTCACGATACTGATTAGCCAAGAAGCTGCGCATCAGGAGCTGGCAGACAGTGAGATATCAAAGCAGCTACAGTTACAACTCACGTTCATTCGTGGTGAATTCACTGTCTCTGGCTTTGACCGATCTCATGAAGTCAGCAGCAACTATCATCGGGGTGAAGCAGATATCACAGCTGTACTTCCTAACCAGAGTCCTGAACGCCAGCCTGTGGACAAAAACAACACTCAGTCAAAGTGCGATGAGCAACAAATGCACGATCAACAACACGTTCACCGCGTTACACAAAGTTCATCACTGCAGAAATTATTTTACAGCTGTAGAAATACTTACTTTGAATATCGAACCATTGGGGCACAGATTTTCAACACTTTTCCCTTCTCAAACATGTCCATGATGTTGCTGGAGTTACCGCTGGCAGTCTTCATTCTCAAGTAAGTCGTTAGCCACAAGCTACCTAACACAAAATCCCTTGAATACTGTCACGAAACAATACGTTACGTCTTCTGACACTTACAGCACCGCTTCAGCACAACAAAAACATCGCAATACGCCAAAACACGCCATCCTACCACAAACACTTACGGATACGAAGCTGACAATACTGCCGATCAACCACATTAGAGAGAGCATGCGAGGAAGAAACGTGGGCGTGTGTTTAGACCTCTGAACCATTACGTCACATAACGCAACGTTTAGTGCGTTTATTTAATTTTTTTTAAAAAACATTATTCCCCAAATGCATCTATGTAATTAGTGTTTATATATAACACGATTAAATAAATATTTTCAAACGTCCCCAAAAATGTTCGATGCTAAGCTCATGCGTCTACGTATTGCTGCCTTCAGGTTCTGTAGGGAAAAGTAGAACTTCAGATTTTCATGAATCACAGAACGAAATAATTTTGCGGCCAAGGGTTATTACACACACGTAGAAACATGCAAATAATGCAAACGATATCGACCATGTCTCCGACTTCGATTTGAAAAATATAAATGAATTCTGTTCTAAAGAGAGCGACGGGAGGCTTTCACAGGCATACCTACCAAATCAAGTGTTAGGAGTTAAAAATAGAGAGTATTATATAAAGATTGTATTACAAAGCTCATCCATATTGAGCTCCGATTTCGTTGTAAATTGTAAAATGAAAATAAAAGGTAATTCATTCATTTTTCATTACTTCACTGGTTCTGAGAAACACGGCTTTTTATTGCACCTCCCCTTTATGACCACAAGATGGCGGTGCAGGAGCACCACTGAAAAACTTGTGCAGATTAAAAATAAAAAAAAAAGTGATTTTGATAGCACATTTAAACAGGGCGTGTATTAGCCGCGATCATTTTAATAGGAGTGGCCGCATGAACGAACAGTAGGCAATCTACTCATTAGTAACCCAGCTGGTCCTCGAAGCTGTAAAGGCCTTGTGTTCTCAAAAAAAAAAAAGCCCTCTTTCCTGTATAGGCAGACAGTAAACCATTTTCAAAAGATATATATAGTGCTATGGACACAAGTTTAGGGTGCTTGTTACTTTGGACTGTTTAAAAATGATATCTGCCAACTTCGATGGGGAAGCGAAAAAATAAAAATAACCTCACATCCACTGAACAAAATCACTTTATTTAAGAAAAAAAAAATCCAAAAAGGGCAATAACAGATATGGGCCTGAAAAATATCCCCTACCACCACTGTGGAGAGGCCCAATAATGAGCTGCTTTTAAATATAAAAAAAACACCCCTCAGAACCCCCAAACTTCAAACAGAATAAATAAAATTTCAATCCAAGTCACAGCAGTGGAAAGCTGCAAGCCACTGATCAGTAAACTCCTCACTCAGGAGCCATCTGTACCACCTACTAAAAATCAGTCCAAGCTTACAGGCTGAAGATGACCAGACAAGTTACCCCACCCATCATTTTAACCCAATTATAAATTGCAGGTGCAAACAAATAGGCGAGAAAGAAGGCTAGTAAATAGCCTCGATCATGTTACTGTGTGCACAAAAATCATAACACCCTGTGCAAAAAAAAAAAAAAACTGTACTCATGCAGGGTTAGTTTCCTCCACCTCATTTTGATAAAAGTGAGCTGAAAAGCCTTTAGAAACTTCAACAAGCTGTAGATAAATCTGATAAAATGTTATTAATAAAATATTTTAATAAAACTGGGCCAATAAATACATCCAAGAAAAATATAGATCAAGAATCTATATGCAATTGTCCGCCAACCCCCACAGCACAGAGGCTTCCCATCCAGGGCTTGGAGCGGATACTTCAGATTGGAAGCTGCAGAACTATAAAAAGACAACACAGCAGGTCAGTGCTAGAACAAGATCGTCTTGGCCCAAATGAGCAGAGCATTATGGGGGAGGAGGAGGGGAGGACGCAGCCTCTCCATCAGTCAAGACAATAAAAATGACTGAAAACAGGATTTAGTTGATGAAGAGTAATTGTGAGGTTTCAATAATGCACTTTGAAGAGACTTTAGAACATGACAATATTTGTTAAACCTGTGATGAGTTTGAGCTTAAAGAGCCCACCTGTCCATGGGGCAGAAGCCCGAAGAAGAAGAGGGAGAAAAGGAGGAGGAATACCGAGTCTACAGAGGTTGTTGATGAGTCAGGAGACGAAACTAGCCTTTTAACCTGGAGGAATCCACTGGAGAGCCCGAACTGGCTCCAGTGCAACCTTAAAAGCTTGCATCGATACAAGGGTAATGGAAATGACCTCTGCCACCTGGCCCTTCCTTTCACCCCCCTCTCCCTCACTGAGGCAGCCTCCTGATGCCGGCTGCCTCCAGCTCCACACTGGACAGGAAACGTTTGGACAGCCGGTGGGAGTCGTAGCTCAGCTCTGTGGTGTAGACCGCGCTGGTCGTCTTTGGGTAAACGATGGTGGTGCTCCTGAAGCGTTGAGGGCGAAGGCGCGGCTCGAACTCCAGCTGCGTCTTGTAGTGGCGCCAGGTGCTATGGGACACCGCCACAATGGTCTGCCTGTAGTGCTCAAGGCCCTGGCCCAGGGGCCGCAGGTCCACATCCTGGATGAAGTGACGGTCCGAGTCGTAGCGCACGGATGACGTGTATCTGCGGATGACAGCGCGCGGGGTTACATGCGCAGAGTAACAGCACTTAAACAAAGCGTGCTCATTTCTGCACTTCGCAGGTGTCGCGTGGAAATAAACCCACCTCAGTTCCTTTGACGGCAATGGGTCAAGTGCTATGCCTTCCCCAAAGGAAAGCGGCTGCAGCTGTGGAATAGACCCAGCAGGTGAAACTGGAATCTGAAACGCAGAAAATCCTTTAAAAACATCAACTAAACAACAAAAAAGCACCCGGCATAGTGCCGATTTGACCCATTTGAGCAGGGCTTGCTGCACATTTCTACCAGTCTAACAGATTTCACAATTAAGAGACTCAGTAAAGCTGTACAGATGCTGTGGCCGGCGGGAACCGGTCATATCTGACCCAGCTTCCTGCGAGCAGTGACAAGTCGTTCTACACAGCTTTGAATATGTATGAAGCCAGCCTCGAACCCCCCCTCACCCCCCCCCCATCATCCCATACGTGGAAACTAGCACGGTCACTTCATAAAATGAGTAGTAATGAAAAAAACGGTGGTCATATTACTTACCAGGGAGCCCCTTCCTTCGTCCTCGGACACCGGGCTCACGCGACCCGGTTTCTCCGCGCACGCGGGCAGCAACCAAGTGCTGGGGCTCGGACTCGGGGGCAACCCGGAGTCCGGGCTATCAAGTCCTCTATCAGCCCTGCTGCAGCTCATGTCCAGAGGATCTCCGTCGCAAACATTTGGCAAGTTCAACCTGCCGACCATTTCTGGCGAAACGTTGCCAAAGTCCAACGAGCGGAACCGCAGGTGATGAAAGGGAAACGCGGTCAGATTTCAGTTCCTCTTGCCCTGCAGTTGTTGCGCGTGGAAGTTCCTCGTGCTTGCCGCGAACCTCTTTCCCGGACAGCACGCACAGCTGCAGCCTGGAAATATAATCAACCTGGCTCGGCTTCAGCTCCCCGAACACCGCACAGGCGGACTTAAAAACCCTTTCTACACTTCGGTTAAAAAAAAACCCTTTCAAACTCGCGGGGAAACGTCACATTTTAAGTTCTAGAGGGTTCTTTTTTGTTGTTGTTTCAAAATAGTTCATTAACTTGTGTACGAGCCTCAGGAAGAATGAGTGAGCCCAGCGACCCGCGGCTCCTCTTCAAACTTGCAGCCTCTCAAAGGGGGCTTTCACATCCACAAACACAGGAAAGGAAACGCCTTTTAAAGCATTTATTTGTTGCCGATTGGCTGGAAGATAATTGGCAACCAGAGACATGGCCAGCAGTGGGAACTTGTCCAGACCCTTCCTTCAAATTGGGCCCAGTTAAATTCAGGTTGATACGTTTTCCTGGTATTGTGCAAAAACGCGCAAAGTAAAACAGCCCACACCCGTCTGCTGAAGCATAGAGGAAATTCTGTGGCAATGCTTTAATAGAGTTGCCCTTGAAGCATACCGTTCAGACAATGAAAATGTAGAACACGCAGTGCATGATGGCAGGAATGGAGTGCGTTAATGAAACCAGTGAACAGATTGGAAGTTTTCTTCCAGAAATGATGATGTAGACTGCATTTTTTAGACTGTTTCCAAAAAGTAAAATAATAATTAAAAAACAAACAAACAAACAGCAAAAACATAAGATTTACTGTACAGGTGTGACTATGTACATAAGGGTCAAAGATGGCCGAACATCTGTCTGAAAATGCAGAGAATCCAAAGCTCCCCTGTGCCCAGTCCCATCAGATCACTTAAGGCCAAACGCACAAACCAACATCCCTTTTAATGGATGACACACATTACCAACCTGTTCTACTGCACACGGATTTCAAACTGTGTGTGCCATGTTAGAAGTACATTACACTCGGAAAAAACAACTTTAATTAGGCTCCTTGAACTCGTCCTGGATTCAATATGTTGAGAAGCAGCTTGAAGATTTCTGAGCAGACATTTACATTCACTCTGACAGCTCGGACCTTAGTGTCACGACAAGAAAGGTGGACAATAGCAGAAGTGCACGACCTACTGAACCACAGCAACCAACCGTTGAGGAAGTGTCTTCATATATCCGGCAGCAGCTTGGCTTCATGCGACTTTCAGCCAGACAACGTTCCCCCTTTCTATCATTTCTACAGACTTTGAGATGAATAACTGCACGACGGCAGAAGATCACACCAGCAGCTGCCGGTGCTTCTGTTCACAGTCTCTTCTTGATGAGTTTCTCGAGTTTGCGGATTCGAGACGACTCTTGCTCAGGGGTGGGTGCGCTGAAGGATAGACTGGGGCCGCCGTCGGCCCCGGAGGGTGGAGTGGGGAGCCTTTGCCTGAAGAGCTCCAGCATACTGCTCTGTTCACTGCGCTTCAGACCCTGCACACACAAACGTGAAATGATGTCCGTTAGCTTCAATACTGATCACAAAACCACAATAAAAAGGGCTTTAATTAAAAAAAAATCAGATCTTGGGATTCATTCATCAATACTGGATCATTCAACCGATGAATGAATGGCAGTTTATTCGTCTATTTTTCAGACTTTGTCCCAATGTTCTTGATTAAAAAGCATAAGCATCAGCTGCAAAAAAGCAAAAAAATGTGGAAAATGTGTTGTGTTGCTTTTGACCTTCTACGGATTAAACTGACCTTCATATCCAGAATCTTCTGGAAAGTCTCTGGGTTGCCATCAGCCAAGAGTTTGATGTAGTTGTCAACAAACACAACTGGAGGTTCATGGGGGGCCATCACCACCTGCGGAACGGTTTTAAAATCGTTTAGTGCGCTTTCAAACACCCCCGCCCTCGACCCCCATCACCAATTTCCTGTGAACCATCACGGGATGACCCAAGAGATCTTTAAATAATCCCACATGGGAGCAGCTATGGCCCAAATGAGGGGAAAACTGACACCACCAAGTAATTGTAGCTGAAAACAAAGTCCAAATGATGATTTTTGTGCATTTTTAGGTCCACAGAGCTTTTTTTTCCTTTTTTCCCCCCTTTTTTTACACGGCAATTACTTCACGCATGAGTGGCCAAAGCTTCAACTGTAATTATTTTGGGAGGCATAATGACTTTGGGCAAATATCAGCACGAGTCGATAGCAGGCAAAAAAGTATAATGGGGGGGGGCGCACACATCTTTAAGGACTGCGTACACCTTAATGGGAGAGAGAGGAGGAGAAAGGTTTGGATATCACTCCTTTAAGCCGCTACAAAGAAGGTCGACCAGCACATGGCTGACAGACCCCACTTCCCTCCATGTAATGCACATGTGACCAATAAGCTCACAAAATGCTTTGTAAACAGCTTCATCTGTCCTTAAATCTCCTTTTTCACTCAAGGTGAAATGCGCGAGGAGCGCATGAGCTGCACATGCACTCAGCATGGAGAAATCCCACACAGGAGAGGCAGAGAGGGAGGCATGCATGAGAGGCTCAGGATTGTGTGGAATTCTTTGCTTTCTTACTAACCCTGCTGACTGAGTGATTTACTTAGCAACTGTCCTGGAACCGGGCCAGGGGAAAGGCCACTAGGGACCTTGTAGAAGAGAGAAGAGAGAGAGAGAGAGAAAAAAAAGGTAGGGGGAGAGAAAGTTAAGATTGAAAATGGGCATACAAACAGAGGGAGAGAAATGGAGGGAGGAAGGAGAGAAACTCTCAGGCTTAACAAGGGTGGGGATGGGGGTTGCCTTTGAAATACTCCCCAGAAGAGAACTTCAGAAGAGGGAGAGAAAGCTGGAGCTCTGGTGGGCTGGGCTGGGCGAGTGTGGAAAACAGCCACGTCTCACAGGCATTGTGGAGGCCAGGAGAGGCCGTCTCAGACAGACAGAAAGAGTCTTCTGTACTTTGAACACAACTGAGCACTGGCTCACAAAGCAGACAGCCCAAACGGATTCATCTTTAAAGCAGATACTCCGGCAGCTTTAAAGCTACCATACTAGTTCATATAAAGTTCAGAACAAATAACTGTGTAGAAACATGGATGTATTAAAAGGCAATACCCCCCCCCCCCCCCCCCCCTGCTGTTTCCAGCCATTTTGCGTTTGCGTAGCCACTTAGCATTCCGTGTCTTTATGTTTCTTTGCAGCTGTTTTTTTTTACCTTTGTAGCCACTTTGCACTCCCCAGGTCTCCCCAATACGTGTCTTTGCAGACGTTTTGCATCCCTGTTGTAAGCTTGCATCCCTCTGAAGCCATTTCTCATTTCTGTAATCGTTTTGGTGCGTTTGCTCGCCTTTGGAGCGCTTTTCCATCTCGGTGTTTTAACTTTACAACTTTCAATAGTGTGCATCTTCATGCTTCTTTTACCCCTTTTTTCTTTTTTTGCAGCTCTACATCTCATTCTAGTCACTTTTTTATCTGTCTGCAGTTCCATCATTTTGTGTCATCTTCAGAGGGATTTTGCGGGCGGAGCTCGGGGCTTCACCGGGGAGACTGAATATCGTTTTACACATCAGTAACGATCGGGCAAAGTTTGATCATTCCCAAGAACGCCTAATTTCAATATCACAGTTCAGACTGCACCTAATTAACTGAAATGTCCACGGAACTCTGCAATTGGCTATCTCGAAATAGGCTTTAAGTAGTTTAAATGTCTTTTCAACTCTCCCATTGAACTAGAGTTTCTTGGTGAGGGCAAGACCGATTTCATTTCAAGCCACAGCATCATAAAGTGTAATTTAAAACTATCGTTGAGGCCAGGCAGAGGAATTCCCGTATTGACCTTCCCTCAATGGGTTCGTCTTTCAGAAGCTTCAGTCTCAAGGTGGAAGCAATTACCTGTGAGGAACATCAATGTTACATAAAGTCAATGTCTAGGGTGCTGGCTGCAGAACAAAAGCTTCTCTTTTTTTTTTCCCCCTCTCCTTCCAAAGCTAAAAACGCTCATAGAAGTAATCTTTCTCTCCAAATAGTTTCTTTTAGATCGACAAAATCCAAAGAAGCCGCTCTTGCTTCTTTTTTTTTTTTTTTTTTTTTACCCCTACCATGAGCAAAAAAACGTTGTGGCCGATTGGATCTTTTTCAACACTGAACGCATCTATATTATCGTGCAGCATCATCCCACTTTTAAATGTCACATTAAAAAAAAGTCAGTGAGAAGTTTCTTCAACAGTGTGTTCGGCATCCAGGATTCCCAGCTGATATCTCTCCTGGTATACAAGGTCTCGCCTTTACAGTGAGTTCTATGTCTCCTGATGTCACAGTAATGTACTTGAATCAAAGGCCTTCATGCAGTGTTATCTATGCCCGAGAGTTCTCTAGAAGCCACATAGATCCATTCCAGCTGAAGGGGCCCGCTGGCAGTTAAATTCAGAAAAAAAAAAAAAAAAAAAAAAAAAAAAAAAAAAAAAAGACAGTAGTGGGCTGATGTCAATGCATTCATATAATCCTATAATGTGAAAGGCTCTTTAATGTGAGGCAGATGAGTGGAAATTTGCAGATATACATTTAAGGCATTTCTCCGCAGGACAAAGCTTTACAGAGAGCACATGGAACAGATTGCAACCTCACAGAGAGCAGACCGAGAGACTCAATCCAATGCGAAACGGAGAGTCGAGCTCGTTAAGACAGTCGGTGTCTACGGCAAAACCAAGCGTCTGCGAGAGGTAAACAGCCGTCACCATACAACTAATCCACCTTTATGACTTTAAGAGTACTGCTGCGATAGCACAATTAGAGCAGGCCACACTCAGCGCTGTACGCCAGTCTGACGGGAGAAAGAAAAGGCGGCCTCCAGGGACACCAGTGGAAATGGAGGGACAGAAATGGCTGCCATCCGAGTGCATGACTCTTCACTCCTGAGACAGTTAATTAGGGCGGGGTTAATCTATGGCAGCCACATACCAGGGTCCTCCGGAGTCTCATAAGGTAATCTTGAGAAGAAGCCAACTGGCAGAACCCTGTGACTGCTCTTCTCACAGCGAACAGCATCCAGCATGCAACATGGTACACTGCGTGTGTTGTTGGAGTAGAAACGCGGCGGCGCGCACTTATTTACTCGCTCGCACCTTTCCCGGGCTCCGCCACATGCTGCGTTTGAGGATACGCTTCTCCTGTTGGCCCGTCTCTCATTCATTAAACAAGAAGCATTCCGTTCCTGTTTTCTCCTCGCCTCATGTGAGATGGGTTATTTTGTGGAAACGTGCTCGTAAAGGGCTATTGTGAGTGGGGCTAAAGACACAATTAAAGGACTATTCTGCCCAAAATAAACCCTGGGTGGATAATCTGCACAAGTGACTCATTCAAGACAAACATTTAAAGCTGGCTCTCGCGTCCAACCACAAACACTCACGGCAGGAATGTTTGTTCAGTCTATTGTTGCTTCTTATGATGAAACCTCAATCAATGGAAAAGCAGTTAGGTGCCCGTTGTGCCAGACTTTTCTTGGTCGAGTGTAAAAGCTCATGTTTAACTGGATATGTCAAGAGCTTCATCGTCAAATCTGTTAAACGGCAAACAAGAGATAAAGAAAATCCATCCAGACTGTACTTAAATAAAAGGGTTTATCTAAAGTTCCGAGCCTTTAAAGGTCACCAACTGAAGCTTTGGTTGTAAAAAAACAAAAAACAAAAAAACAGCCAGCATGGATTTAGCCACCCAAGTTAAATGTCATAAAATGTGAAGTGTCCCGTAAGGATGGAGCATCACTGAAACTGTGTTTGAGCTGCACTCAAATTCTAAAAAGAATCTGTCAGCGAGAAAAGTCACAAGCTCATCCTTTAGTTTATATGTGAAAGGTAAACTGTTTAGATTCATCTCGAGTAGCCTTAGAAGCAAGGATTGAGTGTTTTTTCCAAAATGCTTCAAAGGGCGGTTAGGACGGGCTTCTTTTTCATACCTTATGACTAATTTGCACTTGAAAGCTGCACGGGAAAAAAAAAAGAAAAAAAAAGCCTGAACAGAGCTGTTGCACAGGAGTCATTAATGCAAAGACTGACTCACCTAAATGACCCTCTGACTTCCAGCACCACTCACCTTAAGAATCATCTCTGCACGCGTCATGCCTTTCACCACTATCTTGGTGTAGCTGGCAGGTGCCTTTCGGAGCACCTGGGAGCCTATGGAAGGCAGATCCAACAGGACTGTCTTCAGGGAGTGAGTATCGAGGAGGAGCTGTGGAGGAAAAAAAGCCGACGTTCGACAGTGAACACGGAATATTCCGCACAGGTCTGCACACAATGCACATTAAGGTAACTAAACCTACCTGTTCAGCTCCCACCATGCTGATAGGCTTGCATCTAAACAGGTGGTTGATGAACTTTGGAATGAAAGAACTGAGGAAGCAAAGAATTGACAAACATCGGATTGGAGCACTTTTAGATGGCATTTGAGCACGGGTGCGTTAAATGTGCGCGCCGTACTTTGTGAACTTGATGCAGAACTGTGTGAAGTATTTGCGAGTGGAGGCGAGGTTGTCTCTGATGATCGGCACGTTTTGTTTAATATGGATGATGATTGACGTCACGTAAGGACTCTGGTCGCCCACGTGCTCCACACTCTGCCACGGCATCTGAGGAGGAAGGATAACCGTCAGGGAGGCCTTGAGGGTCAGATATTACTTGAAATTGTTCTAAGGTTTCAGCTAATGTGGACACCTTTAAACTCATTACCAAGTCAAAAAGAAAAACGGCATTCTAACGGACTTCTTAATGATGATTGGCGGGGCAGATGCCTCGGCAACATCATCTTCAAACCTTACACTTGAGGACACAAATATGGTAATGTTCATTTGACTTTTAATGAAAGGCAGCTGCATTTTAACCTTGCTCATAGCAGTTAGGGCAGGATCGCAGGCAGCATCGAGATCTTGAACCAGCAGCTGGATGCTGTTGGAGATCACACTATAAAAACATCAGAGAGAGACCATTAAAATAGACACGTTAGATAAAAAAGTTTGGGCTCAAATTTACAAGAAAATGTAAGGCTCGTACGTGCTGAATGTATCCATCTCCCCGGTCAAATTAATTCTCTCCACCAACACTTTATCCACTTTCTCCTTAAGCTTCTCCTCCAACTGGAACACATGCACAAATAAATATATTCACAAAAACACAAGTGAACACAAAAAACAACAAATATCCTTCGTCTAAGTTCATGAAATATTGACTGAAAACGTAGCTCCTGAAACTCAGCCTAAACGGCCACCGCAAACATCCAGTTCACATGGTTTCACAGCACACATTGGTCTGAGCAAGCTTCGGTACGTGCCTGCTGTGTGGTGGCCAGGCAGTACTCGGCAGTACTGAGAATGCTACAGATCAGGCAGAGCTCGTCTGCTGTGAACTTTGCCGCCTCGCAACCTTCTTTCTCCTTAAGCAGGCTAGTAATGGTGAGACCCCCACTGCTGCTGCTGGATCTGGAGAGAGATTGGCAAAAAACAGCAGAGAAAGAAAGACGAGTTCAAAGGCGGAGGGTTAAAAAAGGAAAAAAAGGAGACGATACGCTGAATGCTCAATAAAAAGGACGAAATAAGGCTTGAATGTGCGATCAGAATTGTGTGGCAATATTCAACGCCTACATGTCGGTAAGACCTTCAGCATCACACTATTCCTCCCTGAAACTCCCCCGAATCTATCAAATATGTGTATTTATATATAGTAACAGGTTGAGTGATATATCAGTTGTGGCTGTTGTGTTCAGAAAAGTAGTTCAGCTTAGATAACAGTCTGTTAAACCGCTTTCACACATCGACGTGATGCATTTTCAGGGGAAGTTGGTCTGGACTTTATTCACAGTTGCTGTTCACAGATGTACTTCACAGTGGGGGGGGGGTGTGTCCAGCCAGAGATGTGCTCCGACAGCGTGAAATACAAACGAGAGGTGGAGGTGGCATCTGTCCGGAGCACCCAGGAGGCAGAGCGCGCGACGCAGCACTCAAAGTGTGAAAGATTGCCGTTTTCAACATGCATTTGTATCCATCGGCAATATGGAGAGGTGGGTGAAAAGCAAGGTACAGGTCAGCGGAGAAGAGAATAAAGCAACAACTGCAGACACACCTGCTGTAAGTCCTCCGAATGTTTTGCCAATATGTCTCCTCGCTGACCTTCCAGAGATTTCAACAGGGGGCAGGGTGGAAAAATCTCAGCAAGAAATTCAGACTGAATGCTGTGGACATTTGCCTTCCCACATATCACACCTCAGTCCATCTCAACACTTCCGGACTACCCCTCATGAGGGAAAATGGCTTCAGTGTTGTACAGAGATGAAAAAGTGACTTATTCAACCAGATTTCTCCAATCAACATATGAATTATCAGCAGAGTACCTGACCTTTAGGGTTCTAAGCACAGACGCATGAAGACGCGCTGTCGCACAAATATAAAAGCTCAAAACCGCTTCAGTCACTCGCATAGGAATCACAGCAGGCTCTGCGGTGTGATCACACAAAGATCTACAACCTAAGCTTTAGAGGATGTGAAACCCGTCAGCTATTTCTGTTACCTTTGACAGTGTGAGATTGGCATCCATGACTGGCGGAGCCTTAAGAGGGAAGTTCGGTGGTTTTCACATCCTAGCTGGTAACAACAGATGTTTTGTCATGAGAACGCAGCACGTGAAGCTCGTTGAGTGCGTAGCACAATAAGGGATTTGCTGTTTTTGATGTTGGCTACTGTTAACAGTAGACTGTATATTGATTTTCAAATCCCCAGCAGAGCTGGATTGTGCTTTCCCAAGAAAGGGGAAAAACTACAACATCCTATATAATTTGAGAGTTTAGATTCTTGTCAAAAAAAGTGCAAAGTTTCAAAACTGGTCGTATGAATCCAGCTGAAAATACAAAATCCAGTCTGAAGATGGTGTTCATTTTAGAGCCGGGCCTTCAAATGGAAGTGGGAGAACTTCACAGCGTCTACGTCTCAGTCACAGTGCTCTACTCCTTAATGTTACCCGGCGAATCGGAGGGACAAGTGGTTGAGATTAATCCGTGGAGCCCTCTTTCATCTCCACAGCTTTCAGTGCGAGACATTTTTCAAACCGCAGGTAAGGAAAGCCATTTTTAGGAACCGACACAATGGGCATAAGTACAAACAGATGCGACAGCGGGGGCCAGCGACCCGTTCATTAATAAACGTCATAACAGAGACGTGGGTAAAACCACGACATAGTTAAAACTCCCTTTTTGAGGGCCCCTTTCAAAAAGCTCACAAAACCAATCCACGGCACACCACGCCGAGCGGGTGTCTGCGAGCATCTCCGAGTGTGTGCACGTGCGCCGAGTCTGTGCACGTGCGCAGAGTGTGTGCACGTGCGCCGAGTCTGTGACGGCGTTTGTGTCGAGCGAGGAGTATGGTATACATTAGCCGTCAAAGGCAAGTGTGTAATTAGCACGCACGCATAATTCAAGCCTGGCTGTGTGCAAGAGTGAGCGCGAGCGCGCGCGCGCACCGCAGTCAGTGATGAGTTCTGATGTGGCCAATGAGCCAGAGATGTTTTTGCTGGTAGCATATTAGGCTTTACCACAGCCTAACCAGCTCCAGATCGCTCATAGCATGCTATCATAATCCATCAAAACAGTGAGGACAGAAGATGTTAGCGTCAAACTTTTACTCCTAAACAGTCCCCTGTTTCCATACCAAAAGCATGAACAAATATGGGCGCAGCGGGCTTGTTGATGAAAAGTTGATCCCAAACAAATCTGCATTTGTTATAATCCACAAGTGTGCAAACGATTCCGTGGCTGAATTTGTTGAAAATGGGAGGAATGCCATTGCTTTTTTCTTTTTGAGACGCTATTTGAAATGTGTTTTTCGAGGAAAACACGCACATCTTTGCCATTTATAAAAGGGAGAATTTTTTTGCAGCATTATAACTGCTTTGTTTTTCCTCATCATTATTCATGTAGTACTGAGTCACTTTGGCGTGCCGTTAGAATCAGAAAATTCCAAGAAAAAAAAAAAAAAAACAGAGTGCGAAGGACGGTAAAACACCAACCGGGAGACTTTAAGGATAACATGTTAGCTACTGACAAGGTATCCCACTAAGTTTATTAGTACATCTCACCAAACTACATACATAGCAACTGACCTGGGAGCTGTTGAGATAAATGTGGAATACTGAAGCAGTCTGATTGGACAGTCAGTGTGTTTATATCACACGTGGTCAAAAAAAAGAAAAAAAAAAAGGACACAATGACTGTATTAGTCCAACCAAAACTAGACTTTTGCAATACATGTGAATGTGTTCATCTGACCAACATCTGAAAGCCGGACAAATGCACCCAGATAATGTGCTTACGAGTCAAACAAATCAATCCAGCATGCATATCCTCAACTAGACACTAGACTCTCAAACTGGTCCAAGTATTCTGGGCATGCTTCATTGTTACCATCGAGTACACAAAAGAAGAAACCAATAACAGCAAGGAATAATCACAAGTATCGCACGCACCTATTAGCAAAAAACAGTGAAGTTTAAGTGTATATCAATACAGCCTAATTCCCAATCAAGCTGCTCTCTCAAGCCACAGATTGGTCTTTGTTTCTCCTGTCAGACAAGCTAATCAAGTCAGAAAATGTGACGAAAAATAAATAAATAAATAAAAAATGAGCCCATCAAGACTACATGTCAACTTGCAGTTGCTCAAAGCATTTCCAGACTGCCAGTCTGCCCTTATAAAATCCGGATTTTATAACCACAGCATAATCTGGCAAAAATAACCACTCAATTAACTTAAAGAGGTCTCTGCAGTGAATTCAGCTATATTTACAAGTACGATGATCTCCCACAGTGAAAGTTGGAAGCGGCAGTTTCAGTGTTTTCTGACTCAGTTCACAGCGCTGCTCTCAGACATTCTTTCGGTCAATGAATTGGTTCCCCTACCAAGGGAGAGTATTCCAATTAACTGACCGAGTCGAGCTCCAACCGTAGCTCGACTCAACGGCGCATGCGACGATACTGTGGGAGAAAGTTTCTTTAGGCTTTTAATAATTTCTTAATATTGCTTCCATTGCACCTCATACATTTAATCTAGGTGGGTTAATTACACCAGTGAAAAGCACCTCCAGCTTTATCTTATGGGTATACCTGAAAAGAAGTGCTGAGATGCTACTGTATGTTTCAGTAACCAAACCTGAACTGGTCTTACTTAGGCAGGTTGCCAGAGAGGATCTTCCAAGCGTACTCTCTGAGGAATTTCTGGAAGATGGTTGTGAGGGCGATCATGGGTTCTCCGGTGCTCAGCTGGGAGCACTGCACCATGCACTTCTTGTAATAGACAAAGAGGTCGGCACAGCTGGGCAGCACCGCTCCGCCCTCCTCCGTGCCTGCCTTGGGTGGACCTTGTGCTCGGAAATCAGCCACAAAGCGGTCAATCAGTTCGCCCAGGTTCCTGCAGAAACATTTAAAGCGCACGATTAATCCTCAACCCTAATAAATACGAAGACGATAAAATAACAAGCAGTCAGGGAGCGAGACAGTTGGATAAATAGAAGAAAATGCTCCAAGCGCCAAATCCTCAGTGCCACAGTCTACAGCCAGTTGTTGTGGACCAATTCTCTTGAATCAGGGAACTAAAGCCAAAGACCAAACAAGCAGGCCACTGTTCTTTTCAGCTACGTCCCATGGAGACCAGCTGATTTGGCCTGTTTTAAGGCCTTTGGATTGGACAAAACCGAGGTTAAAGCTGCAGTATAGGTCCATCCTGTCCCCCAAACAGCAATTAACGCTCCAGTGGGTTGCAGGCAAGCGCAACAGTCTCAGAGTTCAGTTTCAGCACTTTCAAAAAACAGGGACTGACATGCAAGTGCAAACTGGTGGTAGAAGGGTTGAAAAAAGAAGAAAAAAAAAGAAAAGTGAAACTAAAGAGGACTTGACATAAATCTTAAAAAAAAGAGACATAATTAAACATAAATTACACAAAAAGAGAATGGAGTGAGGCGACCAAAAAGAAAAAAAAAATAACGAGGTGGGAAAGAAAATAGGCAGATCTGCTGTGGCAGCACTTATTCAACCTCCCTCTCCTTCAATGTCTGTGGTCGTGCAGCTAATGGGAAACATTTCTGCCACAGTGGAGACAGAAGCATGTACAGGAACAAGGGCTGGAAAGACAGGAGGAGGTGAAGCAGAAGAGAAGGAGGGGGAACTGATTGATGAGTAGGCTGTGGAAAAGGCATTCCTGTGCCAGCTTAACGTACAACCTGCTTCTAAATCTGGCTTTGTTTACCATGAGTCAAATTGATCTTCTCGGCTCCTGTGAGTGTGTGTTGCTTACTTGTCTTGGGATTCTATGTAGACATATAGATGAGGTTCAAAGCACTTCGAGACAATGCCGTGGAAAGGGTTGTCTGGAGCTTTGGGCTTCCTGGGCTGAAAGAGAAGCGAAATGAGCCGTTAATGAGATAACCACCTCAAAAAGATTTATTCCGCCTGAAGAGAGCTCAACATAAGTGGAAGCAACATCTGACAGACCCTTGATGTGGCATAAAAATGTCAGACAAGGTCAACTCACCTTCGCAAGATCTTCATCCTTTTCTGTGCCCACATCCTCTCCTGGCTCATCCTCCAAAAAGGGGTTGGTTGGCTCTAGTGGGCTCTCTGGCTTCTTCTGCTGCACAAATAAGGATACAGCGCAACCTTAATAATCTCCCCATAGCTCAATCATTTAAGCAAAAAGCAGGTTCGACTGTCACGCAGACATTTCAGCGTAGGAATTACAAAAGGTTTTCAAGTTCAGATCTCAGCATCTTCCTCTACATTAACGTAAGCCATTTCATGACACTCCTATTAGAGAATTCCACTCAATCAAATCCCCGATTGGATTACAGAACCCAGCAGGCACGGGTGTAAAGTGAATTGCAGACAAAAAGGCTACTGTCAAGCCTAATTAATAGGAGGTCAGGACAAAGCTGGCCTACTTGGCTCCAACATAACTCGGCATGCCACTTATCATCTGCCCGTTCTTAATGTCTCACTTCCACCTCCAAGCTCAAACTTGACCTGGATTGAAATGCTTCTCCGGGCTGTGAGCACATGTGGGCACATGTGGGCACATGTGGGCACACTTAATAATGCAAGAAGGCTGCCAGCGAGGGCTGCATTTATTTAGATATAGAATCCAATTTCTAGCTTTAAACTTGGACCGTGTTTGTTCAGTCTCAACTTGAGGAATTTTGAGTTAACAGACCAGTTGTGTTTGTGTGCGTCTGTGTGTGCTTTTTCTCACTCCTGGCGCATCCACGAGGGTGCATCCTGTGAACCGTTTGGCCAGCAAACCCTCGAAGTTTGTGGTCCGCTGAATAGCAAACAGAAGCAGCTTCACTTCTATCTCCTTTGCCCGTGTTCGCATCACCTTGGCGAGCTCCACCCTTAGAACACGTGCAAAAAAACAACCAACAAGGCGATAAAAGTCAGTTTAAGGACATCTTACCTTTGTAAGACTACAAATATGGACAGCAGACCTGTTTCTAATGATGCAACTTGATTATTTGCTGTGCTTTTTTTCTCTCAAAATGCATCCGTTTCCAATACATCAAAATAAATAAAACAAATGGCCCTAAATCAACCCGGACCATCATTCAATTTGTGGTTTCATCCTGCGGCACAACCCGAAACGGCTCGACTTACTTTAGGCTGCTGTGTAAAACACCAACTTACACCAACCAGGGAACATCTCATATTTAATGCAGAACACGGGGCCGATGAGACTAAAATGATCACGGCCAGCGGCTTTTCTTGCAACCTGCAACGGGTTGGTTGATTTTAATGGAAAGGCTTCTTCCACCTTGCTGTTCCGAGTAAAAGAGATAGAGACTGAGCTGCTGGGTTGTACGTCATGCCTCTGATTTCAGAAGGTTAGCATGCTGTCTGAAAGCACACAAATGGAGCGGCATCACACCAGTTTTGTCTGATTCATCGTGAGCAAGAAATGATGGTATAATGAAGGGGTCTGCTGAGTGGTACCGTGGTGGTATGACTGAGAAAAAAGGGCTTCAGTTACAAACGGGAGCAGCACACTGTGCCCCTGGGGTCGTTCATGCAGTTGAGGTAAAAGATGGAGAAAAATACTGACTGTGGGTCACTGCTCATGTAGGCCACCTACTTCAACTTGCCACTGTCACTCTGGGCCAAAACAGCAGTTCACTACATAAAGCTGAGAAGTCCTAAAGACCGATTTAAGATTCTCCGGTTAATTTAATTCTTTTTTCCCCTCCCTTTCCTCTTCTGTTGGACGTAGAGTCGGTGTTAAATAATGGCTATGAATCGGACCATCGAAGCCATATCATTCGGAATCTCAACTTTGTGTCAGCACACATCTGCTGGTGGGCTTTCAGACTGCATGCTTTACTTGGTGATGTGGCAGAACTCCACCGCGATGCGCTCCGTCATGCACCACTCTTCGGGGAACATGCGTCCATATTTTTCCTCGTAGTCCAACAGCTGCCGTTTGATCCAGGCATAGCGGCGGTCGATCTTGTCCAGCCAAGCAACCTGGAAAAGAGGCGAACAATGTTTCTTCACCAATATCACTCCGAGGTCACCACTTTGAACACAGAAAATAGAAATGCTAACTGCCATTACGTCTTACTCACATCTTGATTTTCCTGGAAGAGAACCAGATACTCAGAGAGGTGCTGCCTGATGAACTTTTTGATGATCTCCTGTTTGATGCGAGGATCTAGAACATTTGCCACCAGGCAGGCATCTCTCAGCACGTTGCTCGGTCCACCCGGTCTCTGCATGGGTGAATGGGTGTGAGAAAGTGTGCGTTTTATCTCTTATTCAATTTTATTATGAATATTATTACCATTATCATTTTTTTATGTAAAAGGGGAACAATAATGACAACTTTTTTTGTAAGATATTTACCTTGGAGCCTTGAGAGGGGAAGGCCTCTTCAAAGTCTGCCAGGATCTGAGTCCCCAGCTCACTCTGTGCTGCTTTTACTCTGCAGGCAACAACAACAACAACGCAAAAAAAAACCGTTGAAAATGAGGCACAGGGGTAAGAGCATTTTCACCAGCGTGGCTCAGACCTTTAATAGATTATCGCTGTGTTGGGTTAAGAATGGAAGAGAAGGACATTCCTTGGCAGAATTACCAACGCGAAACATTACTCTAACAAAACAACAAAAAAATTTGGCCGACTACGTTTAGTCGAACGAGTCTGCGATTACTCCCAATTCATCCCACTTCGGCTCACCAAGAGCAGCATCCAAAGCAATGAGAATCATTCACAACAAACAGGAGAGGGTGGACGAGTAGGACTGCATCTAGACTCTAGATACTGACCACATACACAGCTCCCCCCCCTGCTGCGTGGCTGGCTACAGATGATCAACCACACAGGGGGAATTTACAGCTGACGGTGCAGAGTTGATGTCTGAGGTTGCATATAAACAGAATGCACGGTACACGATGAAGAAATACAAAATCGGTCACAGAATTTCAACGCCACAGCTGAGAAGAGTAAGTCAAGAAAGGGTAAAGGAATCAGTTGCATTTTTAGGTGACAACCTATTAGCCCAGTGTTTTGCTTTTTAACGAATCTCACTGTTACAACCAAGACTGAAGGAAGAAGCCAACACAGAAACCTCTGCACCTCTTCCGATGCCTACTTGAGTCCCTCAATCACTTTCTCATTCATTTGTTCTTATTTTTACAGCACACACATTTGTGTAGTTCTCCCTCTCTCACTGCGCCTCATAAAGAATTTGTATCTGAAGAACAACTCTGTATCTGCGTCGTTAAATTGTGTGATGACTTAATGACTCAAAGCTATGCATTACTGTAGGAAGGTTCCCTTTGAGTGCAGGTTCAGTCTAATGGATGTGCAAAGTATTATTGGATTCTCAATCAGGTAAGTTTCTTGCACGTCCTGTCTGACTGCAAAAGCCAACATTCTGAATTGGAGGCTTAAAAATGTCCATGAACAATGACACTAAAGCCATAATACTGTACACTGCACTGCCTGAAAAAGCACCGACATTGTTTTGACACAACTTTGCTGTTATGGAAGCAAACTGAAATGACGCACAAAGACATCAAGGGAATTAAGACCCCCTCACAACCTCAAGTCAGCCCCCGTTTCACCAAGCCTCGACACTCCCTATTAACCGTTTGCTTCCAGCCGTCAGCCCTGCCTTCATATCGTCCACTTCTTTGCGTCTCCTTTCATCCTTTTCTCCAGCACAGCCACTTCTTCCGCACAGCTGTTCTTTGGTATGAACGCTATTCACCACACCTCGGTCAAAACGGAACAGAAGGTCGTCCTTTTTTTTTTTTGTTTTCTAGGGATCAGCACTGCTTTGAACTTGAGTTTCAACCGGACCGACGTGTCCAAAACTGATTCCGTTCATGGGGAATTATCAGTATAGATGGGAAAAAAAAAGCGTGAAAGAGACTTTCTGTGGGAATGTGTGTAAATTCTTACAAAGAAAAAAAATAAATAAATAAAAGGTATTAGTAATACAAGAGTGAACAAACAATGAAATGTTAGATAACTGATGGACCTGCTGCCATAGTGAAGAACAACCTCTGCGATAAATGCATGTGACACTCAGAGGGAAACGTATACGTGGCCATACAAACGCATCCTCTGAAAAGTGTCCACGCTGTCTTACAATGGAAGAAAAACTGGCATAATGAGCGCCTATTCAGTGAGTTTCCTTCCTCTGTTTTCCTACATGTGTGGGACAGCGCTTGTATGTGCGTCTATCTACATAAACAGGATGTAATACGCTAAATACCTCACTGAACCCTGGAACCACTTTTCAACAGTTCGAAAGACGAGCAGTGGAACATTTCAGCAGAGAGGAGAGCTAACCCTCTGGCTACTGGAAATGAGCTCCAGAGTTATGCTGATCACCAAACAGTCAAGTGTGTTTGAGCGTGTGTGTGTGTGTGTGTGTCTGCGTCCTGGTTACCTCTCTGAAAGCTGTCTGATCTGGGGTATGCCCATATATTTGTGGAAATGTTCCAGCACATTGACCACTCCCTGCAGCAAGTTGGCCACCTCTCCATACTGCCTCTTTCTGGTCATGGCTCTAGAACAAAAACACACACATTAATGATTTTATACACCACAACGTTTTCCTATAGGCAACCAGGAGTTTAACGAAACTAACCAGAAAGGTGGAGGGAGTGTGGGGTCTCTCCACCAAACTTTATTTGAGGGGAGAATTACAGCCTCAGACTTTGAAAACCCTGCCTTAGATCAACTAAAACAAACATGGATGAGAAACTGTACCCACTCTAAAGAGTCAACACCCCCTGCCAGCATATGAAGGTGGTTGAGGGTGGTGATGGACGTAGTAAGGTGGCGCTTGGCATGGTCCAGCTGCTTGATGTCCCTCGTTATCTCCTTGACCTGCACAGGAGCAAACCAGTTTGAGCAAAAGATCAAGATAGAGGAAAGAAGAAGAAGAAACTTGCATGGAAGGAGGGAAGGCGTCACAGTGCAGAGATGGGAGAACGAAGCACAGACAGTTGGACAAATGGAGGAGGGTGGTTGACTGGAAGAAATAGCAGGATCAAGAATAATAGAGTAAAATGAACAGCTTTAAAACACATCTCCTGAGACATTCCCACCCACATCACACAAACACGCAAATTCCTGCTTAAACATCGACACACATGGAAGGTGCATTATCTGGACTTCTATAAATGACTTGCCCAACTGTCTTCTATTGTCACAGAAGAAAACAGGCTGCATCTCCCCTGTGCTTGGGTCATTTCCGGGCTGTACTTATGCAAGCCATTTTTTTTGTGTGTGTGTTTTTGAGTGTGTGTGTGTGTGTGTGTGTACCATTTGCTCAGACTTCTCTGCCTTGTCCTTAATGTCTTTGATTTTGCCAAAGAGCTGCTGGATGGCTATCTGAGCCTCCTCCAAAGCCTGCACAAAACAAACAAACAAACAAACAAACAAAGCAATATCAAACATAAAGAGAAGGCACATTTCAACTACTGCACAAGAAGCGCCGACAACACTCTCTATCGCATACTATTTGATGAAGTGGCTATCACAGGATTTCCTACTTGCTGGCAGGTTCACGCTAGATAAAAACAGAAACCCTTGTTTCCATCTTCTTGAAATCATCTACTGTTGACCTCTAGATTTTTTTTGTAGACCTGTTCAAATAGATGTGCTACAGGTATCAACAAAAAGCAGTCAGATAGGCCACATCCACGATTTCCAATGCACACTTTGGGCATATTGTCCTGCCTTCTGTGTGCAGGTGCCACTCTGGACTATTCCCAGTTGTGGGAGTTTGCTTCCAGAAGTTTTTGTGAATAGCATCAGCTGATTACCTAATATTCGGCACATTCTCCTACATATGTGTGTATATATACACGGTTGTCACTCTTAAGGGTAAAGAGATCATTAGCGGTTTAAAAAGGGTACATTACATTAGACAGTCACCACTGTAAGGTGGCTGAACTGCTATTCTAATACTTCCCCATCATCTGACACGGCAGCTCTTCTTTGATGGTGCCAAACAGAGATTTTGCTCCGACATGTAATGTCAGGCTAATTGGCTTCATTTGCTCTGTTGCCGTGGCGGCACCGCAGACACAGCTTCAACTCTCGTCTGACACACATGCACACAGGGAATGCTAACAGCCGGCACCAGCTGTCCGAGGAATTTACCACTTTCGCAGGCACGTCTCACAAACAAGTGGACAGTGGGTGCCCAAACGCGCAAAACTGCCCGTGTGCGCACGCATACAAACATAAATACAGCGTGCGCTGACAGAAGTTCCATCATTTCCCTTCCAGAGTGGTGACCGAGTCATGGAGACACACAGTCAAGGTGACGATGGTACCATATGACAAGGTCATGAAATAAATCGCAACAAAATCCATCATTAAACCTACACAGGGTGGTTTGGCCTGGATGTTATCAAACTAAGCTAAAAATGTATTCTCTGTGTAATAAGACTTCTCATCAACACAATCTACCGCTGAGACCCCACAGAGTGTCTGGTACTGATTAGCCTTCAGTCAAGGAGAGGAAAAGCTGCCTCCACTTCACGCATATTTCATCTTTTCAAGTCATCGTGCCACACTGTGGCTGATGGTGATTGGACGAGTGAAGGCAGTTAAGGGACAGTACTTTGATCTGAGCACTGGGAGGAAGGGAGTGCCACTGAATCTTTTGAGAGGTTCCCTGGAGGGGCCCTTGAGCAAACAAAGTCCGAAGCTTCCAATGCTGCGACTGTCGCTAATGCAGGCTCAGCTGATTCAATCTGGCTTGCTTCCTAGTGCTCATTTCCTGTACTTAGCCCTGAGGAAAGCTCAGAAGACCACTGCCCAGCAGGCGCCTCCATGCCAAAGATGTTATCTGCACTCACACGAACCGGCGGATCTCGAACACGCAATAAGTAGCACATGTTCCACGGCTAACATAGACTGTATTATAAGGTTTGAAGAAGAGGGAGGGGAGCCTCCTTTCAATGTTTTAAGATGCTTTCAATGAACCTCTGGCAGACCTTAGTGTAGCGTTCTTTGGTAGAGGCCAGAAAAAAAAAAAAAGGTTCCTCTCCACTTCAAGCTAAATATGACAACAGATCCATTCAACTAAACCGAGATATTTTAATAACGGGAATATTCAGCACAATTCTTCATGTGAACATTTTTCAGGGAGAGGAAAAGAGCTCAGGAAATCCCTGCTCGTGTTGAAACGTTCTGCTCTCGCTAAGCCTGATTTTCTGAAGCACTTCATTAGAAAAAGTAACGGACCACTATGACCACATTATTGAGGCGGATTTAAACAGATTATACCAAAAACAAAAACAGAAAAAAGAAAAGGAGAAAAATAATCCTTCAAACAGAAACTGCTGAATCAGAGTCTCCATCGCGATCCAAACACAGAACAACGTCGTTTTGATTGAGAATGCCTTTAAGCCCTTCACCAACTCAACGAAAACTAGCCAATTAGAAAAAGAGACAGACAAGTTGTGCAATCTTAGAAAAAAAAAGTAACAAGAAATGAAGGTGGTGCATATCAGAGCAGATCTGGGAGTGCGTATTGTCAAAGTTGACAGACAGAGAGATACTCTGCATGCCAGTGAAATCATCATTTCACATTGGACCGAATAGAGAGATGAAACCTACTTTCCCTGAGTGTTTTACATGACTTTTTGTCTACATCAACATGCTTGGTTTGAGGAGTACAGATAGAAAAACTGTGTTGTTTTTTTTTTATTTTAGGATTAAAGCATCTATTTTTTCTTCCTCTAAATAAACAAAGTAAATGTCCATAACATGAGCTCTTTAACGAGTGGTGATATCACCGGTTACAGGAACTCTGGATCGATACCTTGTTCCGTGACGTTATCGACTATAACAACTAAACACGGGACCGAATTATGTTTGTAAAGTGCCTTAGTAACATTTTAAAAGGAATACTGCCTCAGACACTCTAAATATAAGCTTTATTAGCCACTACCGTCTGATCATTAAGACATTTCCAGACTTTCAGTTGGCAAACATATTGCTGTCTGCCACCCTACCGAGAAAATACTCAAATTTGCTCACTAGACCTCCACTTTCTCTCTCTTCCTAACTCCTTCCTTCCTTCTAAATCTTACCACCTTGGTTTTCAATCCAGAGGATCGCATCAGATAAGTGAGTGTAGTAAACGGCAGAAATGACCAAACTGCTGGTTTTAGTTTAGGAGCCGTCTCTATGTATTGCCTTCCTGAAATGAACACCTCTCCATCTTTCCATCTGCAAAAAAAAAAAAAAAAGATTTTCCCCCTGAAAAGGCTGGAATGGCTCTGTGGGGTTGGAAAAACAAACTAAAATTATTGTGTGTGACTGTTTAATGTTATTGGTCTGGAGGGGATTTAGAGCGTTTCCGCTACTAAACGGTAGCTGAATGGGAGAGACGGGGGCCACCGAGCCGGGCGCACACCTCATCGCGTCAGCCGGTCAGAACACGGATGGCTCACCCAGCAGGTGTCACGTTCCCTTCAAGGCACATTTCCTTAAAAGAGCAAGGACCTGGAGTGAATCAGCTGGGGCTGCTCTTTTTCCATCATCATCAAAAGTAAAAGGCAAAAAAAAAAAGAAAAAAAAGATCAAGAGTCTGGGTTGGGAAAGACGTGCAAGTATTTACATGCGAGAATCTATTTCACCGACATGTTTTCCGTATAGACGCAGTTTGAGCTGCGGGAATGCAGCTGAGTCATATTGTCCTTTTCCATGGAAGCAATATGGAGAGGGGAGAGAGCAGGAGATGGAGAGAAGCCTGTTTTTCTGTGTCGGCTGCAACCAAATGCAACATTTAACCTGAGAGAAAGCATTTAACAGTACAACCAATTTATAGATATGCATGCATGTCATCGATTTTCAAGCTTTTATCAACTGGGAAATGCAAACTCCAAAAGGTTTAGATCTACACACATTTGTGAGATGTCACTGCCCTATGATGACACATACACCTCATTTTCCCCACTTACACGACCGCAAATGTCAATTTGCCTTTGGGGATAATCCCAGTGTCGACTGTAAGTGTTCGGCATCTGTTCTTTACCGCCATTGCAATTACAAAATAATGTTGTTTAATGACAAAACAAGAGTCCTGCGTCCTTTATAGCCATGCTGCCAGAAAAATGAGGAAGTTATCATAGAAAAAAAATACAATTCAATCAGTTTTGTCTGTTTTGGGAAAATTTCCAGAGGGGGGGTGACTGCCGAGGGGGTGATAAAATGCCCCATCCACCACGCTCAACTTTCTGTGCACAAGTCGCATCGATTTCCACAGCATACTACTTGCATCGTGTTCTGCCTCCTGTGTGCTCTTGACAAACAAAGTGCATTTTCAGCTGTTGGACTATACCGAGCAGCAGATATAGAGAGGAGTCGGGACCAAACTGTCGGCACGTTCTGCTGAAAACCTCTGGCGTTCGCGGTTGAAAAACCTTGAAAAGACCCCACCTGACGACTAGCAGCTCAGCTCAGCTCAGCTCACCTGTCTGCCGTCCTGACCCACATTGGTCTGGCCTCTCACAACCGTCCTGATGTTGTCATCGAGACGCCTGCCGAAGACAAGAAAAAGGAAGAACGTGAGTAAAACTGAAGGTACGGTTAGACAAAAAAAAATTCCCATGACTCAGTTGAACTCACCGAATCTTCAGACGAATTTTGTTTACCACATCATCGATATTAGCCAAAGACTGGCAGACACAAACAAAAACAAAGACAGGATGTCGATGAAACATGAAGAAATCGTTTGTCACATGTTCGGAAAACCACGTTTGACTCAAAGTTGAAAACTCAATCTTCCACATGTTAATCTGTTTCATTCTGTCCTTTTGACACCTTATCCAGATACCTTCAATGAAAACTTTCTCAGAACAAAAACACATACTTTAATCGCCTTTAATAAGACAGCTGCGCTCAAATTAGCAGATGACTTTGCTTGAGATATACCGTGCATTGAATGCAGCGCAGATGGAGCCTTTCACTGGCTTAAAAATTATGTACATGGTGCAATTAGGCGGTGATGCATGCAAAACCATCAACAGTATAAAAGCAAAAAAAAAAAAGAAGGTTACAGTGACCCCTTATGGAGATGGAATATACACACACGCACGTCACACTAATGATTGAACGAAAAGAATATAACATTCATGATGACTAAAGGAAGATTCAAATGGAATTTAATAAGTCTTGAACAAAAACACAAGCGAGAATGGCGAGTTTTATTTAAGAAATAAAAGGTCGACAGATCTATCAATAAAAAAAAAAGGAAAACATGACATGAAAACAAGCTGAAACAAAGATGAGAACAAAACTCAATCCATTATTTTGTGGGCCTGTCTTAATTTCTGATGACAGATTACAATCCTCCTGGATTCAAAGCTGCCTCCTGTTCCAAATTTGAATGATATCAGCAAGCTTAAACTGTGTGATTAAGGCAGGGATTTTGGGATCACTAAAACCTTGGGAAATTCCTTTGGCCAAGCTTCTAGCTTCTCTTATTCACCTTCTTTTAAAACCAAGTGTTTTGGTAGCGAAACTACATATATGAATGTCATCTACAGCACTGATGAAGCCCCATATACACTTTCATGTTTTTGCAACACGATATCCAAGTCTGTGTCAAAGATTATTTTGTGTTTTTATCTCGTTTCCGGGACACTTCCTCGGGCACCGTGCAGCACAACTGGTCGAGCTGACCCAAAACACAAACAAGGGTGGTTATCTTTGCCACATCACCAAAAGCTAATCGCATGCAGTGCCTGTCTCGAAGAGGACTCACTGAAACACTAGTTTGCACAAATAATCAGTCAGAAGCACTCACACGAGCCACCTGTGTGGTGTACGCACACACTGGTGTATATCCACTCACAGACATGGCAACCTGTGACTATTTAAATCGTGCCTCATGCAGAACATATCCAGTATACTGTGCACACACTTCCTGCCACAGTTGAACAGTTACATTGTAGTCGTATGTGTGAACAGAAGGCTCACTGCAAACCTAATCCAGACTGTCCACCAAACATTTAAAGGAGCAACAGGGCTTTTCCTACAGTGGCATTTCAAAGAGTGCCCATATGGAAGTGGTTTCCCTTCATCACGCGATAGCTCTTATTAAACTAAACCAAAGAAAGAAACTCACTGTACCTGTTCCGTGGGGAAAATAGTGTTGATGTACTCCACAGCATTGAAATCTGCTCTGTCCAGTGGGTCCTGGCTGGGAAAAACCTTGTATACACACAGACACACACACAATAAGAAACATTTCAATCAGAATTTACGCCTAAATATTTGTGTGATGGACAAGTGAGTTTTTCATGTTTTTTTTTTCAACACGTTGACTCGAAATTATTAAATGAGCCTGATGTAGCTACTTACGACGATCTTAAGCTACGTATGGAGGGAGGGGGGCGGTAGTAAAGACACCTTTGCGAAATAGAGCTGTGCCTCACTTCCCACAAAAGCTGACAGGCTGACAAAGCTTTCAACAAACCGAACGCTGTCAGTATTTTGGAGAATGTCAGGTTTTAAAGCTAATAATGTCACTGTTGCCAGAGATCCCGGAGGATGGGTTAGCCGGCTAGCAGCTGGCTACATGTTAGCAAAAGCGACAACAATGCTTTCCGTTTGACATAACGGTAACGACTCCGAGCGCCTACCTGCTCAATGGCTAACTGCACCTCTGGGGTTAGATGCAAAATAGCCTCCAAATCTTCGGCGAATTCAAATTCCTCTTCCTCCATCATTGTCAAGGCAAACCTTTCCAGTTTACTACTTCCCGGTGAGGAGGCTTCTGGGATATTTGGTCACGTGACAAGAGTTGCACTTTCGCCTGTGGAATAAGAAGAAATGACATTTGAGCCGGCATACAGTCACACTCAAGAGCAGAGTATAGCGAGCTACCTGAAACTGAGATTACGTTATTGCTTCACTACAAAATACAACTATATATATATTCAGCTACAGGCTGTAAATAAAAACGATGTAATAAGAGAAGAGTTACGTGGCGGAGGATTACGTTCTTACATTTTGATTCTTGGAAATAGCAATAAAAGCAGATGATATTGCTCAATGACTGCTCATCACATGGAACCCGGTCAGGTACCTCGGGTCATCAAATGCAGGTCTCCTGGTTCTTCCTAAAATTAGATCCAAATCTGTCGAGGGTATAGTCAGTTGCTGTGGTCCTGCTCTCTGAAACAAACAGCCTCTTGAGCTATGGTCCAGTACAGCTGTGGCTACATCCAAAACTACATAAACCTGTTTTCACAAGCCTATAATTAATCTGTGTGTGTGTGATTGCGTCTATGCTGTGTGCTCCACTGAGCAAAATTACCACCATTTATGAGAAGTGGGGCTTTCATTTAAAGGATTTTTAGTATATATTTCTTTGTAATCTAATGAATTGTGTTTCTCTCTATAATCACAATCGTGCTGCTACTTACAGTAATTGTTAATTACAAGTTAACATGCAACATGTTAAGTAACTGTCTACATTTCAAAGTGAAATGGTCCAACCTTTAAAATGAAAACTATGACATTGATAAGTCTTTTTTTTACTTAATTGTGACAATTCTAAGCCCCTCTCCCAATGGCTGACAGCACAATTGATGTTGCACAAGTAACTATTAAGTTTCTGTCACCACTCCTCTCTTATTTGCAGCAACAGTAGTGACTTTTAACCATCTTTTTTCTTTTTATGTTACGCGATGAACTTCGTCAAGTAAAAGGAATATTTTGAAAGGTCCTTTTTGTGAGAGATGAAAGCTCTGGTGTTGTGGTTTGGCAAGAGAAGAACCTTTATGCAGATTTATTTTGCAGTAAACTGAGGTTAGGTGGCTGTGGCACAAGACTGATCCAGGTATATAGAGGTAACTTTCACTGAGCATGAGAATAAGAGTTGCCATGCTGTGTATCCTCAAGGCAGACTGATGATCTGGTGAAGACTGAGGAGCAGACCGCGGTAGATAAACTGTTGGAGGATGATGAGCTACAAGTGAGTGGAATGAGTAATCCCACAATGCCCTGCCAGCCATGCCCCAGGAGAATCAAAAGGTGCGTTAGACTTTATGTGGCATTGCGCTGCAACAACTTGACGTGACGCTTGACGCTCCTTAGGCAATGTATGCTGGTTGGAAATCTTGTCAGACTTTCACCAGCATTGGAGAACGTCACCTTGTCACATGATATTAAGACCTCATGGGACTAAGGTGGCTTCTGGCGGAACAGGTAAGGTGCTACAGCTGCTCTCTCCTCCTCAAGGCTTGATCCATCTCGCTCATGACACAAATGTGTGTGGACTGGCTGGAGGCTTAAGGAAGCATATTACGTGTGATGCTACTTTTGGATTCTCAGATCAGTTTTCTTCTGTGGTAATAACGACTTTGATGCCATAAACAAATATTCCTTTTAAAATTTCTGAGAAATTTGGTAGGCTAAATTTCCTACTTGTATTTAATCCCTGTGTAACTAAAATTCCCATGAACAACATTTTTATCATCAATTTGCCTATACTGATTTATAAATACACCCCAAGCAGCTTCAAATTGAAAATAAGAGATTTAGTTTGTCTTAAAGGAAATTATTGTTTTTTGACATGTAATGGAGACTAGAAGGACATTTTTTAAAATACATTTATTGTTTTATTAAATAAGAAGTACACAAAATATACATTAAAGTTATTGATTCAATGAAAGGAATGCTATTTTATGATTTGTTAACTACGTTTGTTAACTATGATTTGGGTAAGAGAAATTCTATTTAAACACTACAATAAAGTGGCTTTTTGGAGATTTAGAACTGGGTATTCCACAGTATCTATTCCATCATGATCTACAGACACTCTTTTTAGGATAATGAATTATATTTGTCATGTCATACGATCTTATGAAAAGATTTAATACTAACACAAAAGAAAACAACCTTGTGTTTTGTGCTTTTAAGATTGAAAGAGTACAAAATCTGTTATTTCCTGTACATTTATAAGAACATTTTGGAAACCTTTTCGAAACTGAACGTTGAGAAAAGATTCTCAGTCACCTACTGTAGAATATAATCACATCATACTTTTATACTATAATCAATGATAAGACCAATATATCATGGTTTGATTATCATTACAAAACACTTTATCAACAGCTTTATATATAAGTACCAGAAACATGTCTTTCATCTTCCTGAGTGAGTTGGGCAGTTTGGAGAAAGCAGTGAAATTAAATGTATGTGAAGTAAACAATCCTGGGCCTTTTTTCTTTAGTTAAATCTATATCTAAACTCTGTTTAGGCTGACATTAGAAGAAAAGAAGTCATTTGTAAAGAAAGCGCTCTCATTAAAGTGATGCTCTTGCTGGTATTCCCAAAATGTAAGCCGCTGTCGTGAGCTACTCCAGCTCATTGTCGTCAGTGTTGCCAACTCCTCAGTAAGAACAGGAGATATTGGATGATGTGATCCCCTAATTGGCATAACTGGCAAATGTGCATGTAATCATAACTGACGCTGTAGGAGAGAGGAATAATGTCGTGGGAGAGACCAAAAGTTAGAAAAATAAAAACACCCGAGATATGTTTAGAACTACAATTGACTTTTCTTCTGTCAATTCTTATTTTATTTTATTTTTTTAATGTCATAATTCCATCCTTTCTTCTTTATCCAGGCTTCGTATCAGTAAAAGTGACTTTAAAGTGCAGCCGAAGCTCTAGCCACTGGTCCAAAATGCATGAAACTGCAGGTTCAATGGAGAGTGGCACACACCTTGGTTATCAGGAAGGGTTTCTCCCCACAGTTGATGGTGTCATATATGGCCTTGTAGGCCTCCCTGTGCTTTGGAGATACAGAAAACCAGTTATAAGTCTCTCATACCGATTACTCAACACTACAGAGAATGGTGTCATTGGACGTATGACTTACAGCAAGCTGCAGAGAGTGGCACACACAGCAAATAAGAACCAGATCTTTGAGGACATACACTTCCTTCCCCACTTTATGGACTCTATTGGTAATTCCCATCATAACAGAGGCATTGTAAGTCCTTGCCCCCAGGAGTTTCTCTATTTTAAGACAACACTTCTCAAGGAAAGCCACAACAGCACGGGCTATAGATCTGGCACCTCCAGCTGAACAAGCCCCAGAAATATTGACCCAGTCGTCTGCTTGGTTTCACTAAAATACCTTATCACAACCTCCAGATACTTTTAAACACTTACGTCCATAGACTCGTCAAGGAGCAGGCTGAAATGCTGGTGACCCACATCCGTAACCAACTTTTGCAGAACACCATTAACCATTTCTGTGCACTTCGTCCTGTGCATTTTGAAGTGGGTAGCAACAGTGGAGTCTGGGAAATGAGCTCTACATGGTTTTCCAATGTGATAACAGTCCAGCATGAAACAGTGTTCAACGATGACTAATGCCATGGTGGCCTCAACCGTTTTTTGCAGAGGCAATTTTTTAAAAATTTGTCACAGCATGGAAGTGGTGGGCGGAAGTGTCATAACGCTTTGCCTTTTGAATATGTTTCTGAGTTGTCATGTGTTTTTTCCTTCACAAAGTTTGGCGTAGAAATCCGCCTTATAATACAATCAGTATGGCTGTGTAGCATGTCAAATAAATGGCTTTGAAAAGCCTTTGTATCGAGGGTTTGATTCCAACTCCTCTCTGTAGTTTTGAGTGTAAAGTTTAGGCTGAGACATGATGAGCTCGCCTGCTAGATGTCTAGCTAATGTCACAGAGAGGCACACACAAAGTGGACGAGGTGAGTAAGTGACTGTGTGAGCCAAATGCAGAGATTTATTTTAGACAAAGAGACATTTACATTCACATCCTGACCTGACTGGAAGCCAGAAAACACATTCATTTTGACACCACCTGACTGTATTTAGACGAAAACCTACATAAGACATTTTTAGTGAGGAACTACTGGAAGAATGCCTGGACGATTTAAACAAGAGGATCCCTGTCAAAGGTCTGTTGGTGCCAGTAAACTGGAATTTTTTTAAATATAATGTTAATTTAAGATAAACATAAAGAAAAGAAATTTAATTCTGACACCACCATCTTATAACAGAAAAATAAATGGAGAGGGGAAAAAAAGGAAATTAATCGAGAGAGAAAGGTAACTTATCCACTTTGACATCACTCTCTTGTGACCAGGTAAAGCATCAATGCAAAATACTTTTAGTGAGGAACTGTTGGAGGTTACTTTGCACAAGAGGGACCCATTCAAAGGGATATATATATATATATATATGTATACATACATACACAAATTTATATATATAATCATTTTTAAACATATAAAAATCAAAACCTCCTTCTAAAACGATATGCTTCTGAAAGTTCAGAAAAATCTGCAAAAATCTGGGAAAATCCTCCAATCCAACCAGATACACCAAGTTCCTACTGAAAACTGCCCTACTGAGTGTGAAGGGTTCCAATGTGATATCACTTAAGAAAGCATCACAATGACAAGAACACAGAATGACACTCAATAATAAATTCACAGGAAACAAGACAACATGCAAGATGCTCCTTAAGTGACAAATCAAATTCCTACAGAGTTGGACATGAAGGGTTCAATCAGAAGAATGACACAAGTCATTGTCTATCCAGAGTTCCAAAAGAAGAAGCTGACATTTAAGTATGTTCACATTTCAGTTACCAACTTATTTTTTCTCTACTCTTTTAGCATTGTGAAATTTACACTATGATATCATGGCAGAGTTAAAGACTTAAGTTCAACAAAAAAATTCCTGAACCTATACAGGTGCTTGCCTAAGACTCAAAACAAGCTGAATATTTCAGGACAACAAGCTACAGCAGATGGATCCGAAGCAGAGGATTAATTTTGCAACATATTCATAACATATTTATCAGTGCTGATAGTTTCAGTTATTAGTGTAGTTGCATCAGCTTACAGCTGTTTTAATAATTCAACTTCACTGGCATGACTTCCTGACGGTCTTTAAACTGTAAGTTTTATCAACCTGCTTTCTAAAATGAGAAGCTGATTGACTGGCTGATTTATTTCCATGTGACTGACATCTATAACAATGTTTACACTGTGCAGATAGAACCAAACACCCGTGTTTCTTTTTTTATGTTGTAGAGCAGATGAAAGAAGAAATTAATATAAAAACATATTAACCTGTCAAAGGACAGTTTCATAATTATATTTTTGACGAAAAGAGCCAGATAAAGAGTCAAAGTCACACAAATAAATAGCACGATCAAGGCAGCAGCTCCTGTACTCTGCGTGTTCAAAAGGCTGTTTTTATCAATGGAGTCTGGTGGCTTTGAATGTAACATAAATGGAACATCTTTTCATCCTCATAAAAGAGCTATCTGACTGTCACATAAAGCACGCGGATATTGGAAGTTTTTCAGAAGTTGGAATATTCTTACAGCTGAATCCGTTTACAGCAGGACAATGATTTCTCTCCACACTGGTTCTTCTGAGTCCTCTCTGCTCAAATCTGTCCAACAAATCACTATCTATTCGCAATACAGCAGTGGATCATTTTGGCTATGGTCCACCTCAAGTCAGTCGCAACAGTGGGTATTCCTTCATAAACCAATCATCTTTCTTCATGCATCGATGCAGGGATGCCAGTCCAAGGTTGCAATGAGGTGCTCTGTGTTCTGCAATCATTCCCCTTTAGTTGATGACCTATTTTGTCAGCAGAGATGTTGTGGAGATAATTACCACGTTTCTCACCCATGACAGTAAACTGATGAGATGAACATTAGCCAGATTTCCATTGTAATTTATGAATTGCAATTAATTAGAAGAAATGAGAAAAGGAGAATGTGTATGCTCATTTGAGGGCTTTTTTCCCCTCTTTTTTTAAAAAAACTTGAAAAAAACCCACTATGTATTTAAGGGCCATGGCCATGCACCTGACTGGGCAAATATTAAAATGACATGACTCACCAGTTGTTTGTGGTCTGAGCCGGCAAATAATAAACTCGTGTTACTGACCAGTATTGTCCCCCATATTAGGGATGTGTGTATATCCAGCTGAGAAGACCATTCAACATGTTCCCAAATCTTAAAGTAAGATACGATTTAGTGATGATTAATTTTTAAACAGAATGATTCAGTTTGATTAAACTTAAAAGATCTGATGTGATCTTTTACAGTTCTGAACCTGTCTGTGATGTCATTTTCCATAGATGTGGGAAGTAGTATTTAAATAACTAGATATATTCAAAGAAAGAAATCACAGTCTTTTTGTAAGTTAATTTCACAGGAAAAAATGCATTTGATAGTTCTTTTTTTCCACATAATTGATCTCTTTGATATACAAGTCTGGCATACATCTTCATCTTCTATCTTCTATTTCTCTGTTCTGAACAAACCTGGCCCACAAACGTAGGCTAATTTGTTCAGTCAATTATAAAGACAGAGAGTTTTTTTACTTTAAATACAATTTAATGGTCGAAACTCCTTACCTTGCAGGAGCTGCAGGGAGGTCTTTTTATATCATCAAACTCCCTCCAATCCATCCTGCGTTTCGTTAATGTGACACTTATCAAAAACATGATGCGTTTATGATTCAGCAACATGACAGTTGACTTTATCAAACAACTAATACGCCTATCGTGTTTTTCCCAAAGCTTAACAGCTCAACAAACGATAATGTACCGGCTCGATAAAACTCCCTGTCCAACTAGATCCACTGTGTCTCTGTGAGATTTTGTATGCAGTTTGTGGAAGGAGGCATTCTTCTGTTCTATTCCTTTAGAACATGTCACAAAGAATAGAACATAGAATGAAAGGCAATAAAGGCAGCACAGAATTTTGGAACCACATAACGAGCAGAATAGAATGTGGCAGCTAATAACGATTCCAAAATGATTCCAAGGCTGCTCACAGTAGAAGTGGATACAAAAGTAAGGCCATCCAGTCTAACTATATGGTTTGAAAGTGAATCTCTGAAGTTAATGAGACAACTTGATTCTTTGTAAGCTGATTTTCTCCCTCTGGGAAGGAGGGCTTCGCCAGCTCATGACACACCACTGTTAGCTTGAGCAGAAAGTCTGGTCAAAGATGTAATCCTGACATCCTCTCCTGCCAATGAAAAGTACAAAATTATTTTACTCTCTGTTTAATACTAATAATAAATCTAAGAATAAACATGTCAAATATCTCCACTGTAAAGGTCAAAGAATTTTCACGTTGCCACAGCCTCCTTGATGTAGGCAGAGCAAAGAGGCCGTACATCCCAATATCTGGAGCTTTCTTGTCTCTATGTGTACTTTTAATTGGAACAGTGCTTTGGCTGCAACTAAAGCCATTTCACAATTACACAAGAATACAAAAATACAGATAAGAACATGTACAAAGAGGCACCCCCAGTTAAACATTGGTCAGATGACAGGAAAACACCATGTTGAAGTGAACTGCTGTGTGTGATACTTTGTGTGTGGGAAATGTTCACTTCTGAAGTGTGGCTGAGGATACTGATGAATTTGGCATATTGTGTCACTCATACACTGCGATTTGTGTCAAGTGTTGACCCAAATGGCTTAGATAACCAAACTTTGCCAGTAGCACATGCTATGTTCACAAGTTATGAAGTTAAAGCCTGAAATGACTCCATATGCAGCCAAGCAGTTTTTGTGTCCATTTACCACCTGTGACAGCAACACTGAGGAGAACGAAGATGAAGAATCTGGTGTCAAGGAGGCTTCATGCACCCCACACAGGAGAGTTTTGGGTGCGTGAAGTATTCTATTAAATAAGACAGGTCTGTCAAAGACTGTTTTACCATCTGTTCCTCTTTAATTTGATGCAGTTTTGTCATTGTGACAGCACCATGCAGTAAAATTACATCAGAATTTGTTATTCTCAGCAGAGTCAACACCATCAAAAAGTATGAGGGTGAAGCCTGAGACTCCAGATTCAGCTGGATCTGAGGCTGTAAAAAAGAAGACAAAAACAAAAACACTCTGGTGGATTCAGTGGCTACATTTCACCCACAAGGTATGTTTTACAGATATGGTTCCATGTTCTCTTACCATTACACAACTGTTAAACTAAGGTGTGACCTGTGAGTGTTATACATTGTGTGGAAACACTCAGCGGCATACCGTTAGCTTTAGTTAATTGTTTTACTGTATCTCGCTTAAAAGAAATGATGAGGCAGATGGTGGTGTCCAGGGACGCCATGCATGCAAGAAAGCAGTTAATACAGATAGTAATCTAACCTGTGAGTCCGGTACAGCTGTAACAAGAAGCTGTTTCTTCAACAGCTACAAGAGCAGTAACATCAGAAGTGACATCTATAGTGATAACATCAGTGATGACAGCAGCGTCTGTCTGAGGTAAAAGTATTTCCAAGATGTCTGACCCAGACCAGTGAGGTGTAAAAAGGAAAGGAAATGAGCTGCAGCCTGACTTTCAACTTCCGTGTGTTTGTGTTAAAGGTTAGCCAACCTGGCATTGACATGCTACATCAACTCCATCCAAAGGCCTTCTGGGACTGAATTGTTTTGTTCAGGAAGTCCTTGACCAACAGATGGTGTGGTGTTTGCAGCCAAAATCCCAGCTGATGAGGTGCAGCAGCGGGCACACACACAGTCAGACACTGTCACCATAAAGCTAAGAATAGTCTTTATTTTTCATTCTTTCCAGATGATGAAAATAAATTATTCCGACTGCCTTTAAAGATCTGCTTTCTGTTTATGATTCATATAATAGCACTATACCTGTTTTTGATTAAGTAGCTTTGGTAACATTTCTGTTTTATATTTACATTTTAAGAAAAATACATCTAAAAATAAGTCACTCCAATCAGTAGGTCCTCCCCAAGCCCCAAAGACTTCTGAACAGACAGGGCATGACCAAAGAACATTTGAATGTGTCCTGGGCCCTCATTTATTAAGAGTGCGCAGCTTTTATACTGAAGGTCAACATAGTCACAAAATCTGAAAAGTATATGTGCCAAGAAAAATCCACATGTACAAAACTGTGCCCGTGCCTGATCCTGTGCATATCCTCTTTCTAAACAATGACAAAAAAGATGAGAAGGAGTATCTGATCAACATGCTGATCACAGATAGGGAAGTTTGACAAAAATGTATTACTTGGTTGTTTATCTCCTGGGTGATTGACAAACAGAAAATACTGAAATGACAGAGTCATCATCACATTTTTTTTAAACATTGTCTACATTGGTTTGGATGCTGTGCACTAAAACATCTTTCTGCTTGTAATTCTGGCACATATCCCATCTGTCATTGGGCGAGAGGCAGGGTACACCCTGGACAGGTTGCCAGTAGTCCTGGAAATGATACTGAGTGATACTGCACCCCAGATGTTTAACTGTTGATTGTGAGTCTCTGGCCATGTTTTTCTCAACTGTGTTATCTGCCAGTGCTCTGTGTGACATCATCAGCTAAGTTGTTTCCAAGCTACAAAACAATATCCCAATCCATTAATGACAGTCTCTGAAGATTGCAACTACACCTCTCTCTATGCTACGCTTCAACTTTCCAAAAGTTTGTCTATTTATAAGGCTTCCACCTTGGCAATCACTCTTAGTTGGAAGAAGCTGCACTGCTCTGCCTATTGATATTAGGAGCTGTCAGAAATCACATCCAGATTTTTGACAACAGAATGACTATATGTAGCCAAAGGGCCAAGAGCACCAATAGAATTGTTGAACAGAACTGTAGATTCATAAGCCCAAATTACTTCTATTTTCTGTATTGAGAAGGTTTAATTTGATCAAGGTTTTAAGGTCACTTAGACTGTTCAGTAACAATTGCAGTGAGTTTCTGCTGTCTTACTCAAAGAGCAAATGGACCTGGTTATCATCAGCGAAGCAATGAAAAGGAATTATATGTTGCCTAAAAATAGATTCCAAAGACAACTTACATAATGTAAACAGCATTAGACCCAAAACGGACCCTTAAGGCACCCCACTTGTAAGAGGGGCTGCAGAAGAGACATATTTCCCAAAGTGAACAAAAAATGTTGCTCTCAGTCAGAATTGAACCAAGAAAAAAAAAAAGTAACTTTGATACTAACAAACGCTTCAAGATGTGACAACAGAATATTACGATCCACCAGATCAAAGTCTCCAGACAGGTCTAATGGCACTAAAACAACACAGTCCCCTGATCCGACGGTTATAAGCAGACTCTTAGAAAAGCTGTGTTTCAATGCTGTGATGTGATTAAAACTGATTTGGAACTTTTCTATATGCCTTAGGTTTCTAAAGTGTCTAGGATTGATAAAGGACAACTATCTTTAGAATTTTAGACAGAATGGGAACTTTGACATTGGCATATAGTTAAAGAGAAGAATCGGGTAGAGTCTTTTCCTTTTGATGAGTTGCTCCCCAATAGCATGTTTCTGAAAGCAGTACTTGATGTACCACCTTTAATATAGATATTGTCATAAGCTCAAACTGCTCAAAAGGAGCGGTGCAAAAATGTGGTAAAAGGGATCTATGTCAGGTGTGACTGATGAGGGCCTCTGAGCTGAATTATTTTTATTAAACCCCCTATCCCTTAAACCTTGCTTGAGCTCCGGTATATAATATCTTCTTAGAATATTTTAATTAAATTCTCTACACCTTATAACAACACTGTATGCCCTCTCTGCAAGTCTTAATCTCCTTGTAAGTCTGATTTGACCTGTGATAGCTTGCAGCACTCCATGAACAATGCGGCTGCTCCTTGATATCACGATCTTTCATACTCCATGTGCCTATAACACATGTACACTAATCAATAAAATCATCCAATTCCCTGATGCTGTATTGGTCACATATCTAGGGAGCAGCAGTGCCTCCTGTTGTCACAATTAGACACAGCAATTCACTCATCGTCTCATAAGGCCCAATCTTACATTGTTCTGTTTATCTAAGAATGCTTTTAGTACATATAATCCATCACACAGAAGATGACAGGGAGGAAGGGAGATGAGACAAGAGAACAAAAGCTGTAAGGTGGTGATGAATCTAAAGATGATAAATGAGCAAGGAGAAAAGAAAAGGTATCAAAAAATAGTTGAAAAAAATTAGGACGATAGTGGTATCATTCCAGTTGGATGGGGGACAATAAAAAAAGGGGGGGGGAGAATAAGAAAGAGGTGGAGGAATGAGGTGAAGAAGTATAAGTCCACATCGTACCTCGATAAAACAGTCTTTACAATGGTCTGTTTTAACAGGTGAAACCAAAGGGATATAACAAAGGAAGCGTGAAATGAATATTATGCCACATTGGACAAAGTTGACAAAAAATCATTAACAAATAAGTGTTGTATGATATTTTCAAAGGTTGTGGCATTTAAATGCAAAGTGCAATAAAATTGTAACACAGCAGAGATCTCAAGGCAAGAAATGTGAGAAAAGGGACAAAAGGAGTGAGGAACAAGTTTATCTATCCTGATGCATATCAGTGGATCAAATCACTCCTGCAATTATATAATCAACTAGAGTAAAAAGGGTCTTGTCTTTTACTCACTGTGCACATTGGACATACTTCAATTGATCACTTGATTACCCTCCCATTCGTGTAAACTGTTACAAGGACAGTGGTCAAGTTAAATGGCCAGTAGAGATTCAACTGTAGCTCGACTCACCTGTTAACAGGTGGCCGAGTCGCAGGAATGGGGTGGACGGATTCTCGCTCTTGCCTTCATTCAAAACCTGAGAGCCCTGCCTGTTAATCTAACTGTGCTGCAAGAGCAAAAGTGAAAGTCATGTTTTTAAGTGAAGTATGCATTGAAAAAACTAGGTCAAACGGGTGATGAACTCCATTATCCTGGATGACAGTCATACCTGTAACTCCACAGCCTAAAGGCTGGAGGGTTTTGGTTGTGTATTTAAACGCAACAACCAATTATTTTGTGAAATCATGAAATAACTAAATTCCAATATGCTGTTATTTTCATGTCCATACGCAAGAAAGAAGAAAAAAGCAGAGGCATTTGACATCGATCAAATCATTATATTTTGTGACAGTTTCACAAACTTTCATGTGAATGCATTAGATTAAAATGTCAAACACAACAATATGAAAATATCCCATTATACATCAGTGTATCAAATCAGTATTTTAAATCTATCAAGTTCTTAAATTTTGTGCCTCCACTTTATGGGTTACACAAGATTATTAATTGAAATCTCATGCATCTGATAATTGTCCACAATTGTTGCCTTATTTGATTCCATTTGATATAATTTAGTTTATTTTACCTTTTGATTCAATAAGAGAAATTTCATTTCACCAATGAAGGGTCCCCACAGCTGAGCAATTTTAAGGGGCTAGAAGTCAAGAGCATTGAAATGGTCTCTACGGCTTTAGTCTTTTAGAGTTTAGAGTAATTGATGGGCTTTTCATGTGTTTCTGAATGTGAAATCTTAATCTGTGAAAAATGAAAAGAACCAGAAAGCATCTAAAAATGAGAAGACAGCAGTGCAAATAGTTGAGGAAATAACCATAGTTACGTGTGTTATTGCAATTAACGTAGTGTCAGACTGGAAAAGGCTGGATAGGCAGAAGGAGAATAGAAAACAGTCATGATAGCATCTAATTTGCCAGATACATTTTATAGCTTGTGGAACACCATTATCTCCTAATGCCTGAGCTGAATATGCTGAACTGATGTCACAAACAGCTTTTTTTAGTCCTGCTGGCTGGGCTGCATTCAAGAGAAACATGACACTTCATCCCTCTATCCATTTTCTATACCCACTTATTCCAATTTGGGGTCTCGGGGGGGCTAGAGCCTATTCCAGCTGTCATTGGGCAAGAGGCGGGGTACACCCTGGACAGGTTGGCAGTCCATCACAGGGTCACACAGAGACAAACAAGACACACCACCATGCATGCTCACACTCACTCCTCGGGACAATTTAGAGCCACCAATTAACCTGAAATGCATGTTTTTGGACGGTGGGAGGAAGCTGGAGTACCCAGAGAGAACCACATGACACCTCAAATCAAGCAAACACAAGTTGGTCAGAAAGGTGAATACCTGAGTCTCCAGTGTAGAAAAAAAGGGCAGATGAGATCGCTTGTCAGGATGAAGTCATCACAAGGCCTTGGACATATTTGGAGAGATGGGCGTGGCATCTTTAAGGATCTTGAAGATGTCAAGAGTTAGAGGACTTGCAAGAAGGTTTATTTTTCTAAATCTTAACACGTTCTTGACCTGAGAGGGATGGTTAAACACCCACACAGTATATCTGAACGTAATTATGAAACAGGGAAGATTGTCCATCTCATGTAACGACCAGAGATATTAAATCTCAGCACACACAGCCCTGAGAACAGCTATATCGGTCACTGCTCTTTCAAAACAGATTATGAGATTATGATGTTGAAAGTGTCTCTTCCAAAATCGGCTCATTCATAATCTAATGCTCGAAAAAGTTCTAAATTTCCAGCAATATCCTTTCTGAATTATTCTACATTTAATAATTGTTGCCTCTGATGGACATCATTGTCTTGTTTTCTGAATATTTAGTTTTATTTAAATCAAGCTGAGAACCGTACAATGTTGTAAAGTAAAAACTCCATAAATGTTTGTACATGAAATGTAGAAAAAGGATGGCTTTATATAAATCTCAATCCAGATGTATTGTGCTTCAGCATTACAGAGCTTCCCATGACTAACTTGATTTATACTTGAATCTATTCTGTAACAAATTTGCTCTTAATGCAAACGCAATTGCCAGTATTCTGCCAATGAAATCGGATCCATATGCACACATGAGATGCTTCGTAGAATGTGTGGACAGTATCATTCAAATTTTTTTCTGCAGTTGTTGTTCACGCTTGTAGTTCACAGTTGGAGATTTTCTGCTAGAGATGTGCTCTTACAGCGTGAAATACAAGGAACGCAGTGCTGGAGAGCATCTGTGTATATCACAGAGGAGGCAGGTCCGGATGCTAGAAATCACTGTTTCCTTTAAAGCATGTTGGGAATGGTGTATTTTTGTGGGTTGGTATCAGTAACCCTTGTATTTGAATATATGACCTTAAGGGACTGTACATTATAAACCAATGTTGCCACAATGACACAACCCATTGGTCTGTGAACTCTTGTTTTAAAGCCTTGAGTTCCACATTTGACTTGGTATTTTTGGGGCAAGATGTGATCACATTTGTGCAAGCGATCGGAGCTGGAAAGAAACATTATTGGAGACCTAATACCTGTGCATTTCTTTATTACAGGTATTTCATAACACAAGTTGACACTTTTGAATATTTGCATTGGAGTTAGAAATGCATTTGTTTGACATTCAATATAAGCCTCCCATATGGGAAATGTCAATTTTACAAATGACAGGATAATCGTAATACTTTTGATAAATCTTGTATCTACATTGCCATGGGGTACAACTGATATCAAAGAAACTGAGGAAGAGCATTTCTGTTACTTTATGACTTTTAGTGATAACTGAGGAACGAACATTCAATGTGATGGTCACCCTGCCGAGGTGAAAATGAGCAAAGCTAATTGTCGTCTTATAATCTAATTTCTCAATCATTCACCCTTTGTGCCACACTACTTACCTACTCTGCGGGATACTAAACATAATGGGAGTATACGGTTTTCAAACCCTGACTTTAGCAGTTAAAATGAACATGTCGATTTGAATGTCAAGGTTAAATTTGATATGAAGCTTTAAAAAGCACTGCAATCAACCAATTTCACCAGATGATTTGTCATGGTGGATTTAGAGCCTTATTTGTGTTTATGATTACGTAAAAAGAAGGAAGAGAGATGGAAGACATCATTGCAGAGAATTGCATTGATAGTTAATTAACTCTTAAATGACCTCAGCTACATCAATTTGTTTCCTTTAATGGTCAGGAGATGGCCCAGGAAAAATTTTAGTTCCCAGTTTTCCACTGGCACTTAAACACAGCATGCGTTTGTGGTTGGTGAGGTGCTGGGACTGTGAAAAGAGTCTTAAAAATTCACGTGCACAGGCAGGTTTAACCATGAGCACATGAACCTGATCAGGTCATTTGCTCAATGACATTTAACTGTCTGTATGCACAGGAAGCTTTTCGAATGCGATCTCCAAAGCAATCAGCAATCAGGCAGAGGGGTGACGAGTTGGAATGAAAGTCATACACAAGAATGCCTCAGAGAATCCAAGCCACTTTCAAGTTATATCATCCTGTACAAATGGACTCTGAAATTTCAGTTTCACGTTTGGCAAAATATTTGTTATGGAGTGATGGGTTAGGAATGGGGGAGGGGGGGTGTAATCGTGTCACTCCGTGTTGTGCAGTTTGCATTAATTTGCTTTGCTGCTACTGTCTTTGCACATATACACTTTAAACTGACAAAGCAAAATTCCCAAGAAAGCAGCTCATTCACATAAACTTCATTTATTTTTTTGTCAAATTGTAAAACAAGTCTGACAATAGAAATTGTGACTAAAAAGCTGATCCATTAGGACCATTCATCAACTGTGATAAACACATTTCAAGACTGTGGCTGTGCTCAGATAAAATCCCTTTGTCATAATTTGAGCACAATCTCATGAAATTACCATCTAAACAAGTTAAAGAAAACACCTGTTGGGCAATTTAGACTATATTTGCATGTACAGTGATTTCCTAGGGCTAAAACTAGATGCGTTGGAATGTCTAGGACAGTCGACAACCTCTGAATACACCACACAAACATCAATGTGCGTGTGCAAGCAGCTCACTGACACTTATGCTGCCAGAGCTAGAAATCACAAGATTTAAACTATGGGGAATGAGAGGTCATAAGTTGAAATAAAGAACAAGAGAAGACAAGGCAAAGAAACTAATTGCACTTTTGGGAGAAAATGGTCTGTTTGTGTTAAGAATCCACAGACATATGTGATTTTGCCTGACTGACTACAACTTGAATGATTTGGCAGGTGCTAATCTGTTCCGGAAATGCTTCTGGGGCGACATGAAGACATGTGAGGGATGGAACAGAACTGTTGCTGCCGGCTGCAATGCACTACAAGAATAAGTAGTATCCATCAAACCCACAGGAAACCTTAAAAAAAAAGAAGACAAGAAAAAAAAAACTAACAACACAAGTGTGTGACTTTAAGACCACTGCATCAAAATCCACACAATGGAAGACAAGGACAAGATGGAAAACAAATAGTTTTTGTCTGTTTGACATAAAGTTGAAGAGTATTGTATTTATTTCTCTGAATATGAAAAAGGTGAATCATGAACATATATCTGAATCAAGAAAAACTACTTTATGTTATCGTAATGAACAATTTTTTAATTGTTTCCATACAGGTGTGGACACTCATGACAGCGGGATCTCTATGATTGCTGGCATGTTCCCATATGTGTACGTGTGCTGGTGCAGTTTGGTGCCAGGATGTCTTGTGCAGAGCTTCTCAAGAGTATGGATGATGTTGTAATGGCGATCACAGTAATGGAACACGGAGTGATAAAGTACAGTAATGTCTCTCTTTTTCCTCCTCTACAGTTTCCATTTAAATGTCAGTGTCTCACAGAGAAATCAACAGGGTAATTGCATGTTTGATTGTGTCGCTCCCTTTAATCTGTCTCGATGGGTATTTCTGTCACACTCTGTATTTGCTTCTAACTTGAAGAAAAAAAATAGTCTTGCTATTTTCGCTGTCTGCCTCTTTCTAGGGAATGTTTGAGTAAAAGTCAAGCTTTGTGTTCATGTTCGGTTAATGTGGACAATGCAAAAGAAAAGCGATATTAAGGATAATATAATGTGGATTCTACATTTATTAAAACAGTAGGATATTTTTGCTTTGAAAGTCATTTTTTTTATTATTCAAATACAATTTATATTTTTTCTTGACTTAATTGGAAAACAACGTCCAATTTGATTCATGTCTTTTCTCGTAATTTCCTGTTTTATTTTGAAATCACTAACTTACCTCTCGTTTCAGGTACCTTGCCTTTCCTCCTGTGTCAAGCGTCTGATTGTCTTCCCTGATTCCCAGAGTGTTTCCACCTGTTCCCCATGGCTCCTCTTGTTCTCAAATAGTCTGCGTCTCCCTTGTCTTGTGCCAGTGTGTTGCCTCTTACAATGAGCCTGAAATCACGCGATCCTCCCTCAGAGCTATTTTGTTTGTAAGTTATTCCTTGTCCATAGATTAGTTCACGCTAAGTTTCATAGTCGGTTTTGTTCCTCCCTTTTGGAGTGATTTTGCTTTGTATCCTTTTCATAGTCACCTCCATTAACGGAGCTCTGCGTTCGTTAATATTAAAGTTTCATAGTTCCTCCTCTAGTCGAGCGATTTATTTATTTTTTTTGTGTATTTTGTTCTTAAAGATCTTTGTGCCGCCGTTAAAGGCGTGCTTCTAGTTAATTAAGTTTCATAGTGCCTCTGTATTTTCAGAAAGCGTCTTTTGTTTAAGTCCGCCTCAATAGGAGAGCGTGAAGATTTATTTTGTTCACAGCCCTTTATTTTCCTCCTAGAGTAGAGAGGTTTTGATCATCTTTCATAGCTGCACCATCCTCAAACATATTTACTGAGGAGAGTGTTCAGGATTTCACAGCCCTTTAATTTGCTCTGCTTGGAGATCCTCCACCTGCCGTTTATATGAATAAACATTCTTGACTTTGAATCGACCTTGCATCTGTGTCCCTGACAATATGATGGCTAAACAGAAGCATTGTTAGAAGTATCAGAGATTTCACCTCCCTTCTCTTGGCTCTTTTCATGGTAATCAGTGCCTGTTAAAGCAGTGATTACCCTTAAATATTGATGAGTACATTACAGCTGTGTAATTAGTTCAGGAACTCATCTATTTACGTTGCCAGAAAAATCTAGCCTCAAGCTGTTGCACAAACTGACGAACAACCACAAGCACACATAGACAAACGCACACTTATCAGACCAGATCTCATGAGGAAAATACACCTCTGGAATGAGACGCAAATGAGCAGAGTGGGAGCTCTTGTCAAAGTTTAAACCACTTAAAATGTCTGTTTCACATATAACTACTATCAAGCTATTGAACTGTGCCCAACCATGTACATACTAGTCCAGGTCAATTGTCTGCAACCTCTGCTGCGTTTTTTAATCCAAATCTACATAAAATGAAAAGGAAAAACCTAGATTTTTCTGTGTTCCTGACACAAAATTTATGTTTGCTATTTGAGACTGCCCTCCACAAGAAATATGTCACATTTGGGCATTTTGTCGATTAACCCTTGCCAATTCAAATAATTGCCTTTATCAGACTAGGAAGTGACACGGTTTTATTGAATCGTTTTGGGTTTACATGTAACTCGGGCAACCAACAAAATAATGTCCGTGAAGCTGACGGTTGTTTAAAAAAAGAAAAAGAATGTATTTTAGCCCTAACCATTATCTATTTCTAACCCTAACCATGCACTGTTGTTACCTGAACCAAACCATTAAAGGGACAGATGTGTTTTTAGTAAAGTGTTGTGTTATGATGTGAACCGTGAGTCAGAAGTGAAAAAAAACAGTCGTCGATATTTTTAGCATGAAGATGATAAGAGGAGATATTATTTAACTGCTTAATAATCGGTCCTAGGGAGAATGTATACAAGGAACAGGCTAGGTTCCAGGACAGAACCCTGAGGTACACCACAGGACAAACCCTACAGTGTCAGACATCATCCGGTGAGCCAATACACAGAAACATCTACCAGAAAGGTAAGAGGAGAACCATTCCCGCACCAATCCAGACAATCTTGACAAGTCAATCCAATCTTTAAAAGATTGGATATAGGTCAAACTATCATTTTTGGGACCCGTAACAGATATTGTAGTTTTAGCTAATGACTATCCCTGTGCATCTTACCATGCTGATTGAAGTAGTGGCAGTAAATGCAGATGTTCTGAACTGATAAATGCATCAGTTTCAGCAATTTCTAATGGCTCGACTAACATTATCTGCAGTAAATAATCCACTCCCTCATTCAGCTGCTATGCTCACATCAAACCAATATGACTCATGCCCATTGTAATGGTAAATAAATAAAAAATCTTGTAGGTTATTCATGGTGAAAGACTGCATGTCATGTGCTGTTTATAGGATTGTTTAAAATTAGGATTGTTGAACCAGTTGTTAAATTATAGATGTAAATTAAGACATACTTTTTGCTATTTCATTGGTATTTCAAGGAATTTAAAACTTATTTCTATTTGGTACCAAAAAACGTATAGGGATTGGCATTGCGAAAAATGGTCTTGATAGTCAATAGCTTAACCCCATAAATATGTTTTCAATCCAAATGGGAAATTCCTTTTTTATTATTAATACTCCATCTACCTTCCACTGCCCTTTATTTAACATAAGTGAGCATCCAAGTTGACCCTTATGCCATCTTGGTTCTGATGACTGTCCATTATTTTAGGATCTAACCTTTATAAACGCAGACCTAATCATTTTTCTGTTTGAATTTGACTTATTCCTGACCCATTTGTAGGTCCAGAATTAAGACTTTGTAAAGTGGCTGTTGAACATTGACTCGATATGTTTGATTCCAAAACAGATTTGTTTTATTTCATAACCACCACTTTGTGTGCCTGCTTCCCCACCCTATTGTCTCAAATGTATAAAGCCAAAAAAAATAAATCTTCAGAATCATACTTTTGTTGCAACATTATTGTTTTGTTCAGTGATTCCATGTGTTTTTTGCATCCTTCAAGGGCATGTATTCCTTGCTACTTAGTGTTAATCTTGCCTTCATAAAACGTGTTAATCAGGGTTTCCAGTGAGTATGTGCAAACAACAAACTGCTGAATGTCAACTGTCACTGGATTATCTGCAGCCTGGAACCTCGTGATAATGATATATAGAGTATGCGATTTTTGTGTGTGTGGGTGCTTTGGAAACGGCGCATGCGTTTGTGAGTATGCAAGTGGTGATTAAGACAGGCTATTTCTATTTTCCTGGCTCCCTGAGTGATTCCCCTTTTGAGTGAAAGCCCTTTATTCTACCGCTTTTTATTAATCAGAGGGAGACATAGAGAAAATCGTGACAGAGGAAAAAGAGAGGGTGAAAAGAAAAGAAATATCAAACCAGAGAGAAAAAACGGAAAAAAATACAAAAAAGGCAGGAGCAAGAGACAGATACATGAAGACAAAAAAAAGAAAGAGGTTTAAAGGGGTTTATAATCCCTGTGGTGTTTGTTGTCGCTTCTGACTGCAGGGTGGTAGAAGTTTAATGCTATATAAAAGCTTCATTTCTACCCAGCCTTCTGACTCACACAGCAGCCTTTGCAATAACTGCCTCATTTATTGCTCTGTCAACCTGGCGACATAATTGAGAAAAATGTGTGAAATGATAATAAGTGACTCGAAATGATTAAATACAAAAAAAATAGGATAATCACAACAACTGGCTGTATTGAAACTACATACTGTGCATCACATTCAGCAACACACGTAAATAGTTTTTGACTTTTGCCACTTTCGAATTGACATGGTCCAACGCACTCTAGCAGTAGGGGGCTCCATTATTCACAAATTCAGACCACTATCATCAGCCACTATTTACTTCAAAGTCTACACCAGGATATCACATCTCAGAACACATCTTAAGAGTAAATTCCATGTTGGGGTCAGAAAGAACACTAAAAGAAGGCCAAACCAAGCCAGAAGTCAAAGTGGGGTTTCCAGAAAGACACATTTACATTGATTAATTAAATGAATAACTCATTACACTTACCCATGAGGTGTGGAGGGAGGTCGTTACTCTTATGAGCAGTTATTTGGTTTTGTAGGTAACTGTCTTCTTTCTGGGGCAGCAACCTGCTGAAAAGAAACACCCATCTTCAACAAGATTAAGCTCCCAAGGAGCATTACCAGGTGTTTGTGTCAAGTGTGACATATGGCACTTTATGTAGGACCGGCACCAACACCTCAGACAGGTCTCAGGTGAGAACCCGATGAGATATGAAGTCTTGTAGCTTAGCTAATATGTCAAACCAGAGAAATTTGCACAGTGTGAGACATGATATTCCTGTGTATAACACTGAAACGGCCTCACTTAACCTAGATTTCTCATAGGTTGAATTCTCTCAAAATGTGCATTTGTATTGGTGCTGGAAAGCTGGTAACTCAACACGATAAGGCGTATAAAACCAACTGTCAATGCTTGAAAAATATTCTGTACATAGATAGGCATTCTACAACGGAAATTGGACACGATTATTTTACATAAAATGCAGCCTATGCCAAATATTTTCTTGCCCTTGAAGGATCCATCCCTGCTTGACAACACCAATGTCGATGTTGCTCAGTGGACTTGATAAGATCTGGAAATTGATATTTTGAGTTTAATCTCCAGAGCTTAGTATCAGTATTAGTATTATTTGATGCTCATGCATTAAAACCTTCTCCTTCAATTAATAATCCCACGTCCAGACCGACTCTAGCCATGGCACTTTGAGCTGAATTTGTTTGATTATTCTCACCTGTATTGATTAGAATTTCATCAGCAGTTGGTGTCAATGTTTTCATTGATGAGACCTCTCTGGCAAAATGTTTGACATAGTTTGAAACTGTGGATCTGTCATGCTTACCTTCTGGATGCTCAGTCTCTTGTCACATCTGTGTTGTCCGACCACTTTAACATTTACTTTAAAGAATCGCCAGCCTGTTTTTTTATGCTTGCATTAATTCATTAACCACTTGACACACTCGTCCACCATCTTTGAGTCCCATGCTGAATGATGTAATGGCGTACAAGCTAAATTAAAATATAGCCAACCAAAGTAGTTGCAAAGAAATGTAATTTGATATTATAGCTGTTGTGTTTCCCTGCATGTCCTGATGGCTGCCACTAAGACTTTAGATTTTAGCAGAGGTGTTGAGATGCTCATGAAGATTTGAATCTTGTCGAAGGAAGCGGGAAATTAACTTCAGCAAATATCAAGTAACAGCAAAAAAAGAAAAGAATGCACCAGTTCATTTCTAAACTCATAGATTAATTGAACAAAACATAATGAAAAAAATCATCTGGTCCTCAGCAGGTCTTAAAATGAAATAAATATAACCTCAGATGAACAGCAGCACAAGCAGACTACATAGCAACTGACACTGGAACGAACATGACTATGACGTGGAGATGTGAGGATAGGGGCACAGACCTATTCTCTAGGGCTAGAACTGGGCAGAATAGTTCTCAGAGCAAAGAGAGTGTAGCTGGAGAAAATAAAAGTGGTAGGCTAGAGGGAAATAAGCTCCAGGTTTGTCCTTGTGGCCAGCAGAAAGTAACGTCAGTTAGAGGCCTTAAAATGCATCAGGGAAGAAAGAGATGTGTGGTAAAAGAAGGGCAGTGTGGCCACATCGATCAGCACTTTTTAAAAAGTCAATCGAGTAAGTCAGATGAAGTCCAGCAGCAGGTAGAAAACCACAGTCTGAAGGATATCAATAACACAGCTACGGAGGTGGAGGAGGAGGTTCTAAGAAAGCATGCAGCTGATACTGAGGTGAATAGGCCAGTTAGAGAGAGAAATATGGAGCAGAAAGCTAAAGTTAAGTGGCCTAGGGCAAATAGCAACAATGAATGGGAGGCAGTCAATAAAGATTTGTCGATAATATTGGGTAGGTTAGGAGAAAATGCAAGCAATAGGCTAGAGAAGATGGGAGATATAATTTACTCTTATGGTGTAGAAAGATTTGGGGTGTAAGATAGAAAGAGGATTGAAAGAGTACATTTAGTTAAGTCTAGACAGCAAAGAGAGATGGAGAAGTTGGTTAAGGACAGAAGAAATTTAAGAAAGCAGTGGAAAACAGCTACAGAAGAAGAGAGGGAGGGAATTAATGTTTTGCAGGAAGAATTGAGAAGCAGGCTAGCAACTTTGTTAGCAACCTTTGTTAAATGGTTATTTAACCAGGAAAAGGGAGGGCAGCTTAAGGCAACAAAGTCAGAGGTGGAAAAGTATCTAAGAAATACGTATTCAGATATTGAGCAGTGTTGAGTAGGAGGCCTTCCACCTGACATGCCACCATTGGGAGAGATAGCTCATAAGATGGATGTTCGACCACCTAGGTGGAAAGCGGTTGAGGAGGTAATCAGTCGTACAAAGGCTTCATCGGCCCAGGGCCAAATGGAGTCCCCTACCAGGTTTATGAAAGTGCACCTTCTATCCATTCATTTTCTATAACCGCTTAATCCGTTGGTCAGGTCGCGGGGGGGGCTGGAGCCTATCCCAGCGGTCATCGGGCGAGACTCGGTACACCCTGGACAGGTTGCCAATCCATCACGGTGCAAAATGTGCACGTGATATCCGAAAGTTTTTGTGGAGGCAATTAAGAATAGTTTGGGAGAAACAGTTTATTCCTAGAGCATGGCGTAGGGCAGGAGGCGTTCTTATTCCAAAGGAGAAAGAGTCCTCAGACCTGAGTCAGTTCTAAATGTAGAAGGGAAGATTTTCTTTAGTGTAGGTGCACAGAGATTAGCTAGTTATTTTGAAAAGAATAGCTTAATAGATACTACTGTGCAGAAGGCAAGAATACCAGGTTTCGCAGGGTGTTTAGAGCACACTAGCATGATTTGGCATCAGATTCAGACAGTCAAGATTGAGAAAAAAGACTTGCATATTATATTTCTGGATCTAGCAATTGCATTTGGTTCAGTAGCACATAGCCTTATTTGGAAAGAGTTTGATTATTTTAGAGTGGCTGTAGTAGTTGTTAACTTAATAAGAGCATATTTCCAGGATATTAGACTGCCTAAGTACAGCAAGTTTCACAACAGGTTGGCAGAGGCTAGAAATAGGCATTATGGGAGGGTGTACGATTTCTCCATTAGCATTTACAATGGCATTGGAGATAATTGGAGTTTCCAAGTGGGTTCCAGGTGGAGAGAGATGTCATTACACCAATTAGGGCCTACATGGATGATATGACGTTGGTGACTACAACAGTGCCATGAGGAGAATACTTGAGAGACAAATCTGAAGTGGGCTGGTATAAAAATAAAACACACTAAGTCTAGTAGTAGCTCGATAAGTAGAGGGAAATTAAGTGATAGAAAGTTTGTTATAGATGAAGAAAAAATTCCAATATCAATTCAATACAATTACCAAAAACGCATCATGGTGTAAACGTCACGTTCACATCGACGATTTAGCAAACAAAGACATTTGCACACAGGGAAGCTGATTGTGTTCCCAGCTGAGGCGGAGTAGATAATAGATAATAATATAATCACTGGAGCAGGAAAGCAAAGGAGCAAATGATCAAAGATGGGAAAGTGATACTTTTGTAATAGAAATTTATATGGCCATTATTCCAGCTTCATTTTGATTCTGTTGTTACATTAATTAATGACTGCACCATGACATTTGTTAACTCAAAGATGGTGCCATACTCGTCTTGCTGATAATATTAGTGTAAAAGCCAGTCCTTAATATATTCTACTTCATAAACCCCCCAAAAATGTTTGGAATTGCCAAGAGGAATCGTCTTTAATTAGAAATAATTAAACTGAAGTTATTTTGTGTTTGGGGTGAGAACAAACCTAATAGCTGTTAAATGTTCATCTCATCCTTAGAGGTGCCATTTCTATATTGTCAAAATGATAACAGAAGTCCTTCTCCGCTTGTGTTTGTAGGAACTGGTAGACAATGCTGTAAATGGGTGGAAGAAAAGTGGTTGTCAGCTTGGTCCTCTTCATGCAAATGGGCAGAAGTGTCATTAATTGGAATTTTGGTTTCTTTTCTTGGCAGAAAAATCTCTATTTGGGTGATCCTTGAAGTTGTGGCAGACGGCTCGGCTCCACGTCTACCACGTCTACCACGTCGACCACGTCGACCACTCTGAGCTGCAGGCTGCAGATCTCCTGACAGAGTGGTAAAATGAGTCCCGGGAAAAGCCTCAATAGTCAGTTCAATGACATAGTTGGATTCCTCTCTGTCTGAAGCATGCCCTCCCCATGCTTGTTGCTAAAAGATGTATACCAGTCACTGTTGCAGCTTCTACAAGTGTACACAGAACATATTGCCGGGGGTCATCCACCCACTCAGCAGCCTGTTCTGCATTCTTAACAGCAACTTCCTGTTTATCCACCTTCAGCTGGTGACCACTGGGAAAATTTTTTTGCCCAAAGGTAGTACAGGCATCCTGAAATTGTATGTTCTTTTCCTTTGTCCTCTGGTGAACTTTTTTTCCATTTGGTTGTTGAGATACAATCTGCCAGCCGTGAACTGGGGCTTGCTTCAGTCCAGTCGCTCTTTTGATCCTTCATCTTCTCAGCTTGGGTCTGCCTTATCTTAACCTCTTGAGTGTGAAATGTATTTGACCATGGCAGTTCTTTTCTCATCCTTCTCCATTTGCTGTTTTGCCTCCTTTGCTGTTTTCTCAGTAACATGCTTATGTAATTTCCTCTCCTCCGTCAGAGCTGTCACGGTAGCCTGCTCCTTCAGTTTGACGACCAATTTAACTAACACCATTTTGCTTGGTATGAGACAGTATCTTAATATTTCAGTTTGCTATTCTTTCTGCGCTGCTGTTTCACTTCCATGTCACACTGCATGTTTTTTGTGTTCTTTTGTGTCTTTTCAGCTCAGTTTGTCTCTGGAGTTTTTAATTCTTTGTTGTTTTTTTTTTGTTGTTGGAACGTCTTCAAGAATTGTTTTATGTTATTTTAAAATTTGATTTAGAGAAATGTATTGATAGAAATGCAATATGATATTTATATCTATGTATTTATTAGTGAAGACTTGGAATAAAGAAGTCATTTTCGTCTTTTTTTCAAGTAAGACTTACACAATTTTTTCACAATTTGTCCAGATATTCCAGCTTTTTTTGGTAACTGCTGTTTTCCAGACTTCCGGAATATTATGTTGTCAATTTCTTTTTAGAGTATGTGCAGGAGTATGGGATTAAACAACAATTTGAATGACAGCATAGCATATCAAACTTTGCCTCTGATCACCACAATGATAAAGTTTTTGTATTATCTCATAACAGTCAAGACAAAGAGAAAGAGTTTCCATTGCATGGTCTATTAGGTGCCTTTTGAGACTCATGTTAAATGTGTTCTCTTTGTCTCACAGTTTTCATCAATGCACATCAACTATTCAGTATCATTCCCAACTGTTTTGTAGAGCACGTCTCAATCATTACTTCTTTTGAAATATTCACGGTAGTAAACCTGACTGAGCCATCTCTACAAATCATCTGTTTAGGTATGTAGGACTAATGAGAAAAGTGGGGATGTTTTATATATATCAACCTCTGACACACATCCATGTACATGTATGATTTTGACATCCCAATATAACCAGATTTCTAAAAAAGGAAAAAATGTTTTAATGGCATTAAGTGTTAACATGGGTGACCTCCAGCTACCTTGTAAATAAGATAACGTGAAATGTTCGTGGTCCAAAGCCGGTGATGCTATCACTGCAGACCAGATTTATCACCGTGGTAGAATGGGGAAGAAGCAAGTTGAAGATTGTAGGTGTTGGCATTTTAACATATGATATGATCAATTGTATGATGTGATATGATATGATCATTTATTTGCCAAAAACAGCACCAAATCTGTGCCGCCCTGTTTTTATAACAAAGACAAAAAAAAACAACTTTTATTTCTGCCGTTCAGTGCCAGAGTGTGGTATCCCATGTGTGAGATGAACAAAACCAGCAGAGGTGAAGTCATTATAATGTTACTAGAATTGAAGACAACTCAATAAAGACTTTCCAAGAAGTGTTGATCTGTTTACAACCAAAGATTGACAGATGTAGCTCTCTCAGATGTCTAAAAGTTTGGCCAAACTAACTGAAAGTGTCAACCGTGGAGAGGCTAATGGCATCAAAATTAGTTCCCAGCAGAGCATTAGTAAATAACATTACAGCAGGGGTTGAGGGGACTGCACTGACAAGCCAAATCTGTCAACCTTAGGGAGATGCTAGTAATTGCCCCACACAGGAAATGAACCCCAGTTTCATGGCTGCAAGCCTTGCATTTGTGTCATGTTCGAAAGCTCTCTTTCTCTATGTTACACAATCTCATATGTTTCTGCAAGCACTCATTTTCAGGTCTTCCTGGGAATCATTAGTAATTGATCGAATCTGTCCGTCAGCCGGGAGGATGTGGTGAGTCTGGAGGCACAGAAAAATACATTCGCATTTTTGTTCAGAGTTGAGGATTATTCAACTCAAGCCAATTGAAAAGTGATAGTCTTTAAATTGATAACTTATATAGCCACAACACAAACACATGCACATCCCGTCCAAAAGTCACTCACGATCAAACACTCAAGAGCAGATATTAAATGAAGCTCCCTGGTGTGATTTACCCTCCAGCTGTACACCTGTTAAAATACATTGGTCTAGTAATCCTATTTTCTTCTAGCTTGGAATGGTCATTATCGTGTCCTTTTTCTATCTGCCCCCCCACCCTCAACCAGTTTGTTCCGCTTTATTTTGTGAGTCTGGTGTTATTTCATATTCTGTTTTCTTTTATGCACACAACAGAGCATGTCTCGTTCTGAAGAGACAGTATTAGTGTTCCGAACTATCAGAGGATGAATTCCTGAAAAGTTCCCCTGTATTATCTCGTTAAAGATTTTTGTTTGTCTTATGGTCTGTTTTGGAGCCTTTGGCTCTTTTGTATATGAACAAAATAAATTATTGAGGCACAATATTTCTGTAATTGATGAATAGACGTGATTATTCATACTCCTAATAGACTTACCTGGATACACTATGTGCTTTTTAAAAAGAAATTCAACAGCATCAAAGATCTATCAAGTGAAAGTAGGAATAAATACAGCTTTCTACATACGTTTAAATGAAACACTGATTATTTTTTATCCCGCAAGTCTTTAAACAGATAGGAGATGGAGTCATGTTGTCGGCAGATACTGCAGGAGGAGGCCTATCAAACAGAATATCCTCTCGTGGATCTTTAAGAAGGCCCAACAGCCTGTTGTAAATTCACAGACCAAAATGATGGGACTGGTTTCTCTTATATTAATCCAAAAAATAACCTTGGTAAGATGTTTCCTTAATAACAAACAAGGATCGGAGTAATTCAAATTTTTTAATATGTGGAGTAGGTGGAGGGTCGAGAGCTGAATCCGGGAGGACGTGAAACTCTGTGGGAGGAGGGAGAAGGTTAGAGGGATTTTCCAGGTTGGTGTATTGTCCAAACCGGTTGGTTTGTCCTTACTTAATTTCCAGAGGGAATCCAAGATGGAGGAGAGGGTGCTGGCTGTGGTTCAAGGTTTCGAGATGGCGGCGGGGCAAGCAGGCAGGTAAGTGCAACAGGCTGATGAGAGGAATCCAACCATGGCCGGCAATACAGGCATGAGGAAACCAGAGCACGGAAAATGAACGAAGAAGAGAAGAGCACTGCAGGCGCAAAGGCAAGGTAAGAACTTGGAAAAACGTGCAACGAATACATTTATCCTCTCCGTTTCTCCAACTGTACATTCTGGGTCACGTTCACTGTCTCATCACAACCAAGTCTATACCCTTGAGATGTTTGTGAGCACGACTGTTTTCTGACTGTCCTCTAAGTTCCCTTTGAGTCAACATTTGATGGGTTTCGACCACTGGAGCTGTCATCTGTTGTGTGTGTGTAACCAAACAATACTGACGAACTTTCAAGCTGTACGATGGTCTAATCTTGTCATGTCATTTTGCTTTAGTGTTATTCACAGTTCAGCGTATTTAAATGTCACCCTTCGTGAAACACAAAGTATGTGATTGATGTCCAGACAGGTGCTCAATCACTGTCTTGACATTCTGTGTGTCCATCAGGTCAACTTGTTCTCATTCCCAACTCATCACTTGCCTATGCTGGGTCAGAGGTCATCTGCGTCAGTTGTCAGAAACCACGTTACCCCCTAAGCTAAAATTTTAGGAAATGCAGGATTTTGCAAGCTAGTAACATACCAATTGAGGGATGTGTTTTTTATGCAATGTGCAAAATGTCTGAAAAGTTTTGCACAATAATATGTATGTTATAGGTGTGAAGATCAGTATCTGGGTGGGTGATATCCACATTCATGGGCAGAAATCACCAGAGCTCTGGATATATGTTCAGCAGTATCTGGGATTAAAAGCTTTCGATCACCGTAACAGTGCCCTGACCTGAAAAGCGCACATCCTTGCCTGTGACAGCAGAGTGACGGAAATTGGACGTTTTCAATCCCAGATGCCAGGATTCAGCCAGAGCACAATTAGTTTCCAGCAGTGAACGGGGATTTCACCTGACTGGAAACTGAAGTTTTCACCCAGAGTGACCATGATGTTTTCCTAATTTTACCGTGTATGTTAAACGCTTAACAATGACCACATACTTTTAACGCATGAAAAAAGAAATGCAGTTGTAGAGCAAAGGAAATCCAAATAAAGAACAGAAGTAAAAACGAAAGAAGTTGAAAAAATACTGAAGCAGCAGATGTGTCATTTACAGCAGCAGGAGGATAACTATGTGCAGCTTTACAAAAATTCTCTGTACATAATTCTCTGATGATATCAGAAATCAATTTTTAACACCTGTGTATTAAAAACTGATACGATATCTTGACCAAGCAGCAGTATGTGAGCACCTTGCCTGCCTGATTCCAGGGGGGTGCCCCGGTTTCCCCTTTTTCAACTGGTGCCACTCCATAAAGGTCTTTGAATTGCTTTTAATCTGATCCCTCTCCAGAGAGTAATTTGCCTCCAGAGACCCTACCAGCGGCTAATGCTCCCAACAACACAGCTCTCAGGATCATGGAGATACTCATACCCCAACTCCACATTAAGGTGGCAAATCTATGGAGGGGGAGGGGAGTCTATAAACTAAGTAATATCTAGATTTTAGAAAATAAAGATACGTCACTAGTTAGCAATAATTCAGGTAGGTTATGTTGGCGTGACACACATCTCAGTACATTAGTTGAATGACTGCTAACTTCATCTGATTGATCAGCAGATCCCTTGACATGAATTTAATTGGTGGATTTTACACAGAGAGATATTTTTTCAGCAAGCTGCTTTCTAACCCATCTCCACCCCAGCTCAACATATTTAAACTCCATCTGATTTATTCAATGTCATTTCTATTCTGTAGTTTGCCAGCGTGTTTTCTCAAAACTTCCAAGAAGTCACTATTTCAAGGCTTCTTTTTAAAAACTCCACTTCAGGAGAGGATGCCCCCTGACCCCACTTGATTTTTTTTGTTTCATACTCTGTTTCAAGCATCAACCGCCCACTGGTAACCATAACCTCATCAACCTCTTTCTTATGGGTTTTACACCTTAGTGGAGGTGCACTACTTAATTGCTGGAGTATCCAGGAAATGCATCCAAATAATGAAAACAATGTCATATACTGACAGATACACATGTCACTAGTTTGTATCAGACACACCACACGTGCATGCTGTATACTTGGAATAAACGGTTGTTATTTGTATGCACATGGTGAAAATGCTTTTAGTGTTTTCAAATCCTTAATCAGCATCTAGGCTTACACTGATAAAGCTCTGCTGACTGCAACAACTACTCCTTTGAGGACGTGGTACCCATATATCAGTTGTCAACATGTTTTAATTATTCAAGCTTTCCAAACATTTCATACCTAAATACAAACATGCTGTTCAGACAGTGGATGTGAAAGGAAACTCTGTTTCGAATAAAGAGATAAAGTAATTACAAGGACAAAATGCGCACATAAACCTCTCACCTCCCCCAGTACCTCTGCCTTCTGATTCCTTATCTTTTTTCTTGCAGTATACTAAATTATTTCTCTTCTGTTCTCCTCTCCCTCTTCCTCCTTTCTCTACATAGACCTTTCTGCCAATGGTGATTTCTCCTTCGTGTTCTCCTGTCAGTCATCCCCTTCACCTCTTCCTGTCCTCCTCAGTTGGTCCTTTCCCTTGAGGCACACAGGTATCTAAAGAAACAGAAAACAATGCCATGAAATCAGGTCAAAGGCAGAGAGCGAGTAAGACAGTGTTTCTCCGGGGAGTGTAAAAAAAAAAAAAAAAATGAATAAGGATAAAAACATGTTGACAGAGAGAAGGGTAAATGAGGAGAAAGAGGATTGCAGGATGGAGAAAAGATGGCATGAAGAGGTGACAGCAGAAATTGTAACAAGTGTGGATGCTAAACTATTTAGTTCCCAAGGCAACTCTTTAGCTGCTGCTGTGTGCAGTGCAGTTAATTCTACCATCAATAAGAAGTGCTTGATATTGCATTGCCTCAAGTTACCTAGGTGAAGTGAACAGGGGCTCTTCGTGCTTCATCAGGTTTGTGCTGGAGTTGAGGCTGTTGTTATATTGCTGATTCTTAGGTAGAGACTGTCTGCAGATTGCCCAGGATTTGCTGGAGTGAGGCTGAAATATTCTAAAAGTAAAAGTAAAGAATGAAGATACATATCCCTGAGTGTTTCATTCATGAAACAAAAAGCTGTTTGCGGTGAAAGTCAGCCATATATAGCATAAAAAACACATTACAACCTTATAGCACAAACAGAAAGAATAATGACTCCTGCATTAATGCACAAAACTGCATTCAATATGAGCTCTTTTCACATGCCGTTTACTTATTACACAAATCAATAATGAAAATGCAAAGGCTTACAACTATTCATGACAAAGGCGGATAGAAAAGGAAGAGCACTTCAGTTGGCTTTAGAGGCAGGATTCAAGTTGGCTAAGATGTCTGTAAAAATGAATGCCTGACTATTTCACTGGCAGTGATGATGCAGCAGGCAACCCAGGAAACCATGAGAGAACATCTAAAAGTATGTTTAATTAAATAGTGTTGTGTTAAAAAGAAAAATAAATGGGTAACATTTATCTGGGCCACCGTTGTGAATTGACAACACATCTGCTATTGAGCCACACTGACCAAGCCACAGACCAGTAAACAATAAGATGATAAAAATCCCTGCATTCAAACTGAAATCATCTGACTTAAAAGTAACAGCAGTGTGTATTTTTTATCTTTAAGTCACAGCAATTCCAAAATTATTTGAATAACTTTTATCAAATTCCCTATGAATAAACATGGTGGACATTACATATGATCTGACTCACCTGAACATCCCTCATGGCCACTACCTCTTAACATTTTATTTTGTATCCAGCTAACTTTTGTATTATCTTATGCAAGGTTGTAATGACATTTTAAGTCTCCTTCAACATATATGTTAAAACTCCACAGGTGAGTCTGCAGATGTGTTGTTAAACAGTAAGTTAGCTGATTGGTCCAAAGTCAACAAGCAAGCCGATCTATATTTGTTAGCCTATGAAACAATTTACAATGTAAAACTCAAAAATGTAATAATTGTGCTCTTAGGATAGCTTTGCCAATCCATTTTTGTTACAATATAGCTAACATAATATAGCTTATTTTGCTGACAAGCCAACTTTCATTAGGTCCAGCTGACACTAGAATACCGTCTGCTGGATCACAAGGCAAACTAATTCTAACTGCCGGATGATTGCAACCATACAGCCATTGGTCTGAAGCTTTTAGACTGCAATTTGCCGCTGGGTTACTGACATTCACACGTTCAAATGGATATTTGAACTTTGAAGAAAAAGTGACTTATCTTCCTTGGCACATTAATTAGTCATTTTATTCAGACACATTATGTTTTATTATACTTTGGGGAGCATACTGTCAAAGTTCTGTGCTTAAATTCTGCTCTTCATAGTGTATATTGCTTACTCGCTAACCCATGAATGCACATAGAGGCATTATCGATTTAAATCTGCTCCTGCTCACCATGAAACATGGGCCATTTGCAATTAAGTATGTACAAAGAGCGAAGGAATCAAAATGAGACAGAAAGGGACTGAACATGAGAAATCACAGCTCTATATAACACCAACCCTTGCTATAATTCCATTTAGACAAGCTGAATCAAGGTATAGGCCTACATATAGTCAGCAACCAAATACAAGTCAGAACATCCTACCATTATTGCAGAAATGATTGGCACCTGAAAGTATGTATTCAAGTGTTTTTGCATATCCATGTTTCTAAACTTTTGTGTGTGTGTGTGTGTGTGTGAGAGAGAGAGAGAGAGAGAGAGAGAGAGAGAGAGAGAGAGAGAGAGAGAGAGAGAGAGAGAGAGAGAGAGAGTGTGTGCGTGTATGTGCAGTGTACGAGTGTGTGGAGAATATCTGAGTACAGGTCTTGTGGCTCAAGGTCACTCTGAATGGAGCCAGATAAAGGAACTGGAGACACCATCAAGCTTATTACTGCAGAGAGTTTGCCCACATAGTACAAACACCCACAATGGCACACAAGCACACACCGGCACACACTGCAGACTTAATACAGATCCTGTAATAACATGAATTGCTCCTTCTCTGATTCCGTCTCTGTAACTCTTTCTAAATCTCTCTGAGCTGACCTCAGTTGGGTTTACAGCCAGTGACACAGAAGGACTGGAAGCAGGTGGAACTCCTACGTATACAATACATTGTAATTCAACTCAAAAGGCTGACCAAGATACTATCTTTTTGGAGTCTACTGTACAATATTGCTACTCCCATAGTTTTGGCACAGCTCTTCCATAAGCTAATCACAAAGAAGTTCATATTATAATTTGATCAATGCGTAGTAATCTATTAAGTATCCTTCTCAAGGTTACTGACTTTGTAAAATGCACATTTTGCACTCCATACACTTGATATGATTGGAATGAAAAGTAAAAAGACAGCAAGATGGCACACGATGGTAACTATTTGGATATTAATCAAACCTGAACTGAGCTCCTTGAGCAAATCCTGATGAAGCTTGAAGCTGCTAAGTTTATAATTTGCTGAAGGCCTTCCCCAGATATCTAAGTAAAAACTTTGCTGAAAGCAGTTGAAATCTACATCACTGAGAAAGTGTGAAGCTTTTGCAGTCATTTTGACATGTCTGAGGGAGGTGCAAGAGAGATGTCTCATGCAGTTTGTGAATTCTATAAAGCAGACACATAGCAATTGTGACAAAAATAAAAAATAAATAAAACAAGTGACTGTCTGGGTTTAGTGTGTGAACTGTCTGGCTCAGTTAACTTTTCCCCACCGGCATTCACGCTTTAAATTGACAGACTGTACTGAGACCAAGAGACTCAGAGGAAACACTTAAGAGGACACAAAAATGAAGCAAAGATGGGCCCATGGAAGATAAGGACAGCTGAATGCAAAAGAAAGGCAAAGATAAAGGCTGTTTGCTTACTTTAATGTCTGTTATGTAGTTATTGGTCATAAACAAAAATGAGTTGAAACAATTATTGAAATACTATTATTTTACATAGTATAATGAGAGCAATTGCAAATATTCTGTCTATACTGATCGGATTTGGACTTTTTTCCCTTTTTAAAAAACTTTTTGAACTCTTGAACTGCCATGTTATTTCATTAGTAAGGAAAAGGGCGCAATTACTCTGTTGTCGCAGGGCTGAAAAAAATATTAAAACTCAAACTCTCTCTCCTAATTTTAAATCTAGTTCACAGAATTTAAACGAGGCTACAGCTTTTTGGGTAACATGGAAATCTGGATTCTCTTTCTTTTCTTTCAGCCCCATTGTGTCATGTCCTGGCTTTCGCGCAGCTCTTCGTGGCAACATCCCAACAAACTGATTACAGAGAAGATTAAGCAACATTTTGACAGTTCCAGTTAAATCTGATAAGTGGATATGCCATGCTTATAATCCATTCCATCCTGTTTTTAGCAAATAGAAACAGAAATGGAAATAAGCAAAACATAAACAAGTGCTGCAGTCAAGTAAAAATATGTGCACATAAATCGACAGAACATGAAACATCAGTTTATTTTCTGTAATTTCTGGTGTTACAGCACATCTACAGAGTATGGCCTGATATAGACAACATGTTGGAGTTAATTGAAAAGAGTTTTCTTATGAGGATTAATATGCTATTTTTTTCTTATTTTGAGGAGTTGTATACTTCTATACGTTTCCTGTTTTTGTATGTTCAAGAAAACAGGTAAATCCTTTTAGCCAGACATGCATCACTCCCTCCTGAGAGCCAATAACAGACTGCTGAATGTTGCAGGGTTGTTCTACTTTTTCCTTACTTTCTCCCCTTACATCTTTTTCTTTTGTTCTTTTCTCATCTTTTGACTACATACCCTCCTCTCATATACTCCCTCTTGCATTTAAGAAGGGGCTTTCTTCCTTCCCAGACCCACAATCCCTTTTCTATTCATCCTATTTTCTTCCGTCATTTCTCTTCCATCAGACATCGAAATGTCAAACACATGATTATTGGCCTTTTTCTCTTTTATTCCCTCTAGCTGCCCTTCATTCCCATATTTCTTCTCTCATCCTCATGCCTCCACTTTCTAGTGAATATGTTTCTATTATGAGGGCAGACAGAAGGGAGGCCTAAAGATATGACACAGGAGGCAGGGAGTGTTGGAGAAAATAGGCTTCAATAAAACCCCTCGGAAAACAAAAGACACTGTAAGTCCAAAGTTAGTTTGGGTGGGCAGATGTAAAAAGTGGATTAACCAAAAATCCAAACCAGCAATCAGGAAAAATGAAGCAGAGAACAGGACTGGCTGAGTGAACAGAGGCAGAGCATGTGGACATGACAGGCAAGGCAAGCAGAACAGACTGAGAGAGAAAGAGGGAGAGACACACAGTCCTAGGTGGCAACAATCAAGACTTAGTAGGCAATCACAGAGGCAGACAAGCAAAGAACAAAATCCAGACATCACACACGAGGGAAATATTTCTAATAAAACTAAAACTACTTTCAAAATTAATATAAGAAATAAAGCAAATACTACACAAACACGAAACATCATCTTTATAGAAACAACTGAGAACACAAGAAAAACCAAAAACCAAACTTTCCTTTAAAACAGAAACCCCAACAGCACCAAACTAACAGAAAGAACAACAGTGACGAGACCCATTATTGCAGCTTCTTTCACACATTTGTTGCACCATTTAGGAAAAAAAAAGAAAAAAGAAAGAAACTTTTGTTTACTACTGCTGTTCCTCCTCATAATTCACACATGAGAAACGGAGGAAGATCAGCCCCACAGGCGCCGTGGAATAAGTCGAGTGACAACAGCGCTGTTGCTTAGAGTGGGAAGTTCTGTGACGCTAGCTTGATGTGTGTGAGCACACGAGAGGCAGACCCATTCCACTTCTGTTGCTACCTCTGTACTTTCACATATGACACGATGCGCAATGAAAGCACATCAGTCTCAGCTTGAAAAGGCATATGTAAAAGAGGCTTTGGTCTCTTCATGCCACAAGCATCTAGGCAAACAAATTAGCACTTGAACACACCACAAAGTGACTTCTAGCAGTCGGACGGGATGTATAATCTACACCTGCCCAGCATTACGTAGATCACCAATGTAGATGAGGATGGCAGTATGTACAATAAAAACCAATAGATTGTATATATAAAAAATTAAAATAAGAGCAAGTCGAATGTAAACATTGCAGTGCTTTGAGTTTTTGGAAATATACAGAACTCGTCATGATGATCAGTTTGTCATCGGTTTCTTCACTAGATGTTGCCATAATGTTGTGAAAGTGTTGCTTTTCTGGTAAAATGAAGAAGACAAATGAGAAGAGACTATCTGTGACTTGTTAAGTTAGCTATTTGGTCCTTCTCTTTGCCCTATTTTCGCAGTGAGCAAGTGCTCAAAAATATGTCCCCTTTAAATTCTCACTTATAAGGTGGATTTCCTATGACAGGAGTGAGTTGGAATTTTATTATAGATACTTACAGCTTAGCTCAGAGTCAGAGAAGAATCACCCAGTAGACAATGATATGCAGTATGTTCCTGATTGCTATACATATATCTTGTCCCAGTTCTCAGTTTGAACATCCTCAATTCCTATCTTTGACTCCTCTCCTCGAGTCTTACTCCCTTCTGCCGGGAGGCAAGCGGAGGAGATGGAGACAGACTGAGGAGTCAAGGTAACAGGCTTTTGATAAAATAAGAAATTGTAACCATAGAGTCATCATATTAAATTTGAATATGATAATGATATTGCATCTCCTGAAACTGCGGAGTGGGAGCATGTTTACCATTCAAGTGATACCTGCTGACTATTAGAAAGAATTTTGAAGGATGGAATTCTGATTGTGGGGGCCTCACAGATTTGTTAATCTAATCCCAGAGTACCAATTCTGATCGTGAAACAATAGTGCAAATGAATGAATCCAAAAGTAATGTCCAGCAGACAGCTATCCAACAAATCTGAACCAACTCCTAATGGACTCAGCTGATCAGTGGTAGGATACATAGCTCAATCAAAGCGCGATGTAATGACGCATAGTGATCTGGGTGTCGATTGAGAAAATAGTGACAGAGCAAACTGTTATGGTGTAAAAGTCACTATATAAAACCTTTGCTTGAACTACTAGAAAATGTTTGAGATTGAAGTAATTTCAGACGGTTAAAAATTTGCTCTTCTGTGGCCCTGATCTGAAAAGCTCTTAGTGCTCCCGTCCTCCATGATTTACCAAACTGACAGTGCTTTGAACTCTGTCATCTGCAGACGAAGTACAGACACATCGTTTCTTTACATATCTCTGCCTAAAAGAAAACCATTATCGATTTAAATTTCTGTTTAAGCTTCTAGACACCTCTGTTATTAAATTTAATTACGAAAATATATGAGTTTTAGGGTTATAGATGTGTTGAATAAGGCATTTCTTAGATAAACGATCCCTTATCTTCATTTGTGTCTCTGCCAAGAGCGTATTCCAGGATTTTAAAGAAATCAGACACAATGCCTTTTTGTCTTCACCTTGAATCCAAACAATTTTTCCAGACTAGTTCTGAAAACTCAGAAGAACATAGAATCAAAATATTGCTGTTACACAAGACAGCCGGGTATAAAAGAAACCCTCACTTTCTCTTCTTTGTTATAGGCTGTTTGTCCTTGTGAACACTGTTGTATAGCCAATGCTCATTGATTAAATACCTCAGCTGGAGCCCTAAGCATCTGCTGTTTCATTTTGACAGAAATTTAAGCTGTATCATTTCTTTTCATCATACAATACAAAAAAAAAATAAAAATGTTTGTGTCCTCCCTGATATTCACTGGAAGCCCTGGATGAATTAGAAAATGTCACTAGTCACAGAGTACGGAGCCAATCAGTTTCTTTTTAACCATGTTTTTCTGATAGATGTTCTTGATTAGGCCTGGACCACAGTCTGCCAGTTGAACTGGTATCAGAAAGTGAGAAGCTAAAAACGCTAAAAAAAGCAGATGGCAATGTCAACTATAGATGAATAGACTGCATACTGGCAGAAAATAGGTCTGAGATTGACCACAGTGCTTAAGTGGGGAAAAGTACAGCAAATTGTTCATTTTTCTTTTTTTCTGTCTTTCTGTGTAAGCTGCAAAAGATTATCCTATACTGGAAACAAGAAAGGCTGAAACTATATAAGCTGTGATCTATTTAACTTTCTTCACTCCTGACTTGAGTTGCTTTTTAATAAAAAAAAACAAAAAAAACCCACAAGATATGCTCACCAAAGTTAATCTGTCCTCCAGAGGAATATCTTGTAAAAAGCAACATATCTGACAGATGAGAAATAAGATGTGTGTTGCACACACCGGAAAGGTGAAAGTTGCAAGTTTGAGATTCTAGTCAGGAAATATGAGCAAATTCAGTGTGATTTGCACAGATGGGCCCATGCACAGGAGGAAACAAAGTAAATGGCAGCTTGTGCTTCCAGAAGTGTACAGCTCTCTGTTTCTAAATGAGCAACATAAAGGAAATGGGTCACTTGAGCACATACAGGCCATTAAAGTTGATTAGGCAGTGTTTCTTTTAGCCCGTAATGCGTTCCTCACAAATGTGTGAAAGTGCCAGAGCAATGAACTACAAGGAAAGGCACGAGCCACTGTCTGTATTTGATATGTGTGAGGGTAACATAGGCAGCTGAATTCTTGCTGGAGGCAGTGCCAAAGGAAAACACAAAGCTGCCATAAGGAGGAGATGTCAGAGAGGGGACGCCATGATAACAATTTGTGTGCTTGACAGACTGTTGCCCAGATAACGCAAAACGTCAGACGCACAGCAGTCAAGCCATCATGGTCTTTTCTGCACCATGCTGTCACAAAAAAACCCCCAAACATCCTTCGGAAGCTGCTGCTGTTCCCCTTTGGTAACTCAAAATGACCAAACAAAGGTGACTTAGCGCCATATCAATGTGCTAGAAGCAACAACGCAGCATTGTAGCATCAACTGAGTGACAGCAGCATCATTGGTAAAAGCAAAGTGCGACAGTGCCAGCCTCTCGCATAATATGCTCACTCTAAGCAGCTCTGCCACTGCTTCCATTGCAAATGTGAAAATTTGCATCCTATTTAAACTGTTAAGTTAGACGTGTGGGCTGATAATGGGATGATATAATCATTTGAAATGTATAAAGCTTAATGATCACATTGAAATGTAAAAAAAACCCAAAAATCTTATCTTTTATAAAAATCTTTTTTGAATTATTCCAAAATGTCACCAACTTGCACAAGGAAAATTAATGTTTGGAACCGTTACAATGCAAACGAACCATTGACTTTGTCCAGACCAAATAAAGAGTTTTTCAGAAATGCTTAAAAACAACTTAGAGTTACACCCAACGCTCTTTAGTATTTGTGGATCTCTGAGCTATTTTTCCCCCAGAGGGATGGACAAACAGAAGCCGTGAGATAAAACTGTTCGTTTAATGATAAGAACACTTACTGATGAGCCAAAATAAGATTTGAAAATCCACTCCACCCACCCAAGGTCACGGGTGCCTATATTTGCACGACTAATGAGGCCACAGGCTTCTCCATACTTCTTAGTTGGCAGGCCACCCACACTCCTGACAAACTTATTTTCTTTTTAATTGAATAAAAAAACTGCCCAGGCTTCTGCAGTATAGCGGGACCATAAAGAACAAACATTAAGGACTAACTAGGCCAAATCTGGTCCTCTGGAAGTACAATCCCTGTCATTATTTATGACATTTGCGCTTTGAACAATCGAAAAGGTGTTGACGGTGCAGTCTCTGAGGTGGACAGTTAAAGTGGGATGAAAGCAAAAAAAAATATGCCCTCTAAATGCAGACCTACGTTAAAAAAAAATTCCAGCTGTTGTGTTGCTTCAAATTGTTGATATGAAGTGAAAAATTTCGTGATATTGTAACTCCTTTCAGTCCATATGAAAAATGCCATCTATTTCACTCATTGTCTTTTTCTCAATAATTTGATTGGCCTTGCAACTTTTTTGTGTGTGTGTGTGAGAGCTTGGGTGTGTGTGTAAATCTGAGCTCCTGCTACAGCTGGAGTTGTCCTTGATAAAAAAAATATTGTCATCCTCAACACTTTTCTTAATCCTGGCATTTGGCAATGACTAAAAGAGGGCATACAAAGACGCTTCAGTCGCTCAAAACTTTGGACGAGCATGGTTTCTTAAAATCAAATTAATGATGAAACTTGAGCATGTTTTTATTATAAGGATCCAAGGCTATTCTGACTTGAATTTCACAACAGACCAGAGGGATTGATGGTAGGTCCAGGTCTCCAGGTAGGTCTGTCAGACAGCTCACTTAAGCTCGCTGTCAGCTTTTTGATAAGCAACAGTACTTTGAGTTATTTTATTGTCTCTCTCTGTCTAACTCTTTCCCTTCTCTTTCCTAACATTCAACTGCTTTGATGTTGCTTTCTTCCACTCTTCCCTTCTGTCCTCTATTCTAATCCACTTAGACTCCCCTTTCTGTGTCTTGCTTTTCTCTCTGGCCCTACCCATCTGTCTCCAGCCCTTTCCTCACTGTGAATTTCAGGCGAAGCTTCCCAAGTTAAAAGCCTGCAGTATCAAACTCACGGCCTTCCCATCGTCCTTCCCTCCAGTCCTAGCTGATTAGCAGCTGCTCCTATTCACCACGGTCCCTCTCTCTGCTGCTATATGCTGAGAAATTCATTCTGACTTAAAAGAAATGAGTGAAAAGGATAAAGGTGAAGTGGTCATAAAACAAAAAGGAAAGGAATAGCAATGAATGGACAGAGGGAAGGCAGAAGAAAAGGCACAAAATCCAAGCTGTCGAAACACTGGCAGAATAATACAAATAAGCCGAGTGACAAGAAGACACGCAGTAAGAATAATAGACAGAAGTAGATGAAGATGGTTACAAGAAAATACATAAACAGAGCAGATATGAAGAATTGGTTCAGGCTGGGAGAGAAAGATGGAGGTGGCAGCGAGACATTATTAAATATACAGCTCCTCATTTCAAACACGAAGTAACTGCAAAAATAGTTTTGAAAAACTCCCACAAATAGAGTGAAAGATGACAGGTAAGCAAACAGAGAGATGTAAAGGTGAAAGAAAGTAGGCAGGTAGACCATCAAGCAATCATAATGTACTCAGACTGGCAAATAAGCAGATGCTTAAGAAGATTAATCAAAGCATGCAGAGACAGACAGGACTGCAAAATGCACACACATACAGACTCTGTAGCAGACAAACTCAAAGGTGTGCAGATATGCAGAGTTGGGGGTGGGCAAAGACACAAACAAAACAGAAGGGCAAACAAATCCGCAAATAAAAAAGGCAGATGCACAGAAAAGACAACGAGAACAATGAATAACACATGCAGTCAGTAAGAGGGATCGAGAAGGGAGGAACATTCACTCAGCATCGCATGACGATACCGGTGAACTTTTTCTGCCTGTGTAATATGATGCACTCTTACACACAAACATCCACACACACACGCTTACAGAGACAGACAAGAGGCGTTTACCCAGGCATGTTAGGCCAACTCCCATTAGGAGCTAAAGAGAAGCAGCGGGCAGCTTCTGATTGGTTACTAATACAGACACACACAAAGCCACACAGACAGAGAAAGAGAGAAACAGCTCTGACATCTGTTATTGGCTCTACTTCAGGCAAATCTACTTATGCCAAACCAGAACAGAATTTCACAACTGTTATTTCTGCAATGTCAGAAAAAAAAACAAAACAAAAAAAAACCCCAGCAAGCAGCCATAACTAGAAGCCATGAATAAATGAGAAGAATGGGCAGAGCTTCTATGAACATAAGCATAAATATGAGAACAGCTTCTTTTGAGTTACATGTCCAGCTGTGGTCCAAGTTGCCAAGGTTTTGCATTTATACAGGTAGATGCATAAACTTCGATCTATTAATATGTGCTAACTTTCAGTTTACATTAAGGCTGTCATGATTTTAGTCTTTCTAAGGGGCTTGAGTTTTCCACACTGTGTTTGAAGGCATCTGGCTCCTGTTCTACTCAGCTGATTATTGATTCCCCTTCACCTGTGCCGCCCCATACTTAAGTGTCAGTCTTCCCTCTCTCCGGTACCAGATCGTCAGAGATTTTTTTTCGCTATGTGTTCCCAGCCTTCTGCAATCTTTAACTTCTATGTGTTGTTTGACCTGTTTCAGCCCCTGGATACTTTAGCCTGTCTGTCCCCAGCCTATAACGAATTAAGTCTCTCTGACTTTTGCCTCGTCTCTCATGAGTTTTTTCTAGTTTTTCGAGTAAGGATTGTGTTCTGGACTTAAAAATATGGAAAATATTTGTTAATCTTTTAGCCATCCCTAACCCAAACATACAGATATACTTAACTGTCATATTCATTTCCACAGGAGATCAGAGCTTGCTATTGATGTCCTCAACACCTGCTCTGAGTTTACGATAAATTCAATTTATTAACTTTCTTTAAGTATTGTAACACAAACAAATTAAACATGTGGTAAAATAAACAGATGGATTGGATCAAACCAACGACTTTCATGGTCATTTGCATTTTTGTGGCTTAAGAAAGACATGTTATCATGCTACTATGACTGTGTTGTCACACACAGCACACTGTATTGCAATGTTGTTAGGCTACACAGAATGACGCATTCAAGGTCACAGGCCTCCATATGAGGAGGCCGGCCTTAAGGAGAAGGCTGTAATGCCCGCCCTGGCTTGTAACCATGACAACTGTGGAGGCAGCAGTGATTGACACCAATTAGGGGCTCTATCCACTCTTACTGGTTGTTTTCACCCAGACATGATAGATTTGTGCAAACTGCATTCAGAAGACAAGGAGGAGCCAGAGGAACATGACTGTTTTGTGTGTTATTTTCATGTATTGCTTCTCTGGTTAAGCAAGTTCTGCTTTAAGGTTGCACTCATCAAGATCTTTTACACTAGCAACTGATGAAATGACTACCAGTTATGTAAATGGGATTCCTCATGGCTATTGTCAAATTTTCAGAACTGAAAGAGGAGAGAAGCAGTCATAGACTACAGCCCAGTTGAGACGACTCCTTGTGAGCCATCCTGTGGTACTCCATTTAAAGGCTTTCATCTAGCAACATGAACAAATGTTATATTATATACATAAAATGAACACAGAGAAATGATGTTTTACTTAAAAATTATGTTTGAATCTCAGGGTCTTCTATCCCTTTTAAATCGTGATCATTTACTGTCATTTAATAACTTTTCTTTCTCAGTATCTATAATCGATAACACCGATAATTATTTATGGGATTTCATGACTTCAACATATAACGCTTAAGTATTCAAGAAGAACTATTTTAGTGGGAAAAAAAATCTCAAACCAACTGTGGAGTGTTTGTCAAACTTTATTGTTCAGCTTTAATTTCAGGTTTGGCCTTCAAGGCTGCAATCTTCACTGGAAACTGAAACTAACAAACTAAATAAAATAATGAAAATCAAATAAAATACACTACCTTCACAACCGTGCCATCTCTCTTCTTCACCTCTCAGTGGAGTTGTGTAAAAGACAAAGATAGCAACCGTTTGGTGAACAGAGAGGCAATTTGCAGCTAAAAGAGAAAAATTTCCCTCAGGATTTGGTGTCCAAACCAAAGATGGAAAAAAAAAAAGCTCCGGACCTAGATATTTTTTTACGGGCCAAAAATAAAACTGATTGAACAAGGCTCTGTGCCTGCTATACGATTCTTTCATATTTTTTTTTTAAATGCTTGCAACAACAATTTGGTAATAACGTGACAGTACTCTTGTGTTATTGCAACTTTTTTGCTCCCCCACAAAATCCAGCAATACAGGTTAACATACATACAGCTGCTGACATCACGTAGAGAATGCAAATGATCATGTCACTCAAAATGCTGAACTTCATCCTGAAAAGTATAATAGATGTATATTAACAGTAGATTGTTCGCTGTATTTCTAGCGCTCTATAGGCAGTACGTTACATGTTATTTTGGTGCTGCTGCGTGACCCAATTTGAACACGGATCATTAAAGTTTCATCTTAGAATGCAGAGCTAAATTTAGGGACACTGGTGAATACTTATAGGTCGAAATAGCATAGAATCATATCACCTGGGTAGGTTGCAGCCGTAATCGTGCTCCAACCTCCATCATATACACATGTTGAAAAAGTTGTATAGCTTCGGGTATAAAATTCTAGACTAAGCCACACTGGGCCTGAGCCTCGGTCCTTTCTAGCTTTGTCACATTGTCTGTGAAGAGATAAGGGAGAAATCTGCAAGGCTTCTTACTCGACTTGAGCCCTCGTTAATATTTCTCACGTAAAGCTTCATATCGCTCCCTCTTTACATTCCCTTGTAATTTAGGTGTGAATTCCTAAATTCAAAACTGTGATGTTCTGCCTTGCTTTCTCATTTGTGCCAATCCTAGTTTTTTTTTTCTTCCTATTCTTCCTCTTGATCTGGCAGAGGGAATAATCCAGCTTAAAACAAAAGTGTGACATTTAAATGAGCGAGAGAAAATCGTAAAATAGAGACAGGCTTCAAGGAGGTAGGAAAAGACTGGGGTAGGAGATTTATTATGTGGCGAAAGTACGCGTTCTGTCGCACGCAAACAAATCTGCTGCTGCACAAAAGCCAGCAATTTACAAAAGTGAGGGGCAAGAATTTTGTAACAATCCTTTGAATTCAACCTATGCCCAGGAAAATGAGTGAGGATCTAAAGGGCTGTCCGGTGCACACTGTCTTTGGGTGTTGTGTGGATTAGTTTAAGCCTATTGGTGTTTTTACCATTTACAGAGCCAGGCCTGTGCACAAATAAGTACACATTCTTTTAAGTGCTCACATAAAACAGACAGCAAAGGGAATGTCTGGCAATATTTTCTGAATTTGACAGAATAAGCATTCAATCGGCAATTTACAAGTCTTTATTCTCTTAAAAGAAAAAAAAAACTTAATACTTACTTAATTATAAGTTGTATCGCTTCAAGATGAGTGTGTTGCTAAGCGAATAACATAAATATAGATAAATAGTTCAAACATAAAATCTTTAATCACAAAATCTTGCAATGTTACAAAAGCTGGAAACATCTTGATCCGATGACTCAAAGCTGGGCGAGAAGATTCAGAAAAAAAAGAGAGGACAGAAAGCTCTTTAATTTCTTATTTCCTTTCTCTACTTCCAGTGAAGTAAGACATGTTGGACTGTGTCAGCTCTACCACATTAATACCACCTCTGTGGATCTTTGGTGTCTTAGTGTGGTTTTCTTAAAAGTATCCATCCTTTTATCTCACACTAAGAGGCCTTTGCTTTTCAGCTTGTGGATCCTCTGTTCTCCTCACGCTTCATTTTCTTACATGTATTAGTGAGTGGGCACAGCTTCTCCTTGAGTCTCATGTAAATGGCATTCGGAAGGGGATTCTGCTTTTTGTGGGATAAAAGACGATTTTAAATAACATGGTATTATGTATTGGGGGAAATTAAGGACTGATGTGCCCACAAACAGAGTTTTTCTTCAGAGTTATTGATTAAAATGTGTATGTCATAACAAATTAAAATGAGATGGACTGGATTCATACGTAAACAGAGCCCTTTTATAGTAACTCTAAGCCTTTTACTGCACATAATGAAACATAAGGGAGGATCCGGATCAGAAAAAGAGCGCACCATTGCAACCTGCTTTGGCGTTAGATATCAAACATTTGCAGACACATCCAACAGTTTCTGTCATGGTTGCACAGTTAAATAAACAGCAGCTTCCAACAGCATTCTGCAATGGCAGAGGCAAAGAGATTGGTATTTTGACATATTATACATATTATATATATTTGGGGTTGAACTTTAGCAGGCGTTCCCTATTCTTTCATTAGGTAGGCATGTTCAGATTGTTTTAGATTGGTCAAATTATTTCAGCATGTAGAGAGCAATGATAAATATATGAAAAGCTTGTTTTTGCATTCTAGCACTCATTTTCATGTAGTTTCCCTTGAATAACTGCAATTGTTAACATCACCACAAATAACTTGAACCTGTTTTTTTGCATATTAAAATGTTGCAAGCTTGATACAGGGTATGTATATTATGCTTTCATTTCTCCTACTTATATGTGAATCCCTGCAATCTCTACCGTGCAGAAAAAGCCACTTAACAGGGAGTCTCATTCATGACGAAAAAATTAAAAAGTAAACCAATAATAAAAGTCGAAGTGGTGAACGGGTGTCTCAAATTCATGGATCTAAATATCTATCTAATGCCCTTTATCCCATTGGTAAAAAGATGAATAATTAATTAGAGGAGAACTAAAAAAGCCAGTACCCTTTCTCACATTTTTTAGGGTAGTGATCTAGATCTGCATTAAGATTTAATGGGCTGCTCCCTTTCCCATGACTTGCTTCTCAACCAAGTTTCATGAAAGTAGGCCAGGTAGTTTTTGCCTAATATTGCTTGCACACAAGCAAATAAACAGGCAAATAAGAAAAAAAAAAACAATACACGAAACATACCTCAGCTGGAGGACAAAATCATGAATCTTTAGACGCTCACCCCCAAAATAAGACTGAATGATGCATTTGATTGTTGATGTTCACTTCAAGACCCAGAGGGAACATGTCTTAGTCATTGAAGCTTCATATGTGAAGACATTTACAGGTTTCTAAATCCGAGCAGCTAAGATTGAATGTTAGAGATTTGAATATCGGCTGTCTCTTTGAATTCTAAAACCACAAAAACCACCCTCCTCCTGCTGCGATACCCTCCGAACACAACAGGGGTGGTGTTTCATTCGGTGCATTTGAAGCATGAATTTGAACATCAGGCTGTGTGAACAAAGTCACATTTACGAGTGGTTGTAGCACTGCCAGGTTTTTTTTCCCTTCTTTTTCTGCATGTTACGCTTTCACTGAATCCATAGCTGCAGGGTGGGAGTCTATATTACATGTACAACACAGGCTGAGATAACTTGTGTATCATTTGGTAGTGAGTGGGCTAATCTGGCAAATACACAAAGGGCACATTATAGCACGATGACTTGTAGACTTTAAAAAGCATAATCCCTGTGTCTTTTTCTGAATTTAGGATATTTTCCGCTGTCTCTGCTATCCCAAATTTGTCTTGTTTCTTTTACTGATACGGACCATTGACTGGCTGAGTATTTAAAAGCCTTTAATGCGAATATTCCCCATCTATCCGCAAAGCAGACACTGAACGCTTAAATACAACACAGAGGCTTTGCAAAAACCACGGTGTTTGATTAAAAATTCCTTTATGAGTCTATCACAGAACCTTTAGTAATCAGCATTCCATTCATGTTTTAGAGGCTCAAAGTATATTTTTAAAAAATGTGTGACAAAAAGTGTCTATTTCTATGGCAACAGAACATCACTCTCATTGGGACTGTCTTGATTTAATGTAGATATGGGCATGCCCTAAAGTACTGAACAACAAAACAGAGAAAAACAGGAATGGCACGTTACGTCCACAATACAGAAGTGACTCAAATAGCAAATACTGATTCTCAGGCACCAGTGCATCCGTGCTTTAGTAAACAATAAAACTTGGAGTGTTGTGGCGATCACGTCCATATTGTTAAGTGTTTCGCAGTCAGTCCAACAGGTATGATATGAAATTCAGTCGTGACACCCAGCTTTGTAGATATGGAACCCAGTGATAGCTACAGACAGCGCATGTTAGTTCTTCTGCTGAGATGAAACTAAAGTAAATTAAACTAGAGAGAGAATAAATGTTGCTTTGCCTATTGCAAAAAAGGGTTATATCAGCTTCCAGACTATGAATTTTTCCCCGTGCTCTTAGCTCGTGACAATATCATTTGCAAAGCTCTTTACCAGATGGTCCTCAGCAGAGGAACTAATCAAAAGCTGTGACAATCAAATACAGGAGATGAAGAGGCACAAATGTATGCTGTTAAGACAACAAACTTAAGAACATCAGAGAAAAAGAAAAATTGATGTGACTGGGTTTGTAAATTTCAGACTGAATGAATTTTTCTTGTCTTGTCTTTTTTGTGTTTTTTTTTTTAGTATGTTTTCTTGTTCATGTTGTTAGTTTTTTGAGTTACTGGTTTGAATTAGGATGTATTCTCTTTTTTTGTATTACTTATTCTTGATTTGTCTTCTTGTTGATAGTCCCTCTTATGGTTTGTGCCTGCTACCTGTACCCACCAATGCTGTACGGTAGCATGTAATGAAAAAGTGCCATATGATGTCTGTAAGACTGTGGCAGTAAATATAAAACTAGAGAGCAACTTGTGATGGGGTCACAACATCTGCAACGAGAATTGATACTCAAACCACACCCATCAACAAAATTTCAAGATTATCTGCAAATACATAATCTTTTTATATAGACTAAGTCAACACCCATTTTTGATCTTCTTATCCTTACCTTTCATTCTCATTACAACTACAAACCTGTAATGTTTTGTGTCTGTATCCCAAATGCCTTTTTGTCGGCAAAATCTGTCCTCAAACAGACACGAACACCTGCCAAAATACTCACAACTGCATAAGTTCTTGCTCAAGAAAAAGAACACTTATATCCTTCTGACGACAATGAAAAAGCATCTGCTCTTTGTGAATAGATGACCCTAGCCTTTAATAAAACCAATATATCTCTGAATGACTAATGAGTCTGTGCCACCTACAGTGCCTGGACAAATTGGTGTCCAATTATTAACTTAGTGCAAATCACAAAAGTGCTTCACATTTAAACTGACTGCAATTTTTTTGTCACATATTGTTTGCCACTTACAAATAAGATACTGGGCATCATTTGGTAATATCATCTCATCTTTGCAGATAGGAGGCATATCAAATTCCATTTGTGGTTTGGTTCCCCCTGATCCAAGCAAGTTGCCCCTGGGAAATTACATTCATGACATAAAGCAATGACAAATGCCAAGTTGTCAAGTGTTTATATAATTCAAATCTTATCTTGTAGGCAAGATAAGATAAAATGTTTTTTTTCAACCTGTGGGTTTACAGTATGTGTATGATTATAACAAGCTGTAATGGAGATATATTGCATAACTCAAACAAATAACTAAACAAACTTTCATAACTGGGCTGCACGGTGGTATAGTGGTTATCACTGTCGCCAATGCACGTGTGGGTTCTCTCTAAGTTCTCTGGTTTCCTCCCACCATCCCACATGAGAGTGTGTGAATGGTTGTTTGTCTCCATGTGACCCTGTAATGGACTGACCAGGGTTGACCCTGCTTCTTGCACAATGGCAGCTGGGATAGGCTCCAGCCCCTCCCATGACCCCGAATTAGATTAAGAGAATATAGAAAATGGATGGAAGAATCAACTCAGCATCCAGTTACTACCCAACAACTCCTTTCCAAATCAATAAAACCTGTCAATGGCTAATCAGCTCTATTTGTCGGCCATGTAAGGGTTGCCGAAGAACAGCAGCCGATACATCTTTGAGCCAAAGAGCAATTTCAAGAAAGCTGAAGGAATTATACAGTTTTCTATAGAATAGTTTTCTATTCCATTTCTATGCTTCCAAGCGGTAAACTGTAGCACTCTGTACGCTGAGTGAGCCAACCAGAAGCCTCCTCGCCCCAAAAGACACTAGCTAAACAAGTCGAGAAGCTACTCAGGCAAAGTCTCTGACGGGGCTTACAGCCTTCACAGCGAAGAATCTTCCTTTTAGCTTGCAGCCCGCCCGGGATTTTATTCTACCAGCTTTCAATTTAGCTTGGTTCACAGCCTGATCAAGCTCTCCTCGGGCTAGTGGCATCCACGGTTAGTCTCTGTTCAACTGGCAGCGAGCTTCTTGCCACTTCCCATGGGTTGCAGAGTGCTACGGCTTCTCACTGGGCCTTTCTTCTGCTTTGTTCCCCATCAAGCCTGTACTACCTCTTCCACAGCTTGCTAGCTTCTAATTTAATCTGTTCCTTACAGCGCAAGCAAATTAGCTGTACAGCCCCACATTGCAAGTAGTCAGGATGGCTGGTGCCTGTTCATAAAACATAGGGGGTGTCTGACCTTGCCTTTCGAAAACTTTTGGAGGTGCTGTGCAGTTTCAAAACAGTAATCCTCATCCACTGCACTGATGGCAGATTTTGCTCATGATATGTCTACTAACGCATAAAAACATCTCATAGACATGTTGAAAAGGTTAAAAACTTGATTTTCAGTAGAGGGGGACTTCAACAGTTAAGTAAGCAACAGCCAAATTCCCTGCATAGGCGTCTTTAAGTGACTTGAACAGAGATTTTTTTTAGATCCTGTTGTTTTAAAATCAAGATTTTAGAAGGAGAGAGCCACAGTCTGTACTGCAAGTTGAGCAGCTTTATTGGGATAGCTGTTATAACATATTACATAATTATTACATAAATGCATATTACATAAAAGCAAAACAACAGAAATTGTGGAGCGCCTTGGTCCATTTGAGTCAACTTAAGCATATACATAGAGGAGTGAGATGAACCGTAACTGTATTTTCTGGGTGTGTTAGTCCGGTGATGAGAAGGTCAAATTTTCTTTTTTTTATTTTCTAGTATCATGTAAACACGCTTTGTAATACATGAATGCAACCAGACAAATCAGCCTAAACTGTTGCCCTTTCTAAGCTAGTTCGAAAACAAGTTAATCATTTTAGACATCTTAATAAACAATGCTGATATTTTTATTGTATACTGTACGTTGCAATATACTGTAATACACAACAACAAATTGGTCCTATCCTGTTTAATCACTGGCAATTAAATTATTCATGTTTTAGTCATGGGACTACGGCTTACTGCTTGTATCGGATTGTCTCTGCCCTTAAATGTGAATGTGACACAGCAGAGAATGCAGCAATTTCCACTGTGTGGTGAAGCTGTTTGAGCACCAAGTGCATTTGAAATGTTCTGCTTTCAGAACTCAGGGCAACAGAGTGCTGACATGGGAAATGAAGAAAGTGAAAACTGGCGAAAGTGCAGGCGAGCAGGACCCTTTTTTTCTGCATTTGCTTTTCACAACAAGGTATCTCACAGTTTTCCTTTATCACAATCGTATGATGTCGACAGATGTTATCTTCAGCCATGCTAGATTTCCATCAGTATACCATTGCAATGAGAGAGCCAGTACCAACAAGAAGGAAAAAAAATTGCCTTCCTTTCTGCCTTATTTAGAATTTAGCAGCCAACAACATCTGCAAGTTCTACACTTTGTCACAAACTGTCACCTTTTTTTTTTTGGTATCTCTACCCTTCAGCAACACATCATGGACCAGGCAGTGTGAGGTGATTTTTAAGTTGTGATGAAAAAAAAACATGCACAAAGCTGCATGAATATGTTGTCATCCACTGGATCTGAGCAGCTGGTGGCCAGATTAAAAGATGTGCTGTCCCTTTCTCTGGTTTTAGTTTATTACAGTAACGTCCAATTAAACAGCAGAAAGCTGTGGCGGTGACAGCTTTAAAAGAGAAGACGTGGATGCAGATGTCATAGATTCCCAATGGGAAAATCTCTTGTATGGCTTTTGTAATGTACTGGAGTTTTTTTTATTATAATCTTGCATATTTGACTTGTTTCAGTGTTTTCATTCCTAATCATAAGGAGTAATCGAGCATAAAAGACATTCCTAAATTTCAAAGATGAAAAGGTTTTTGTTACACGTTACACTCATCAAGTCAAATTTTTCATTAAATTTAATTTTGTAATACAATTGGTTTTAAGGGCATATAACAACATTTGTGTTTTTTCTTCTTCTCTCTTTCAGCTCCAACGAGTGTAAATAAAACTAATTAAATTAGGGTTGGCATTTCTTAAACCTGCAATGTGAGGGTTTTCTTTTTCTTTATTTATTCTATTAATACAAACAGATGAAACAGATAGTTATGTTTGTGATAGAATTTAAGTCCAAATTCTTGGAATCTTTAATGGTTGTTGACACTGTAGACCAAGCTGCTGCAGTATGCCTGGACTAGAAGTTATGACAGAAGCTGAGTCATTTCATTATTTACAGGTCACTGAAATAAGCAGAGAAACATCAAAGTGACAGATGTTATTTTGTGTTTGCAGTTATAATGTAACCTAAATAGTTAAATCTGGACTGGCAGTGCAATCTGAAGTGTGAGGCTTGAGCAAAGAGACACAGGGATCGAAAGGCTGCAAGTTCAAGAGCACCAACAGCTGATCTGAACTACAGGTAAGACAGTAAGATTAACACAAGGTCAATGAAAGCACATGCGTGGGTCTCAGAAATCAAAGAGAATCTGTAGGAGATTGTGATTCAGCTGTGTATCTACACGGTAGTGACTTCTCTGTAAAGGGTTGGATGACAGCACAGAGTGTACTTACACATTCTTACAACATCTCAACAGACAGCGCTGTCTAGAAGCACCTAAATTCAGGCGTGGAACATCTACTCTACATGCATGCAGAAAAGCTGAATTTTATGGCAGAACGCGGGCATGTAGGTAATCTGATAGCATTTGAAGCTTTTGCTGTATTTCCTTTGAGTTGAGAAGTGCTTCTTTTCAACAAACAACATATCTGTTGAAGTAGCTCAAATACTTCAACGTGAATCAAAATGAGAAAAATATCAAAAAGAAGCATATGTGATCTGTGTCATAATTGCACTTGGCTGTGGTATTTAAGTTGTGTTCTGAGCTCCAGGCGGAGCAGAGCAGGTATCCAGGAAGTCTAGGACGGAGTCTTAACTGCTTCTGCACCTGCTGCTCGTCTGTGCTTGTTAGAGCTGGCCTCTTAAGGACCTGCAGGAGCTCCAGACTTCAGTCTCTGTTGGTAATCAGGCTAATCAGTGTAAAACCTTCCAGTGACATATTGTTCCTTGACCTGTGTTCCCCAGTGTAACCTTCCGAGATCCTTGGATACCTCCGTTGACCTCTTGACTGTGTCCGGATTACAACCTGCATTCTACCCCGCCGCCATCTCAGACAAACCGCACCACAGCCAGTGTCATCATTACTCTCCCCTGTGTTGGAAACCTTCCTGCAGACACGGTAAGCCCTTACTGTGGAAACTACTATCATTATTCGATGACTCCTTGGTCCCATTCAAGCGTTCCTCCTCTCTTCCTACAGATATTGCTGGACTGGACTCTCCGTGGACCTACCTTACACCATTAAGACTAACAAATCAGTTTCTTTCTCCCATCTCTATGTGTCAGTCTGCTTTTGGGTCCCTTCAATTTTAAAAAAAGCCTCAAGCTGAACCAAAATGCTTCAGCAAGAGGTCTAATGACAATTATCAAACAATAATCAGATTTAGCTTTATTGGGTCCCTGTTAAATCCAGAATTGAATTTTGAAATACTTCATGTTTCAGGATCTTACGAGCCAAGCTCCACCATATCTTAAAAGATCCATTTGTTCTACAGCAGACATGACAGAGGATATGGTGTGAGAGGCTGCATCTAATTTGGAAGCTTATACATAAAGTAAGATAGTGATGAAAAATTGATAAATAAAATGGATCCATTTTGCTATGCTGTGTGTGGTATGTTTATTAACACTGGACAGCTTTTTGATGTGTTGGTTTCATGTTTTTTATCATACATAAATTCCTGCATGTGTTCCAGAAAGTCAATATAGGAGGATGGTAAAATAACAATGCCAAGGAGGTCTCTATAAGGCGCCAGAATTGAGTAGTAAAAAAAAAAAACTGATGCACAGTAAAGAAAATGAATGCATGAACAGAATGACTGCTCCCCTGGTGACAGCTTGGATCAATCACTGAAAGTCAGATGGTGCTGAAACACTTTTACAGGGATATAAAATGTTATCACTCTCTGGGCTTTGATTGACCTCTGTCAGCAAGTTCATATTTCATGTCCTGTCTTTTACAGAGTCGCGGGACAATCACATTCAGGCGCTCAGGGCTGTGTTTTATTACCTGTTAGGTGGTTCTATAATGAACTTTACTGGCCTGGGCTGTGGAAACTACTTGCTTTATTCGAGATGATTTAGCCAATATGACAAAAACTGATAAATTTTTTTTTTTTTAATGACAATACATTTGCGACTCATCAATGTGATTAGTTCTACTGATAGAGTTTCATTTTTATTTTCTTTGTTAATATCTTTAAAACTACGCCCAAGTAACCATAATGTGCTCAGTTTTCATAACAGATACTAAGATCTCCTCTTGATACTTGAGGAATTTCCTCCCCTTTCTTTTCTTGTCAGGACAAAACATTCAAACACAAATGCACACACAGAAGCACTTTTTCACGGTTTGATCATTTGAGTTCAAATGAGCTTGTCTTCATTAATGACAGTTATTGCATAACCGTTTATCTCAACATACCCAGGTTACTGTGCTAAAATTATTCCATCTTTGCAATGCCTACTAATAGTTCTCTTTAATGTCAAACACAGAGCTCTGCCTTCTGGGAGAGGGTTTTATTTTTGTCTGATGAATTTGACATAAACATGATGCGTGCATGTGAAAAAATGAAATGTCATGATGTAAATTTAAATCATAGCTGCTTCTCTTCTCTTCTCTTTAGGTCCTTGTTTTCCCCAAACACAAGTAAGGTGATGACATATGTGAGCTAATTAACATAGTTCAGTCAGCTCAAATGGGGATCAAAGGAAGTTATACAAATGACGAAGCCGAAGTGAAATCAGCATGACTTTGGATGCTGGTGTGGATGTGCTAAGTACAGAAACCCTACGTTTAAACTGCCACCAGTATGTGTGATATGACATGCCGCATGCAAAGTGACGGTTTCTTCTATATTATTCAGTAAAAGGAAGGCAACAGATGTACAATTAAAGATCCTTATTGCTAATACAACTGCGCTAACAGTGCAGCAGTTACATACTCATCTAAAAACAACATGGAGATGAAGCGGTGATCACATCAACATGTTCTGTATGAAAAAGAAAATACACACCATTTATACTACATGGATGTCATCAAAACAAAATGCTCAACATTGAGCGAACAATAGAGCGTTTTTCTAGGGAAAGGGATATAATAATTTAAATAAATAAGTTGATTTTGGCTTTATGTCATTTTTAAACATTAAAGGCCTTAAAGTCTTTCATACAAAATATATTACCTCTAATGGGACGTTTAATACAGCCCATGGCTGTGGGACTTATATGATGAAATTCAGGTTTCAGTATGAAGGTTGTACATGTTCACTTGCTTCTTTGTTATCAATGTTGCATTTTCCAGGGTACTCATTCAGATAAGAACACTGTCGGCTATTCGTGTTGTGATATTGCTCATCTTGGGGTTTTTAAATGTTTTAGCTTGTAAGTGGGCAAGTGCAGACGTACCCACAAGGCTGATGTCCCAGTGACGGCGGCAGGTTACTGATAAACATTTGTCTCTTAACAGGAATTTTAGGGTGCAAAAGAGAAAACTGTTTCTGGGGCTTACATTTAGTCTTTTCTTTTTCATTTTGAAAATGCTTAGTAACTGTGGTACAATACAAGCAGATGCTCATGCAAAATTCCTTAAATGATGATTGTAATAAGGTACTAGTAGTGTGAAATGTCCTTTATTTGAACAAGATAGTTCAAATATTATACAGACTATGACTGTAGCTTTAAGTTTAAAGCACAGACCACTACAAGCCTTAGAATAAAGCCCTACTACTTTTAAACCTGCAGCATGTCAATCTTTTTATCATTGCATTGTAAAGCCATTGTAAAGTAAGCTTGCAGTGCAGTTATTGTGTGGATCTCATGGTTAGATCTCGTTATAAATGGTGTAATTTTAGCACTTTATCCTAACACGACATCCAGGCTGTAGCTGTTTTGCTCAGTGCTCAGTGAAGGTATGGTTTAATGAGTCTGAATTCTGGTTGTCAAAGGGACAAAATGACTTTCTCTGCATGGTATTTACATGATTAAGACAATCATCCAGGTAAATTTAATTAGCTGCCTTTCACAACTGAAAACCAGCAGAGCTCCGATCCACAAGAATAGACTTTGAACCAGAACACAGCAGGAAAAAATTGCAATTCAAGTACGGGGTATTGTGGTTTTGTGAAGTACTCATGAGCAGCAGACCTGCAGCAGACAGAAGTCACTGTGCTCTAAGGTTGGAGAATCACCAAGGAATTCTGAAGCTAAGCTCAGAGCTTCTAAGAACATGGCCACGGAAGGTAGGACTTTACTCATCTACAAGAACTCAAACCTCAAAAATTTCAAAGCGGTTTGAGTGATCATTGTATGTGGTGATTTTTATTAACGGAGGAATGTTTTTCTTGACACTTACCAGTTAGCTCAAAGAAGGAAGTTACTTTGGCAAAGATTTTAAAAATGGTAAGTGTCTGTGCTTTTTCCAGGAGTCGAAGCTGTTGGGCAGCCACAAAGAATTTCTTAGGTTGAGAAAAATGGGACAAAGTAGACGACTATCTGATGCAAATGTGATGCAGTGTGGAATTCACTATAAATAGCTTTTACTAGAAACTCTGGAGGTTATTTTAAATGGTAAAAACTTGCGCTTTTGTGGTCCTGTTTTGAAAAGAGGCTCCGCTGTCAGAATTCCCCTCTGACTCTCCAAACTGAGAGTCCTCTGAGAGACTGCTGCCTTCTGTATATATATGTCACTGACTGCTCATTAGTATTTCCCACAACTCCATCTGTCCATCCATCCATTTTCTATATGCGCTTAATCCAACTCAGGGTGGTTTTCGCAGGGGGCTGGAGCCTATCCCAGCTGCCATTTGGCAAGAGGCGGGGTACCCCTTGGACAGGTCGCCAGTCCATCACAGGGCCACACAGAAACAAACAGCCAGGATTCGAACCAGGAACCCTCTTGCTGTTAAACGAATAAAGATAGAAAGAACGAAATAAAAGAAAAAAACCCTTCAAACTGATTTTAGATGAATATGCAGATATGTGGGCAGTATGGTGGGTGGTGGTCAGCTGGGACCTGCCTGTGTAGAGTTTGTATGGTTTCCCTGTGCCTGCGAGGGTTTTCTCTGGGAACTCCAGCTTTCTCCATGCATGTCAGATTATCTGGGTATTCTAAATTGAGTGTAGTAGTGAATGTGTTCATGCATGGTTGTTTGTATCGTTTGTCTCTGTGCTGGCTTTAGGTTGAACTGGGGATGTCTCCTGGGTGTACCCTGCCACAGCCGGGATAGGCTCCAGCCCCCTGAGCAGGATGAAGCATGGATAATAAAATGAATGAATGCAGGTAGGTAATAATTCATTTGAACTTACTTTGAACCTTTTAGATACCCTATTAACCTTTGATTAAAAATAATTAATTTTGCAACGAATCAAAAATCTGCTTCATTCAAACTAGAGACATGCTGGTGTCCTCTGACATGCAACAAGACAGCCACTCTATTACTGCACCAGTCTTTAGAGACTAGTTTCCTGATTTGGCACATCTCAGACAGTGACTTCTGCTGTTGTCAAGGGATAGCATGCCATTCTGGTCACTGTCACAATAAGGAGGACAAGGATTTCATTGTTGAGGTGGAAAAAACACACCCATGTCTCTGGAACAGACACTGTGATATCGAAAAAGACATTGCTTTGTGAGGCATAGCTGGGGAAGCTCTTCAGGTAAGGATAACATAAGCAAGACTCCAGAGCCCCAGGCTGCACTCCACATTTACTTTATTTGATAAATGTATGGACTGTGTTGTTGACCTGCTGATGTTCCATGTTGCTGTGAATCCTACATGTACAACTTTATGCATGACAAGCTATTACACTTTCAACTCTAATGAAACTTTACATCGCAAAAATAGTAATAGAGGTTGTTTCCCCCAATAATGCCAAGAGAGCAGTCATCTATGTTTGTAAACCTAATCCTTTTCCTGCAAAGCTTAGATTGACTTATTGGGTGATTCAATAAATAACTTAAGGATTACAATTTAAGTAGAACATTGATTGAGTTGTAAACTCAATGCATGGCAAGGGAGGGAGACTAGATGTGACAGGCCTGAAAAATTGTGACCTTGATGATTCAACAGGCATGAAACAATATGTTGATGGAATGATGTGTAATATAATTTTACACATTGATAAACTTATTGCATTACTTTACTTTACTAACTTTTCTTCACTTTACTATCAGAGGACATGGAATAAAAATAATCAGTCAAAAGATTTGTTCCAATTTGCAATTCATTACAATAGCACAGACCTCGATAATATTCAATAAATAATACCTGACTCAAATCCAGTGCAAAATCTCTGTAGTAATATTATAGTAACACTGGTAGCAGTAATTCTTTTTGTACTCAACACTCTACTGCATGTAACTCTTGCAGTGTCAGGAGCAGCTTTTATTTAGTTCAAAGGGAATCATTCTTTCACTGGGTGATTGCAATGTCTGTCACCTGCTGGCTATAATAAAGCTTAGGGTTGTGGTTTGGGACCACACTGGAAGACAGACAGGATATAGGCTTTTTTTTTTTTCTTTTGAATTATTCACAGTTTTAAGATGATCACGGCCTGTTGCTGTGCGGTGAGTGTCCTGAGGAAATATCAGGCCCCGTTTTCTTCTGGCTAGCTTTGGATCTTGTCTGTCACTTTGCATGGAAATGAAGATGATGTTTAAGCAGCAAACCTGAAAATATGCAATTAGCAGCATCAGCTACCTCACTTTGTTTTCTCCAAGGGACTCTTGATGCCTAAATTGTCCTTGGTGGTGTTCCCTGCCCGTCATCCCCAGAGGGTCTCCATTCCTTCAATTAATTTTCCCTCTTAGTTGCTTTGCTCAGTATTTCTTTACAGTATGTATACTATTTGTTCCTCTGACTTACGTCTCGCTCGTTTTTCTTTTGCCATATTTTCTTCTTGCATCTTCTCTTTTTCCATCAGTTGCTTTTCCATTTGCAAGTGTAGCCAGTTGCTCAGTAGTCAGTGCACAAATCCATCTTTACATTACCTTGTCGGTGCCAGCAGACAAGCAGCTGCCTGCAGTTGAGTAAATAGGAGACCACGACGAAGGCAGGAGTTCAACAGCTATGGGTTTTGAATATGGTTCATGCGGGGGGCATCACAAGATGCAAGAAAATAAACAACTACAATGACAAAAACCCAGAGGCACAGTCTGCAGTTTCCATGTCTGAAGGCACATATGCACACAGAGCCTTTCTCTTTCACTGCCCAATAAAATCCACACAACGAGAAAACAATATATCTCTTCCAATCTCTATAAAACGTCACAGCCCAACATACATTTACTATATGAGAGAACTTCTTCGGGTACACTTGCTGTTTGAAATAGCTGAAGATGTGTTTTAAAGGACCTCCAAGCCAATCATTTGATTTTATGGTGAAGGTGATTTATGGCTGGAATGAATTGCTTGTTTGTTTGAATCTATGCTGTTAGCCACTACCTTAAGCATGAATTAATGTTTATTGAAAGAAGCTATTCAAATGAATACAATGACCATTCATCTTGCAAACAAACAAAATCAACCAAATTTTCTGAGAGCTCTATTGCGCTTGTATTTATGAATACCAGTGTGAGGGAGGGCTAGGATCCATTCATGTATAAGGCACCAATTTTGTAAAATGTAATATATTTACAGTAAGAGTTAGATATCAAAAATAGAACAACAAAGCACACTTCAGAGGTTATTTACTGAGTCAGCCAACTGTTGATTAAACTCTAATACTACAGGAATAAAAGCTGGTTCCAATAAACACAAGATTCCCTCATGCATCCGTTCTCACTGTACAAAATGGCAATATTTTTCAACTAGTATTACGATATCTGACAGATTATTATGCCCTAAATTAGTTTTTTCCAAGTTGTACTCAGAGGAGTCAAAAGCAATTTAAGTAATAGTAAGCTCTGATGATTTAAACTTCAAAAGAAAATGCCAGAGTTAAAGTAGTTTTAATCCGAGGCCAAGGTTCTCAACCAGAAAATGGTGAAGTGCTCCCTTTGGTTCAAGAATGAGTCCTTGCCTCAGGTGTCCAATAGTGAAGAGGGAGTTGAGCCTAGAGGTGAAGTTTTGATTTGCTAGTCCACCTTTATACCAACCCTAACCTGTGGTCACAAGATCTGGTTAGTGACTGAAGGAATGTACCTGAAATGGGTTTCCTTCAAAGAGTGGCAGGCCTTAGAGATAGGGTGAGGAGCTCGACCATCTGGACGGAGCTCAGAGTGGAGCTGCTGATTCTCTGCATTGATAGCTGAGGTTGTTCAGACATCTGGCTCGGATGCCTCCTGGATGCCTCTCTTTGCTGTTTTTTCAGGTATGTCCGACTGGTAGGAGGCCCCGGGGCAGACCCAGAACTCGCTTGAGGGACTTAGACAGTGTCACTTGGGAGAGGGATGTCTGGGTTTCTCTTCTGGAACTGTTGCCACCCAAACCAGACTTCGTATAAGCTAATGATAATCGATGGATAGATAAAGTCATTTGAAATTTTCCTGTGCAATTCATGTTGCCTTTTACATAATTATTGTAAGAAGCAAAACTCGGCGAGAACGTGACAATATGGAGTAAAATACATCCCTTAGTAATATTACCCACGTGTTAAAAAAGCACACTTCCTCTTTCCATAACACAATTCTCCATTTTTCTTGGTTACCATAAGGATGAGTCTTACAACAATGACAAATCAAGAAATATTTGGCTGCTGCCTCATGGCATCAGTGCAGGTGTTGGTGAACTGAAGATGGGCTTCAACTGAATTAGGATTTTGCTGCTCAATAAAACAATGATTTGTGACACACTGTGTTTTTTCTTTATTTTTTTAAATTGTCACAATTGTCTTTTTCATTTTTGATTTTTTTGACACAAAATTGAAATGTTTGCACAAGTCTCACTGTACTGAATCTATTTTCCTTCAAGTGCTAAAATAGAGAATTATTCATTTTTAAATCATTTTTAAATTCTGCCCCTTCAGGCTTTTTTAAAATAATTTGATTGGCCTAGTTCTATTGCTTTGTCACATCTGTGTCCTTTTAAGACTGCTTTTTCAGTCCATTACAGTGGTTTTACACTTTCATGTGGGTTAGTATGTCTCCTAAACGTGAACATGAAAGATTCACCATTCATTCTTTTCCCTACTTTTTTCATTTTTATCATTTCTCCGCCCATTTTAAATGATGTCATTAATTTTATATTCCTGCAATTTCTTTCTCTTGTGCATTGTCCACTAATTAACAATCATGTTTTCTCTTCCTTGTTTGCCCAAAACTCTGTTCTTGTCCACTCACACTGTGGCTCAGATCTGATTAGGAACTACTTAAATCTGCTTGGCAGTATACTGTAGTAGCCAGTTGCTCCATCAATAATTATTGCTCTGCACTGTGGAGCACTTCAGGCTCAATAGACTTACTCAGCTGGGGTGATTGTAACTATTCAAATAACAATGGACAATCAAAACAATGACACTTGAAAATAGGGAATCAGTGCTCCTCATCATTTCACTACATGCCAATGTAGGGATGTGTTTTTTTGTACAAAGCAAGTTCCTATGATACCTGCAGCATAGATGTATAGGAGCAATGTTGTTTTCTGCAGATATTTAAATGATTAGTTAAAACCTTTTTTTTTTTCAAGCATATACATCACACCACAAATGGATAGTAATTGGTTATCAATAGTAATTTATATAAACATTTGGATAGAGCTTTACCCATTTGTCCAGATATGGTCACTTCTGGCTATAAAACAAAAAAAGACCGGCACAATAATGATAATAATAATAATGGTAAAATTATTTAATAATAATGGCCAAGTGACAAACTCAAACTTTAAGAATGAAAATTCAAGAAAACAATGGTTGATGTTCCTGCAGTTTTTTTTCCCTTCATTCATTTACAGTCTATGGATGAAACAATTCAGCAAATAAACTTGGATCATCAACATTCATCCTTTATTTTACATGACTGTTTCATCCAATGCATGGTTAACTAGGGACCTAAGGGGCCTATCTCAGCTACCATTGAAAGAGAGGCGGACAGGTCGCCAAAGCCACCACAGAGACAAATATAAGATAAGTTCACACTCACTCACTCCTACGGTCAATTTAGAATCGCCAATCAAGCTAACAAGCACGTTTAATTGTCTGTCGGAGGAAGCCAGAGTCCCCTGAGAGAACCCATGCCATCTGAGAGAGAACATACCACACAGAAAGGCCCCAGCCAGGATTGGAACCAGGTATCTTCTTGCTGTGAGGTACTTACTTACTTTAACAAGAAAAGCTTAGGGTTTAGATAGAAGGGTTGCAATACACCCACCATGCTAGATAATAGCTACAAGCAAAGTAATCCTTAGTCCCTTGGCAGATCAAAGCACTTTTAAAGCATGCACCATGCATGACTTGCCCACACCTAATCAACATTATAGTCATTGCTTTGACTATGTAGCTTCCTTGACCACTGTACATGGGAAGCATTTTCAAATAACCATGCAAAGGGTTACATTGTCAAAAACACACTTGATATTCTTTTATAAATCTCACTAACTGTGAAATTGTGTGCAAATGCACAAGCCTGTTGTCACTGCCATTTACAGCCATAAATAGAGGTAGACACTCCTCTAATTCATCATTTGCTTAGAAAAACATTTGTACCACAACCGAATAGACATGGCAATATACGCATCATCAACAAAGTCCAATTATATTGAATAAGAAACTGGAACACTCATGAATTAAATTAAGGAAAGGAAAAGTCTCAGTTCTGGAATCACAAACCGTAGAAACATTACTGAATAGAAAGCAGTAACAGAACTAAACAGCTCTTTAAGTTCAGAGCAAAGGGCCCTGACCAAAATGAAAAGCACATAGATAACAAGTGAGGACAAAAAAACAACAAAATAGAATACCACTATCTCACACAAAGACAACATCTCTGCTACAGCATTAGGACTGGCAACCGCTGCTTCAGATAGAACAGATGACTACACAGCTGGTATAGAGATGTAGATGTACAGATGGAGCATGGTATGTTGGTAGTGCTTTTTCAAGCAGCCCTTGGAAGCCTAAAGTGATCCATGAGCCAACCATCATTTTGTGCCAGAAAATCTGAACAACTTTCAATGCTCATTCTGTTCTTAAAGTCATATCAGCAGTGTCTACCAGCTGTGTCAGAGCAGCTAACACACGACTGCGAAGCATAGCTGTAATTATCATAACTCCCACATAACACCCGTATATTATAGATAAGACTAATGATGATTTTATTTTTTTTGTTAAATTATTGGTTTTGTGCTTTGGACCGGTGCAGCTATGACAGACTATGATGTGAAACTGGATCGTGCATGGAAGCAATTATGGATTGATGGAAAATCCAATGAACTGAATTTAAAAGAGTCAAAAGAGACTTGTTTGTGGACCAACCTCCTCTTATTGTCTCAGTGAAATTAATGGTGTCTGAAATGAACCGCTCCTTCAGCCATTCACTCTGTTGATCACTTTTATTGATCACTTTACACCTTTCTTGTTTAATTCAATCATTGTTTGGGCTCTGAAGAGATGGGCATTCAGACTTCTGTGTTTTAGCTGAAATAGTTGGTCATTTATTGCTATAAAAAGTGATATAGAGTCATGTGCAAAATAAAGTAGACACAGGACATAAGAACAAATCTTGTGGTCCTTAAGGTTGTAAAGTTAGGTGTATAAAACCTCAGATGAACAACAATGCGCGATACGTTACGCTGCATCATTATTTAGTTAACAAACAATGAAAAATGAAGAGCGCACCATGATTAAATAGCTTTCAGAACCACTTTTACCAGCAACAACTTGAAGTAATTGTGGTCTGTATGTCATTATCAGTCTCTCACACATTCATTAGAGCTTGGCATTCGTTTATGCACAGCGCTCCTAAGGTCTCGCCAAAGCAGTCTTTCTTTAACTAGGCCTTTGCAACGTCTTGATTAGTTTCTTTTGTAGCCCTTGCATTGTAAATTTTTATGGTGTGCTTGGTATGACATAAATATGAATTGAATAGACAAAAGGTGATAGATGAGAGACTTTAACACATTACGTAGACAGAAACAATACAACAACAATAGCAGAAAAAAAAAACGATTCCTTAAATAAACCATCAAAAATGGAAGCGGTAAATGTGTGAGAGATTAATTAAAAAAGAACTGATCAACAAAGAAAACAAATAATGCTGATTATGCATGTCTGTGAGTGTGTGTATAATCCTACCTGTGCCACATGTTGCCACACAAGGAAAGTTTCACAAGAAAAAAAATGAGCGTTTTACTGCAGTAAATAGTATTTTATAACTTCTATTGATAATATTATTATTATTATAATAATAAGAATAAACATTATTCCCCACTTGATTCAAAAGGAATTAGCAAAGGCATGATTAGTTTTTCAACAAACTGCTTCCGAGTTTCGTCTTAGTTTTTGTTTAATACATAATAACGCGGCACAGTGATATTTCAAAGCATTGTTGTTCATTCAGGGTTGTATTTATCTGATTTTAAGACTAGGTAAGAACCAAATTATTGTTTATTATGTCCTGACATGTAAAAGCTTATTATTGGAAAGCGGTGTACTTTATTTTCTCCTCAATCGTAAACACACACACAGAAGGAAATGCTGCTTTCAACAAATTGTACCAGCATTCATATTTTTTCAACAGATATTTTATCAAATAAAATGATCCACTTATGTGAATATTTTTTTTTTAAAGAAAATGTGTAAAAACCACTTAAAAGCGAACGCAGAACACAGTGAGAATCTCAACTCATCGCAAGGGAATAATTTGATCATTTTGCAGCTTTTGACATTTTCTCAACTCTCATGACCCATCCAGTGGATCCCATGAAGCAGTCCAAAGTTTGTGTCTGTCCTGCTGTCAGAGTGTTCTCAGTCTGGAGAATCAGAGGGGTTCTTGACAGCCAGGCTAAAGAATGTGAACAACAGAGGAGCAATATTTTTCACCAACAAAAAACAACTCAAGCCTCAAGTGATTCATAGCAGATTGAGTGAATGTTATATTGCTGACTTCTACACCACATTATTTATGCATCAGACAGTTACAAGGTCAGCGGAACAATTTGTGGCAACCTGGACAGTTGTGAAATACACATTGAGTTGTGTTGATACATGATGTTCTTATCTGGATCAAGTGTAAGTGACAAAGTAAACAACTATCTGATGCAGAAGTGATGCAGTGTAAATATACACAAAATAACAATCCCACACACTCCATCCATCCATTTTCTGTACCCACTTAATCCAAATCAGGGTTGCAGGGAGGCTGGAGTCTATCTCTGCTGTCATTGGACAGAGTACACCCTTCATCCATCCACCCATAAATAACAATTGCTCTTCCAGTGATCTCATTCTGAAAAGCTTTTGGCTTTAGTTTTCCACTCAGGAAAGAGTGGCTGACAACTCTGGAATACTTAACCCAAACCCGCTTCAAAGAAACAGAATTATCCCTTTACCAGGAATGTGTCACCAACAACTTTTGAATAATTGAGGTGTTAAATGGATTACCCATAAAGAAGTAACATGGGTGACGCATTTTCTCAAATGAAAAAAGCTCGTTCCAAATTAAACAAGCTCTAAGTTTTAAATGAAATGAATACCTTTTCCAAAAGTATAAATATTAACTTTTACTTTAGAGTCTATATCTGTTCAGTTGTTGACCAGCACTGAAGCACAAATGTGCTTCACAGTGCCACAGCGCTATGCATCAGTGGAGAAGGTAATGGGGCTTAAAATGGGTTCCAGGTACAAGTAATTGGACATACATTAATAATCATCTAAAGAAATTAAAGAATTACATAATTTCAGGCAAGACTAAAACACAAGCCATACCCTGTGGATCAAGCGGATGTGTTAGCAAATACCGACGTCTCCCTGTTTTCTGTACTGCGGTAACAGGCATCCACTACTGGTAGATGGCAGTGTGTTTTCCTTTAGATGTGATGAAAAATGAAAACATAGAGGCTTTAACTTCTTCTCTCCACAAAGGAACCATTTGAAGATGTACAAGACCTATTTTGTGGCTGACAGTTTCTTAATTCTGCAAGAGTACCAACAGTTTATGAATTCAGGAATGGAGGCAAAGAAGAAACTCTCACTGATGAAATTGATTGCGTCCCTGTTTCTGTGTCGGACAGTGAATTTTATTGTAAATAACAATAGAAATGTAAAGCCACATAGGTGCAAAGAGTATAAGAACACGCAGCTTATCTATGCAAAAGCAATGTAATGCTTTGTGGACACAGGGGATTAAGGTATTTGTCCCTTGTGCTGCACACAGAAACTGATATTACAGCTCTCTATGCTTCCTCATGTTTTCACGCAGACCAGCAACGCAGATCCATGACTGCAGAGTTAACGTCAGCAAGGCCTTGGTAGTGCCGTGTTGTGCAGGTTCACTGGTCAACTAGATTTTCAGTTTTAATGAAGATTCAGTTCACATTCATTTTCCACCTTTTCAGAATTACCTTCCTCACATGATAAATTGTGATATTGAGGGTTGTAGGTTATGGACAATGAGCTGACATCTGAGCAAAAGGATGCACATCTCAACATTTATCTAGTACATAACTAAATGTTTTTAGCACATAGCCTTCTTTATCGATTACTTTTGGCACACCAGATAAGGCATACTAGCTTACAGAGGCGCAGTGACCAATGCTTCAGTCTCACAATGAGCATCATGAGCAACAAACTGCTGCTACTGCAAAATGCAACTTAAAGACAAACTAAATGCCAATGGCTACATGTCATAAACCATACAACAGAAATAAGGACACAGACAAGCTGTTGTGACAAAATCATATGAAACAGATAAAACCATATTTAGAACTTAATTTTACTTGGTACTTGCTTACTTATTAGTTAGGTGCATGACACAGATGCCACACTGGGTAACAAGCATCTAATTATCTTGGCTATGACATCATGTCCTATGTGTGCAAACTATAGGATGATGACACCTGCTGAAATGTTGTAGGCTGAATTTTAGGATGTTCACTGGTTGCTACTTTCTTGAACGCTTTATGTCCTCCTCCATTTCCTACCATACTGCATTCCTTAGTTTTTGCTCATTTGACTCCATTTTACCACTTTTCAGGCCTGTTTTGGTTTTCACACAGCATCAGCGTCAAGTTGATCAACATGCCACTCCAGGCTATATTCCTGTTCAGTGGCGAATCAAAATGAATTACCAAAAACAAATATAGCTCATGTTTTGGAGAAAATGCAAATCCTCCTGACCAACGGACCGGTGTGCGTAATGCACAACAGATGATCTGACAAAATCAACTTAATTGCACTGAAGTTGATGCAGTATGAGAGAACACACAGACACACACACACAAGTCAAGCACCAGCGGCCACATCCAAGTAATTAGATTGTCAACTGATAACATGAAGTATCACCAGCTTATTCATATTCTGTAAAGAAAATCTTGGAAACCAGAGAAAAACTTCCCAATTTTCTTATTCTAACCGCAAATTTACTTAAAAAGTTAATATTGAGAACAGCATGGGCCTCCTCACTGTCTGCTGCTGTCCTGAGCAACAGGCCTGCTGGCAAGTCTTCCGTTCTTTGCAGTCTTTCTCCGGTTAAAATTAAACTGAAAAGCATCCAAGTAGCTTGCTTTTCATGGTCCTGCAGCATGCAGAACTTTTGGGCAATTTAACTCTCGATTCAAACTTCATCATTCTCAGTGCATTACTAACGTGTTGCTTACATGTTGTAATTCTAAAGAAGATCACTGTGCTGAACACATTTCTTTTACTCTCTTATATATATTTGATTTAGTGAAAATCAGGAATTTGCAAGATTTTTGAGAATTAAGTTTTAGAATATATTGGGCCCTCTCTGGGGGTCTAAAGGGTTAGGCTTCTATTTCTATTGGTTGGTCAGGAGATGTTGGTTGTAGGCTATTTGGTAAGAAGACCATGACATCAGTGGTCTTTAAATTCCCCTTACAGTGTGATATAAGACTACTGTATTTAGTTATAATCACAGATATCCCCACAAATCTTTCCTGTAGGTTCTCTTTCATCTTGTGGGGATTTGGATTGCAATGTGTGCTTTAGTCTGCATAAAGAATTCACCTAAATGATTATATTGTCACTGAACTAATGTAAATTTAATTTTTCTTCTTCTACTTTACTTTCTGGGACTAATGTCATAAATTAGAATAAAACACTAAAACACTAGAACTAATAAGAATGCATTTCCATACCTTCCTGAACTCTTCATATCCAGGTTTAGCTTTGGTGACCACTGCTAACTCCTGCCAGTTGAAAAAGAGTATGGAGCAAAAATAATCTTGGTATATGTTGCCCCAAAATAAATTTTTTCCAAAAAAATGTTGAATCCTTGTGACTTTTTGGTAAACAAATTACAACTGGTTACAAACTAGAATTTAACTAATTACCTTCAATTCAAGTATATAACTAAAGTACAAAGCAGAGGAAATACAATGCTTAATACTAATGCTAATGAAATATTAATGCTTTGAAATACTTCTCTGCTATGTTTCAGAGAGTAACATTGTACTTTTTACCTTATATTTGTCTGACAGTTTTGGTTGCTAGTTTATCTATTTAAAATTTACTGGACTGAATCCAGCCTCAGGGACGGATACCATAGGATGCCGAAAACAAAAACTGTGAGTAAAACTACCCACTGAAACAGCAAGCATGTGCACTATAGAAGTTTTCGTATTTTAGTTTTTAGTTACATAACTACTTGAGGTTTTGATAATAACGCTTCTAAAATAGATGCTATTGCAACATATTTGCGAATGACATTTAATGGCAAATGTTTGTCTAGTTAGATAGGAAAAGATTAAGATGTACAAGACAGTCTCCACAGCTAGCTGTTCTTTTACAGATAGATAGATACAATATATGAGGCACGTTAATGAAAAAAAAGACTGTTTAGAGTTGTTTCAATCTGGTAATGTGAATGTAGTCAAAGTGTCTTCCAATTGTAGCTCAGATGTACTGATCCAAAAATGAAATGGAATCCAAATAATTCATGTTTCAATTTCTTCATGCACTCATGCACAAAGCACACATATTGTATGTCAAAGTGTAAGATAGAATCACGGTCTGGTCCGCCATTTGGTTCAAAATGCATTGTCACATATTGGCAGGGCTGATTGCAAAATCTGCTTCATGTTGGCAACCGAAAAGCAACTATGGACTGTAATTCTTTCATTAAAGAATTTTTTTAAATTGTGCTATATTCACTTGGTTTGTTTGGACTTTGTTGGCTGTAGATTTGTGATGCTGCTTCCATTAAACGCACCAAATACAGTTTTATGTTATTTAACAAAAAAAGCATAATGATCTATTGCCATTAGTCCAGCTCACCCAGTGTGAATACATCTGCTCCCTAATTTTGAGGAGGGAGTGCAGGTCTATTTCATTATCATGCACATGCATGCTGAGTTGGTATTGTTCATATACTGTTCAAATAGCTTATCTGGTGGCTTATTTGCTGGATTCTCCATTTAGTGGAGTTTATGCCCGCCTTGACCTATCTTGACCAAGTTTTAAAAGCAAAAGTGTACTCTTAAACCAATTGATAAAGTCGCTAATACTGCTGCATATGGGTTCCTGCCTTTGAATTAACCAGAAGATGCTTGATGGTATTACAAATTTTCTTTGTGGCACCTTTAGATTCTAAAGGATTAATGACAGAATAAACCTTGATCTCTCAGATCAATCCCTGCTGTTTTAAGGTGAAGCCTGCAATAATTTCCCTCACTATTGAAGATATATGCGCTCCCCTTGCCGCTTCTCATCACTTTTAAATGGCTTATGCACAAGTGAAAAGAACTGCCGCTTCAAATGTGTTATATCTGTGGCTGTTCAGAAACACAATGTCCCCCTGAAGAGTCATTTTCTGTGTCACATCATTCCTCGTCTGACATGCCCCTATAGGAGACCTGCAGCAGATCCCGAGTCTTTAATCCACATGGGGAAAAGGAAACATGATCAGAATTCTGATAGATTTTGATCAATTTATTTTCAACACAGTCTTTCAGGGAAATATTGTCCCTACTTTGCATAAACTAGACATATTTGAAACATCCAGACTCTGAATCGGTATTATCAAGACCGGGAGTTCAGAGGAAAGTTATCTTTGAGGCATGCTTGTGTCTCAGCATCACACTTTTGGAAGATTTGGCAAAACACAAACCTCAAAGCAAAGCAAAAACTTAAATGGCCAACATATGGATTAATATATTTATCATATTTCCTTCTATAGATAAAATCCTGTGCAAGGCACATCCAAATGTACTTTTATCGATCCAAATTACTTTCACAATACTTAATCACCTGCCTTTGAGAAAAATCTTCCGTTGACTTTTTTTTTTACAGAAAAAACGGAAAGTAAGGAATATTGAGGGTGAGAATATGTGAACCTTGCATTTGTCAGACTGTCCAGATGATTTTAGAGACGTTTAAGCCATAAATGTAAAAAGCTAAAAAAAACAAAAAAATGCTAAATAATTTCACAGAAAACAAAACAGGTAATTTCACCAAGCTTGCTCAGTATGATTATTATTCTTTTAATCACTATCATGTGTCATTTAACTAGTTGGTCTTATTTAAATGCAGGTTCCATAAGTTACTGCAGCCATGCATTACAGAAATGTGACAAGAAGGCTGTTCAGGCAACGTTGAAAGAAGCTGTTAATGCAGAGCTAAGAAGAGAGCGAGAATCTAGAGATCATTCTGATTTTCTGGCACAACATGATAAATGGCTTCATGGGGTGCTTTAGGCTTCACAGGGGATGTTCTTCTTGAGCTGTGTGAAGAACTGGGTCTGCTGGAACTCTTGTGCTTTCTTTGCAAGCAAATGCCTCTCATTTGGAATCTTACCATTTCTTTCATTTTTTATTATATTTTTTTTTTACCTCTGCAGGATCCTTTAGGCTGAACCTACAAAGCTGATACTTCAGTTACCGTTTTCCCCATTCAGCAGTTCATGATTGACCAACAAATTAAAAACAGAGTCAATTCTTTCTACTTCAGTGATTAGTGTCTTCATTTTACATTTGGTAAACATGTGATTTGACTTTCCTGTTGCTTTGCTTGTTGATTTAGTTTTGGTGCAAACAATATTTCTATGTGCAGTGACTAATTTGGTAAATGCATCAATTCATGATTAAGAACATGAGTGGAACTCAGGCTCATGTATGTGGGTGTGATAGCACAATGAATGAGATTTATGGGAAGAAAAAAAAAGCCCTATTCATGCACTGCTTTCTAAATCGGAAAATATGATTTATCTCATACCAAATTTGGTTTGCCTCTATTTGGTATTGGCAACAAAAGAGGCAAATAGATTTGTAATGTATGTAAATTTACTTGCATCATAGAATTAATTATAAATGAGAAGACTTTGAGGTTGCCTCTAATTGCAGGATCTCCAAGATTTGGAGCAGATCAGTAAAACTCCAAGGCAACAAAAATGGTCCGAATCGGTGACACAAACCTCCACTCCATTGTTTACTGCGAGGCCAGTGTGGCTGCTCAGTGCATTACTGCTGGGCAAATTAATACACTCAGCCAGTTCAGCACCTCAGTAATTACCTATTCCCATTCAAACAAAAGCAAACTGAAGTGTTTCCCATCTAGAGTAATTATTCTACCATGCACAGATCTGCACTTTTTTTTTTTTTTTATCCATTAAGACCTAAGGCTCCCTCTTAAAATGCACTCTAAAACCTTGGCAGTGTTTCAAAACATTATCCTAAAACCTGAGGGCTTTTTGAAAACTTTCATTTATTCACTTAAATGTAATAACTTTATTTCTCAACCTCTGATTTAGAAAGACATGCAGGATAAACAGTAGGATTTTATTGGAAATTATTGCCCTTAATGTTCATCAAGATTAAACTGAAATCTTCAGTCACATTGTCTTGAAAACAATATGATCATATGAAGCGGCTTGTGTCGAATGGGGCTCAAAAGGTGGCAGCACGTAGCATCTTGTCTGAAAGGTAAATACTGTATGTACACATATATGGTGTATCTCTATCCGCTTAAAGCAGCAGCAGGAGAAGAAAGTTGAGAAGTAGTATGATTCAAAGTATAAATGTCTTTCGTTTTCAGTGGATGAAGGATCAGAGAATCCAGTTGCTCACCTCACATGTCAAAGGTTGATTTTCTAGTAGATAAAATCTTAGGCTAAATCCCAATTCCCCTCATTGGCCCTACCACTTGACTTCTGTACCATAACCACTACTCCACACCTCAAGGAGTGGTGGTAGTCTAGCCCTTCAGCTGGGTTGTTGGTGGCCATTACATCGGTTTGGAATTCATTGGATTAGTTTTTGGAAGTTAACCCTTTCTATCTACTTCAGTGCACCATTTTCACCAACACCTTTTCTTGACAGAGATCTTGTTTGACAACGAACCTCACCTGATGTGATATTTTTTTGCGACACCATATGATTTTCAGTACAGATAATGCCAGGTAAGCCGCTCTCATGTCAGGCTTCCTGTTCAAATGTCAAACTGTCTCACAATGTCAGGCTCCTTGCCTTAGCATCAGCCTGCCAGGTGTCAACATCTGTGATGTCACATCTACCTCTGTTTACCATCCATTCACTTCCCTCATGGCAGTTTTCTTCTTCTTCTTTTTTTTTTTTCAGAATCCGGTTCTAAAGTTTAAATAAAATGATGTTCTGCTTACATGTGTGTTTAGTTCATTGAAAAAAAAAGACCTGGATTAAGTTGACCTGGTCTGTGCAAAACCTTAAGACCGCTTTGGCTAGCTTAGCTCAATAACAGATAAGGGATTTATCTGATCTTTCCATTTTCACTTCCTTACTTACTCCTCATGATTTTCTGATTTTTCACCTGGCCTTTTTCACTTCAGTTCTTCCTATTTACGTTTTCTCCACTTTCCTCCTCTTCTCATCACGTATTTTTCATCTTGTCTCAACATTGTCTGATGTTCCTCTTCTATTCCCTCATCTTATCAGATATTTACCCCTCATCAATATATCTCTCTACCAGGCTGGGATCACCATTTCCCTTCTATTTCGTTATTCCCTGCTTATGTTTTATTTTGTCAGTTATTCAGGGCTGTGGTTGATATTTGCACAGAGAGGCTGGCCGGCAATCAGCCAGTTGGAGTATTACTGCTATGTGTCAACTAGAACAGGCCTGTGAAACTGTTATGCTGGCCAACCATTTTATTTGGCATATCTGTGAGATTTTTATGCAATTCAATTAAAAAACTCTACTATAAATTCATTGTCTTTGAAGCTTCTAAATGATTGGTTTCTACATTGTAATTAGTCATAGAGGTCATAGCGGTGAACTGGACTGGATTGGACTCATAGTAATAGAAATTTATGGCAGAGCTGTTGAATTGGACTGTGAAAGGATTCACAGGTGAACATCATTAAGTGCATCTATGTATGTATACAGTGTATAGAGAGAGTGACAGACTGGTCTGTAATGTGTGTAAAAGAGTGCCTGTGTGTGTGTGTGTGTGTGTGTGGGTAGGTTTTGTTGCAGGAGCTATGGCTGAAGGCGAGGGATGAGATCAAGGTTGAGCGGCAGATGCAGACTGTTTCAATCGCCTGCTTTATAGAGCGTTTCAGAAAGAAAATAAATCACAGGAAGGAAAAAAGAAAATTGATTAAACAAATAATTTCACCATCTTTTGAACTGACCATGGTTTAAAGTGACGATAGCAGAGGGAAAGCAGTAAAGACAAGCATGTGACAGATAGAGAAGGACAAATAGGAGAATAAAGAGATGACATGATCTCGTACGCTCATAGACTGCTGCAACTGATATTACATGACTATAAATTTAACATTTGAATGTGCTTTAATGTGCATAAAAACAGGGACTTTATACTGTACTGTACTGTAAAGGACAATATACCTGTATTTATTGATTTAAGAAACATTCTCATATTATCTGCCACCTTCTTGGAAGATTTGCTACTTTCTGAATGATATATTTAGCTACTTTTTGTACTACTTTTATGTGTTCAAAATATAACTAAATATTTTCTGAGAGCTTCATACTGACTGGCAGCTCTGAGCTTCTTTACTTTGTTGAGTTGTTGTAGACCACAGAAGAGTGTTGGACTCAATTTTGTGTCCGAGCAGATGGCAACATTACCAGTGGCTGTTTGTTTCAATACAAACTGCCCTCTAACATATGGAGTGGGAGATTTGCTTGTTTTAGATAGATGACCCATATGCATGTGTGTTTTGTGGGCGCAGTACTGCTTAAATAGCTTGGTAATTGTACTGTCGGTGCACATTGTGGCTATCTATCATTGCACATGCTTTGAACGTACTCCAATGCAAATTAACTCGCATAACATAAGCTTATCTCATACGTCTAGGTCCAGGCAAAATTAATCTTAATGGTAATGATAAATGAAGAGTCCTAACAGAGATAAAAAAAACTAAGAGACCAGTGTTGCCGATGCTGAACTAAAAAAATAAAAAAAAATGAATGCAAAAGCTTTCACTGAAAAAAAATTGCAAATTGTCTTCCGTGTGTTAAGTAGTTGTACTGCAGTAGCTCCATGCAGGATATATTCAACGCATCCCTGCCAACGACTGTTCAAACTGCTTCCTCATCAGGCTGATGGAGCAGCATTGCATGCTGAGAATGACACCTCAAAAGAAACAGGAAATGGACTACATTTATATTATTTGTAGTCTTGTTGACCACTCAGAGTGCTGCATTTCAGTTTTATGCTCCTAAAATCTGGAACAGGCTTCCAGAAGATGTGAGACAGGCCTCAACTCAGATAATGTTTAAATCCAGACTGAAAACAGTTCTATTTAGCTGTGCATATTGCAACTGAAAGTATTTTATCTGCACTGTTCGCTTTTAATTTGATTAATACAATGATTATTTGAATGTTTTATGGAATGATTTTATTTGCCTTCTTGTGATTTTATGTAGCTGTAAAGCACTTTGAATTGCCTTGTGTACAAATTGTGCTCTACAAATAAACTTGCCTTGTCTTTATTTTTACCCATTAAACACACACACAATAATTCACGTTTCTTAGTCCATACAGAATAACAGGCAGTGTTTTTTGATTTTTTTTATCAATCTCCCACGTGGTATTGAGCAAGTCAAAGGCATCATTAAGATCCAGGGTTTTTGGGAGCCAGGGATCCAACGACGGACCTTCCAACTGACATCTGCCTGAGCTACAGCTGCACCTATGGCTGTCATGGAAGTCAGCTTCTGCAATAACTACAGAAAACACATGTTGTACAATATGTACAACATGTTTTTTTTTTTTAGGCCACAGCTGTCGTCAACCTTTTTGATGGATACACATTACTGAGAGGAGCTTCTTACCTACTGCTTTATGACCGGTCAAAAAGAGAAATTCTGCTAAATAAATTAATCAAATAAAACACGTTTTGGACGAAGAAAGGAACCTTTACTTCTGCAGGGTGTGATTACACCACTTACTGAACATGACTTCACTTCTCACTGATGGAGCAATGTTTTTGATGAGCCAAGTTGGTAGCTTTTGACAGCTTTACCAAAAGAGATGATTATAGTAGACACATTTACAATCACTGTGCATGTAGTCCAATGTAGATAGAAGGTTACAGAATGAACTTTGCGATCTCACATTACATTCTCCCCTATTATTTATCTTCGTCAAGGTCTTGTATTTCTCTTCATCCATCTTCATGCTCCTTACCACCTCTCTCCCACATTCTCATCTCATTCTCCTTTTCCCTTTTGTGTTTAATTAAAGTTAATCAATACAAACAAGTTCAGACCTTGACTGAGTAGACTGAAAGCTGTGGGCTGAGGTAAAAAAAAAAACTTGTGAATATGTATTTAAATGTTTATATCTCAGATTGTTGTGAGGAATACGATAATGTAAATATATTCTTTGATTTCACTGTAAAAGGACTTGTAATGACTCAAACTATAATTTGGTTTGTAAACTCTTTGCAAGCATACTCTAAATAATTAAAACAGAGAAATACCTTATGAATTCAGTTTTTAGGTCAAGCGTGCCCAATGAAAATCATATTCAGTGTGACATAACCATATGCAAGGTGGTTTGCAAGTGTTGAGACCTACCTTTGATTTCACATCTACACAAACTAGAGCTGAATTTTTTTGAGAGATGAAGGCATTTCTAGAATGCATTTGTCCGTCCTGTTATCAGGCAGCAGGCAAACTTTTTTTGTATTGTATTGAGATTGTTTTTATGTTTGTGTCTCCCAATTGGATTGATGGAATCATATAGTGTAAGCTAAGGCATGCTAGACTTGGTGCAATGTTCATCCTAAATGGTAGGTATTGATTGTTAGAAAACAACATTGTTACAGTAGTACAGAATAGCAGAGGACGGAGTTGTACAAGTAGTACTTCATTTATACACAAACATAACAGCATTGAAGTTCTTTTTTATTTTGAAATGGTTTTGATTGTACCTTTTTGGTTTCGCTGGGTTGTACAGATGCCCATAGAGATGGACCTATCAGCACACTTTTCCCAATAGTTATTCCGTTTTTCTTTTGTTAAAGTTTTTTTGGCTGCTAGGGGTGTTTATTCAGCAGTGGGTAGACAAGAAAGGGGACAGAGAAAGAGGGGGGGAAGATGTATGACAAAGGATCTTAGGCAAGGACTTGAACCCGGGCTGGCTGTGTCGAGGAACTACAGCCTCTGTACATGGGGCACCGGATTAACCATTTTGACCTGTGCATTGCCCCAGTTCTTCCATTTTTTAATTGTACCAGGAGATTAAAGGCATCATGAGGTGTCCAAATGACCCTAAAGCAAGGTAATGGTGAAGTGTAAGAATTATGACGTCAAATTTGGCATGAGGTGCCATTCATGAGACTGACAATGGCGACTATAAACTTTTCTTCCTTGGGAATAATTAAAATGACTTACAACTGGATAATTGTTCTTTTGCTTCCAGTGTTCAAAGGAAGGGGTGTAAAGGAAAAAGGATAAACATTTGCAATATTTAGTTTTCAGCAATACACACAGCAACACAGAAATGTAAGAATACTCATGGGTTGACTTCAATAGGTCTGTTCATACATAATAACCCCCCCCCCTTAATATATAAATATATATAGAAATAAGTAATCTTTTTTACTCTCAAGTATGAACCTTTTTCTTTAGAGGATAATGCTAAACAACTGATTTAAATGCACCAAATGCTGGTGAAAAAGCTTCACTGTTCATTTAACTGACGGGCTGTTTGCTGTTTCCTTCTCAGGGGAAAGGCTATTTTAAGGTTCAAGAAAGTATAACACTTCCTCAGTGTTTTTTTCTAGAGCAAAAGAGGCAAGACTACAAAGGTGTACTTGCATGAAGCATGCCTCCGTCTCGACTAGGGTCCAGTAATTCTGACTCCAAACTAAAAATGTAAATGTAAATGTACCTGAAAATGTAAGATATATACAGTCTGGTGAGAAAAAAAAAGGCTATCTGGATTTAACTAAGCAACTAGGTTAAGAGCCTCCCATTGGAAAAGTAATGCAGTGATTAATAGGTCTCAGCTGACAATAGCTTATTTAACTCTGATGCAGTGAGGAGCGTCTCATTCCTTAAACAACCATGCAGGAAGACACATCCTTTGGAAAATATGTTATTGTTTCTTATGTTACAAAACAGCTAAGGAGAGAGCTGAAATGATCTAAACTCAGTAAATAACTGTCCAGTGCATTATTAGAACCTCCAAAGACAGTGCTGAACCATCATCTTTAAAAAAAATACAAATAAAACCTTGTGTTGTCGTAATCCGTTTAAAAGTGAAAGTAAGGGCATTGTCACTAATTTAGGATTTGGACCCAAACCCGACCAAAAAGTATAGTCACAAGTCTGAACGATGGTGATTTCATAACTGATTGATATTTTTAAAAAAAAAACTGCTTTTACCAACTGTAACATTAGCTTTTTTCCAAGTAGCTGTTAGTGGGCATGACACACAAAATCAATCCTGTTTGTAAAGAGTTCTTTGCTACTTATCTCCAGCTAAATGAATCAGCATGGCTAAACCACTCATTGTTTTATCTTAGTTAGAGAGAAAGTCCACTTAGTAAGTCCACTTGATGTTGTAGTGATAGATGACATCAAGTGGTAAAAGTCATTTACAATTTAATCCTCATTTTTACTGAAACTAGCATAATAAAGAACACAAATGGAAAGTAGTATGACAATATTTGTTCAAGGGCACTGCAGCTAGTGTTCACATTTGTGCCCTCTTAGATGAGTAGATCTGCTCTTCTCATCACCATCTGAACAGAGAAAGAGGTTTTAAGTGCAGTTGCTGTTGTGCAAACAACCAAACGGCATTTCCATTATAGTTAGAACTGCCTGATCACATCTATTTAACATACAGAACCACAGTCTGTTTTAAGAAAGAAACTTTTCCCCTTTCTCTCATTACGTCCATATTCCTCTTTTCTAGTCTTCACTTTGTTCTCTTTTCTCCAGGGTCACTCCCCCCATCTGCATCTTCCCCGATTACGTGACTGAGTTCACCTGCACCAAATTACCCAGCATGTGCCTGCTTGCTCCTGCTCTGCATATAAGCTCCACTCTTCCAGTGCCAGTGTTTTATGTGCTAGTGGTCAAGAATTTTTTCAGAGCTTTTCTTTGTGCTTCGACCTTGCCTATTAGATGCTTTCTGCCTTCTGTTAAAGCACTGTCTGATCTGTTCACTAGAATTAATCAACCCTCCTGTGTGCTGAGCCTTTTAGATTCCTTTGGATTAGTTTGCTCTGTTTGGACTGATTACCAGTATTCAACCTCCTTTGGTAATGATACATGAAACTTAAATTTTACCCTGTCTGCCTATGATTTTATGCATCTCTGTTCTCTGCCTATGTAGATTGAGTTCCAGTCTGGGTCTGCTCAAATCTAGGAAGTATTATGCATATAGTAATATTGAAAAGGCCTGAGGACTTGATAACAATTCAAATGACTGATAAAACACAACATAAATAATCACATATCAACTTTGAGTGGAGTTTGGAAGAACTCTATATTTCCCCTCAAAAGTGAGTTTTGAGGGGACTGGAGGCTATCTTTGCTGCCACCATGTGAGAGGCAGGCTTCTTGCATAAAAATGTCAAATACAGACAAGAACCAAGATTTGAGATTACATGGCTAGATACACAGAACAAACAGAGCAAAGAAGAGATACGGTATGCATGTTGCAGTGTGCAAACGGGTGCTTGTGCATTGAAACACATCTCTTGTCATGCTTTATCCTCCTGAAGTGACTTGTTTCTGGTCTCTTACTGCCACCATGGCAACATGGTGACCATGAAATAATGTAGCTATTCAGTGTTTATCCAAATGTGTGTGTGGGCAACACAGTGGGAGAAGAATGGAAAAGGTAGGTACCTCTGTGAGCATTAGATGAAGAGTTTTTAGGGGATACAGTGAGACAGGTGCTAGCGTTTTGCTCTGACTTGTTTCTCTTTCACACATTCTCTCACTGTTGCTTTGTCTGTAGCTCACTGTTTTGTTGGCAAGTAGCGATGAAGGGTGGCAACAAACTTCCTCACTGCCCTGTCAGCAAAAAGCATCACTTCTTTGGAGGTGGCAGCCCCTCTGGCTATGAGGCATAAAAGACTTCTACGTTTGAAAACTTTGGAAGTTTTATTATGAAGCAGGATGCACAAATGTAATATTAATAGACTGAAACATTTTGGTAAATTGTAATTACAGACAAGATTAAGCCCATTAAAAGGTTGTTAGTTGTTAAGATTCTACTGTTACCTACCATTCATTCCGATCATCCATTTAAAAAAGCTGTCATGATTAAGGACAAGAACAGATGAACCCAGAGGGTAGACTCCAGCACAGCAGAGGAGTTTAAAATGAATTTTATTTACAGTGAATGAGCAGAGGGGCGTTAGATGAGTTCAGACTGATAGAGCATCTATATACAGGTTCCTGGCTTTCTGTTGCAGAATTCTGCAACATCTCTACTCTAGTGCTCTGCAAACACATGTCTACATGATAGTGTTTTTCTGCCACTTGGGGGGAGGGGTCTCAGAAAGATGTGGAGCAATCTGAGATGAGGGCTACTCTTGGTTGTGTTGGTGCTGTTGTTGGTATTTTGCTCTGAAGAGGAAAAGAAGGAAGCAAAAACAAAGTTGTGTTTTGTGGAAGAGTGAAAGTAAATGATAAAATGATGAAATCTGATGGATTACAACCAACTGAACCTACTAAGAAAAGCTATGGGAGTGATATGAACTGATGACAGCCATGCAACTTGCTGGTAACATTAAAAGCAGGTATACCTAAGACATAACCTTTTAATAAAAGTTTTATTAATTGGAGTATATCCATTGAAAATAAAACTTACCGCTGCATTTTTCTGGTTAGGCTGCACATCTTCAAATTTCTGCTTTCTTTTGGCTTCTTTGAATCGGATTTTAATCACTGCAATACATGATGATTTAATCATGACGATAATCATTACTAATGTATATGCATATATATTTTCAGTGCACAGTGACTACTTTGCTTTCACTGCAAGTGACAACTGCTGTTACATAGCATAAACATTTTAATGCAATGTGTGAAAATTATATTTAAATGATCTGACTGTACAAAACTTAGATTGGAGGATTAGATGGTGTTAATGGGGGGGGGAGGGGGGGGGGGTGTCATAATTATGTTTTTTTTCTTTGAGGTTCAATTAAAAGAACCACCATGTTGCTGCCGTGTCACCACATGATGATGTTTGCTACTGCCATTTCATCATTGCCTGTTTCAGTCAGGCATTATCTTTTAAGTCCTGCATCATTATCATCTCTCTGTTCTCTTCTCTAATTATTAATACTTTTTCCTGAGGACAACACGTGTCTACAGGGTATGTGGTGCATTTGTGGTAGTTTCACAACTGTTCCTATCAGTCTGCTTCCTTTTTTTTTTAAGATAACCTTCATAATTGTGGTGAAAGCAACAACTACTAGACATAGTGAAAGCAACAATTCATTGTTTAACAAGCACACAGTGCCAATAAGTATTCTGTTTACAAGCCCCTCCGCAGTGACATTTATCCAACACAGTCATAAATCTCTATAAACTTGTATTTATTATGTCCTCTAGTGTTGTATTATCATAGGTGCTGTAGGCCAATAAGGGAATTTAAGAGGTGCTTCTGGTTTGATTTGATAAAGAGGATATGTTGTTTGCATCTGTTGTCACCTGATAAGTCAAGGTATTAAAATGTTCTAGAAAAATATTTTAAATATTGCTGTCATGAAGTTATCGAGCAATGTGGAGAGGCAAAACAACTTTTGATTCTGCGTCACTTCCTGTAGATTTGTTTCTGCTTCCAGTGATTCCATACTGTTGAAGTGTCTTGATAATCAGCACCATGGGAACTAGGATGAATACCAAGCCATAACCAACCAGTCAGATTTGTGGACAAGTGTAGTCTTCTCTGGTTGCATAAGATGTCATCGATGGATTTACTTGTCGTTTTGTCATAATGGACAAGGTACACGCTGTGAGTACGCACCTCACCCACTGCTGACCTGCTGAGGCCAGGTTGCTGCAGTTTTAGCAAAAAAACAGTCACGTTCACATGAAATTGCAGGGTTCTGTCAAATTGCCATTGATGCATTCCCAAAATGTCACTGCCCACTGTTGGAGTCAAATACCATGTGGACACAAGTGAGGTGAAAATCTTGACTCTTCCTTGGGGAAATGTCACTTCAGCTGCGAAAAGCTTCACTTTGAATGGTGAAGTTTCCCAAAAATGTGTCAGTTTTAACATTTCCAAATGAAATCTTTTTCTTCTACAGAAAAATAACAGCATAAAGGAGACTTGTATGGAACCGTCACATGAAAGAATTGCAAGCACATGCAAATATAATATCTGCCTATAACAAAGACACCCTTTGCAGATCTTTGAGAATCAACAAAACCTTTAATGTTTTTACTATGCATTAATCATTATTCAGATATTGTTGTGAATGGACTACTCACATTCAAATATAAATAACATATAACATAGAAAATATTTCAATTAAACATTTAACAAACCCTGAATATTTTTATAGAACCAGTGCTCGTTGCAGAACGTAGACAACACATTGAGACTGGCCTCGTTGTTGTCATGACAATGTAAAGCCTCCCCCTCTGTCTGCGCTAACCAACATTGTGCTTCTCAGAAATAAAACATAACACAACCACAAATGAATAATACACAAAGAGAGAAGTTTAAAAAGTAATGAAAGATTTCAAAGTTCTTTTTTTTTTCTATTAGCATGTGTCTCAATCTTGGATACAAAAAAAGGCAACAAGGGAAAGTGTCTGTCTTGATTTGAAGGCCAGAACAGGACAGATGAGTGAGTCCAGTGTGTGTGCGTGTGTGTGTATGTGTGCGTGTGTGTGCCTCAAGCCCATGGTGCAACGAAGAGGAAAAATCTATTTTAAAGACTGACATGACAGGCCATAAACAGCTGAAGAGTGTGTGTGGATGCATTTGAGTGTGGTCTGTATTAATTTTCATGATTTTCACAAGCACTTAAGTTAAAAAAAATATGTTAGAAGTGTTGCTCCATGTGTTTTGATGTGTTTTAAAGCTTTTGTACTGCCAAAACATTGCTATATCTACCAGATCACAGCATTTAAAAGTACCCTCCAGCCATATCAGCTGGATTATGCTGCTTAAAATGGTTTAGTATAGTGGTTGAGTCAAACTGTTGAGCTGCACTCACTGTGACTCATAAGTGCAAAATCAAAACTCAAAATCATAGCATTTTAGACATCAGCATGTTCCATTCACAACGCAGAAAAGTGTCTGCCTCCTGGTTTGGCTTATTAATAGAAATCCCTGGTTGAAAAACTGCCTGTTTGGGAAATTGCAATATAGATGTGGAGGTTGAGAAACCTCACTGAAGTTACAAACTAGAATATCTGACTTATGTGGCATTTTTTTTTTCTTTGTCTGCAACTGGGTAGAGTTCCCAGTTGCTACTGAATGCAGCATTATTTTAAACAGAAGCAATCTGATCTCATGCCAGAGTATTTAAAATCTTAATTTGTTCAAAATGCAAGGTCTTACAATTTCACACAAAGGTTCAAAACTCGTTGCCGGACTGCATTTTCTCCACTCCACACATTGTGTGATGATTTATACGTTGGCCACATTTTTGCATGACATTCAACTGCTACTTGTTGACTTCAGTCACCTGCAAACATCTACGTGACAAAGTATACATGTTACACACTGTAGATTTTCTCACTTTTAAGTTAAAGGAATGGGCTTGGATGATGTCCAGTGACTCTCATGCAGGAGACTGCTTGTTTGAGAATCTTCCTGCATGATGATGAGGTATACTATGATATAGGCACTATTGTTAACAAATCTGCTTTCACACCCGTAGTTTTTTTGTGGTAGCAGTGCTGACACGTTCCCCTCAAACACCCAAGTTCAATCTTACTGGAGTTACACCTGAAAAAGATGACGATCACTTGTGTCAAACTGAGACATAAAGTATGAAACTATAAGGTTATGTTTAAGCTGAAAACCAAGCTTTGACATATAACTAAACTGCATTAAAGCTGCCTACAGTGAATGTAGAACACTGATAGTAACAAGTGAATGACAACAAAGGCTGACCCATTTTTTTGGCTATTCAATGCAAGTCAGTTTGTCCAAAGTTTTTTTTTTTTTTTTAAGCCTAACTGCAGCATGTAAAATTTAAACAGTCAATGAAATTAATGAGAACTTACAACTTTTCTTGTTCATCTGGTGAATTCATAATTCAGTGGTTAAAGAGGGATTATATATTTTGTACATCACAGAGTATTATAGTCTAAATCATTTTAGCACACAGTGGTTCAAGCTATGTTGGAAAAGGATTTGCTGTTACTGTACCAGTTGCATGGATGTTTTAGACCCCCACAATATCATTTCAGCAGGAAACATGTTCGCCATTCTTGGTAAGGAACCCTTGGGCCACACAAGTTGATGCCACTGCTCACTTATGGCAGGTGCTCACAAGATACATGTACATTCCACTCAGAGTGCCTCTGAGGAACGGTATATATGTCAGTAAGAGTCTAGCTTCTAGAGTCTTTACAGTGGTTGGAGTCAAGCTATTGAGAATTGGGGGAGGCAAGTTCTTATTCTTGCTCCCCACTCCCTTCTAAGCTGAGCTTGGTGTTTCCTCTGGGGTATAAATCATGTACAGATGTGTGTGCTGTATGGTGTTGTTTGAAAGGAGAGTTAGATTAAAATGGAATCACAGAGAGTTTTCAGTTCTTCAGAAAGCAACTCTAAAACGTACAAGTACTCTAAAATACCCCATCAGCTCAAGACATAAATCTTGAGGTGAGAACACATCCAACAGGGGTGGAAATCCAAGGGATACTGGGCTGGAACTTATATTGTCACGTACACAGTGTGTTTACAGAGGATGGTGACTTTAACTCTAAGCATTTCTGCTGAAAGCTGTTTTTTAAATACTAATCTGGGTGCTCACATCTAAGCTATATCAACATGAATGACAGCGTCTGTCAGGACTAGCATAGAAAAATACTAAAATTCAAAATCAAGACTGAGCACCTCAATGGTATCAGAGCCAATATTCTTTTGTCCGTGGACGAGCTACTTTATTATTTTTATATCTAAATGCAATATCTGCTATTGCAAGATAGTTAAGAAGCGAATATTTGTTTTTTAGACTTCTTGTATCCATACAAGAACTGAACATATAATAAGACAGAACCACTTGAATCTGAAAAACTAAAAGAAGCTGAAGAGCAGAAGGTGAAAAAAGTAAGTCTAACATATCAGTTTTATTCAAAACACATTAACTGTATATTCATAATTTTTTTTTTAAATCTTTTGAAACTTTTTGAACAATTCAGGCACTAATTCATTACCACATATGTAGATAATTAAGTATTCATAAAACAGATGCTGTAACAGAACTAACAGCCTGTGCTTTTGATTCCCGCTGGACTTCAATTAATATCAGATTAACTAATTAACAAAATTGGCATATGTCTCAGTGTTCATCTCCTGGGTACATCAAACTCCTTTGGCACATTAAAACCTCACTTTTAAGATGTCTCACACAACAGACACCTTCCCAAGTTAACTCCAAGTAACGCTCGTTCCTTTTTCTCTGGCATAGCTCTTTCCTGCTGCCAGGCATAGTTTGTGATTGTCATGAGCATACATAAAAATGATGTATTTGCCTGACAAATACAAAAAGAGATTTCAGTTTGCACATTTTCTCAGTGCGTTAACTTTTATTGAAGGGAAAAAAAGCGTCCCAGCCCCAAACCTCAGTTAGCAGGCAGTGTGGCTGTTGAACCTTGTTTGTGACTCTCAAATTGTTAGTTATCTATGCAGAAGGCTGCCCACACTCATCGCCTACATACTTATCACACTACCATGCAGCTGAACAGTACTAGCCTCAGTTGGTTTATTATGGTTTTCTGGCACATTTACTGGCAAGCAGGCAAAGAGAGTCTAGAAGAAAGAGGGTATAAAGAGGATCATGTTGTATTGCAGGTTGGGGTTCATGAAATGGATTTGCTGGTTCTCTAATTGCAGACTAAATGGAGTGATCCGAGCTACTCTCTGCAAATGCACAGTCATTTGTAGCAAGACAGTACAATGGTGCCACTTGGCAATGAAGCATTATATATATATACAGTGCTTTTTACCATTTTCACAAGCTTGTTGTGGAGTTGTTCTGCCAGAAATCAATCAATGCAGCTTTAAATGACACAGCAGATAATAAAACAAACTGTTCCACTAAGACGTGAAAACCTGATGGGTAACCATTCTCAGGGGACTTTGACAAAGGTTAGTTTCTATCTGGCGTCAAACTTTTGTCAGATGATGCCTATTCCTGTATTTTCCTAAATGTTTTTTGAACAATAATCTGCACAGTAAAAAATACATTTTGTAAACTAATTTTAATGCACAGTAGCAATGCTGTGGCATGGGATCCAGATATTGTTTTACATAACATTATATCCATTACTGTTCTCTCTAAGGTGAAGCAGTGGTAAAATATGAAAGTGAAGATGAGGAGCTAAGTGAAGGCAGGGAGCTAAGACTGACTGATAAAATTAGTGAGTAGGTGTCTAAGCAGGGGAAGTGAGAGGACACTATAGCAGAGGGTGGAGGCAAAGGGGTTATTTGGGAGACATATGGGAGAGTGATGACAGTGGTGGTGTTGGTTTTAATGATAGTTATTCAGGTGATGTGGTGCTGGAAGAGAGGCAAGGTGTAGAATTATGTTTGACAACCACAGGTGCAGAGAAAAGCAGAGGAACTGTGACAGCAGGATGAAGGAGTGAAGAATAGCAGTGAAAGTGGGAACAGAAAATCACAGGACAGAGGAGAGACAAATTGACAGTTTGCACCGGCCTTCTCATTCTCCTCTAACTGTATTTAAACTATTTTTACCTATTTACCTTTATTCTACCACTCTTAACTTTACCCTCCCCTCAATTCAACCAATCTGACTGGACACCCCCGCGGTCTCCCATCCTCCCTAAATCCTTTCCTCTTCTCTCCTCTGTTCCTCGTTCCTTCTTTCTGAGCTCGTTTGTTTGATAGATGATGTAATTACCAGGAAGTGTACGAGGATCCCACCTGAGAGGTGCAGTGCATGTGTGTGTATGTGAGTGTGTGATCCAGTGTAATTATAAGGGATTAGGATGTTTATTATACTGCAGTTGTAAATCTCACACACAAGAGCACAAAGACACGGTTACACAAACAGACATCCCCACAGTAATGCAGAAATACTCAAGCAGATGTATACCTGATTCTCCAATGGCATATGGGAATTTGTGAAATTAAGACTGCTTGGACGTTGTAGAAAGAGAGTGTGCTTTGATTTGATTATGCACTTATTAACACTGTCACCTTTTCGAAAAACATCAAACGTTTGACTTGCAATTTTAACTAATGAATTCAAAAGCTGCTTTTTTTTTACAAAATTAGCCGTAAAAACGTCTGAGGATGACTTTTCCATCTGGAATAGAACACAGAACAAATTGACACACTGTTTTTCAGGTTCTTTTGTGGGATGATTGTCCACTTAAGATGGTTTTTATGGCTGGTCTCAGCAATTCTTGTAAAACCCAACAACCCAACACAGCATCTTGCTAAAATGTCTCGATCATTCTTGAACCTTCTGCTAGGCTACAATAACTATTATGGCAAATTTGGGCTTAAAGTTTCAATTTGTAATATGAACATATTACACAAAATATTACACAAATATATTACTTTTCCAATAAAACTGACAGTTTTAGCACTTTTTGTAGAAATAACTTACAAAAATATCTAGTAAAATGTATTATCAAGATATCAAAACAATAAGATAAACAGTTATTAAGTCTACTATTTAAAATAGTAGATTACAGGTTTTCCAAAATGTTTACACACATTTCTGGAAACAGTGACAATGCTTTCATATACACAAACTTTAAAAATCTGCAAATATTGTGATCAAAATGGACTACGCACTTCTAATTTACAAACATATGCTTCAAAATTGTATTTTTGAAGAAGTTATGTGGGATGCCACAACAAATTATTTTATAAAGTTCACACTATCATATTGAGTTATGGCTAGAACATTGTATTCATGTCAGTAGCTTGTTCTAAATGTTACAAAATTTAATATTTGCATCCATTTGCCATACCTGCTTCATCTTATTTAGAGTTGTAAGGTCCTGGAGCCTCTCCCAGCTACCATTGGCAAGGAGCAGGGTATACCCTGGACAGGTTGCCAGTCTATTACAGGACCAACACGGAGGCAACAAGCACATAGGCTCACACCGACTCCTTGGGCCAATTTAGAAACACCTTAAATGCAAGTTTTAGGTCTGTGGGTGGAAGCCTGGTTAGAGCCCATGCAGTCACTGAGAGAGCATATGAACTCCACACAGAAATGCTCGAGCAGAGATTCGGACCGGCAGCCCTAAAACAGAGTACTGTAGGCAAGAAATCTCATGAAATACTTTATATTTAAAATGCCAAATATTTTTTCTTTTTTTGTAATTTCACACTTTGTACGAAATATAATGTAGTTATAATGCACAAGGCCGTGTCCTCTGTATCATGAGATCAAATGGAGAAGGATGACGACATGCAGGAAGCAGGCAGATGAGTGTGAAAAGCAAACTTCATCCAAACAAGAATCCAAAAGTGCTGCAGAGACAGGACTCCAAAACTAGGATTCCAAAAAACACAAAATTAACTTTAACAGATTAAAACTTGGATTGAAATAGCTGCAATATTCAACTAAACAACGCTCTCTTCTTCTGGCCAAATATAATTTAAAATGGACTGAGACAAGCAGAAAACCCTTCTGTGGGTAGACAAATGGAACTTTAAAATTAGTTTTTGGAAATGGATGCTGTGTCTTTCAGACTAAATAGATGAGGGACTATCAGACTTGCTATCAAGCACTCAGTTCAAAAACCTGCATTTCGGATGGTACAGAGGCTTCTTAGTGCCTGTGGAACGGACAGTTTGACACATCTAAATAGTCTTGTTCAGGGAAAGAATTGCATATTTCAGTATGATAATGCTAAACCACTTTCTGCATCTATTACAATAGCATAGCTTCATAGTAGAATAATCTATGTGCTGGACTAACTTACCTGTAGGTCAGACCTTTCACCAACTGAAAACGTCAAGAAAACCCAGGACTGTTGAGCAGCTAGAATCCTATATCAGACAAGAACTATATCGGACAACATTCACCTCTCAAAGGTCCAGGAGCTGGTCTCTCCAGTCCAAAGATGTCTACAGACAGTTTCTAAAAGAAGACGGGACGCTACACATTGGTAATCATGGTCTAGGGAAAACGTTTCTGAAGCGTTGCTACTGCATCAATTTCTAAATGAGCCAATATTTCAGTCAATGCAATCGTAAAAGTTCTCACTTAAAACATTTGATATGTTTATCATGTTCAATTGCGAATAAAACATTGGTTTATGAGATTTGCAAATCACAATATGATGTTTTTATTTTCATTTCATACAGCATCCCAACCCTTTCTGAAAAGCTGTACTTTGAGAAAAGATTCAACAGTTAATGTCTGCTCGCATGCATTCCCATGGACACAAACAAAGAAATGAATCCAAACTAAAATGATCCAAATACTGCTTTTAGCGAGCTCTTCCACCATGTCTGCAAGAATTGAATAGAAATTACTACAAGAAAGTCAATATCCTGCATTGTTATATAACTGAACATTGCTCACTACTTTGCGACTGTATTGAAAGTCCACATGAATTGAAAATAGTGAAACAGCAATCGCTCTTGTTATTCGTGTGAGTTAATGACGTTAACAAAAGTATGACAGGGATATTTTATTGCATTCTGTACTGCTAAGCATATGTGATCCCATAGCTACAGAGCTTCAGTTCCTACAGTGAAGTCAACTGCTGGCAGGCTGTGCTATGATGGATGAACGACTGTCCACAAGTAATGAAAACACAAACACACTGCTGTAATCACATCTATGAATACAAGTGAAAATCCATGCTATTTTGTTCCCACCATTACAACAATCAATGTGTAACTCATACCTTGGGTCTCAACAGCTTTGTTGCTCCAAGGAAACAGGACAATATAGCTTTGGACCAATTTTCTGAGGATAAACTGGGAAAATAATTAGAGAAGACATGTCAGATAATAGAGGGAATAAAGCTGAAAGAAATCTCAGAGAGAGTCTAACAGCAATACTGAGAATAGTGGTGCGATGTAAACATAAAATCATGAAAGAAAGTCAGCAGAGTGAGTTTGTAGACAAGCAAAGCAGCTGATAAAGGAATGTAGACTGAAAGAGACCAGAAGGAATAAGGCACCAGAGATTAAAAATGTAAGAAAGGAAAGGAAAGGGAATAACAGAAAAAAGAAAGCAGACAAGTCAAGCATTGTTTAAAGGTCTGAGGACGATTTGAAAACACACATGACAGATCTTATTGTAATTTGTTTTTTCAGTATTTACAGTATGCAAGAACAGGCTTGCCACATCCATGCCTAAACTTATTTACAGTAAGTCTCAAAATACTACGAGCAAAAGTACAATAAATATCCTGTTTGGATTGTAAGAAGCTTCTTTGAAAAAAGCATATTTTATAAAAGGATGGACTACCCCAAGTCCTTTTTGTTTTTGAACAAGCAACCAAAATCAGTTACACATCAAACTAAACACCCTACCTCGTCACCATGTGCCAAATTCTACAAGATCAACAAATGCCTTTATGGGTCAGTCTGTTTGTCGGCTGTTACACTACATGTTAAAGGAGGCCATGATCCAAGAATTAAGTGTTAATATCTTAATATCAAAGCCACAAACACACCCAGCCATTAATAAAGATGAAATTAATTACATCACTGGCCGATACACACATTTGCTAAACTAAAAATGCCCAGCCATTGTAAGTTAATACAACATAATGTAGTTTTATGTTGAAAGACCAGCCTGCTGCCAAAGACGCTTTGACACTCATCAAACCTCATACCTCCGGTGTAGCCGTTTGTATTTATATTTATAATAGCAGGGGTTTTTTTTTCCAGCCAAGAATCACTGTGTGTAGTTCAAAAAGCAGTAGCACACTGACTGCCACATCCATCACCCATCTAACCTCCATCTACTCCCATAAGAATAGAGGGATATCCATTTATTCCCATTTCTTATAGGAACAGATTGACGTCATACGAACACACACAACCATTCTAGATATTATTTTCAGGCATGTTCTGTAAAAAGATTAGAGAACTCAAACCAATAATCTTCATTCTATTTAAATAGAATTAATTTTTTCTATCGACAACAATAACTCGCAATAAAATAACAATAATTTATACTGCAGCAAAATTATTTCCCTTTGGAGATTTGAGCGACTTGAGCAAGGGCTGGGGATGTTCGTCTGCAAATTTGCAAAATCTACTTGATTCTTTTATTTATTTATTTTTAATTGCTGAGGGGTCTGAAAAGCATCTAAATGTAGTTATAACATTTCCAGGTTGGCACCACTGCATAAGCTGCAAACAGTTTGCACTCAACAGTGAGGCTAATTATTGATATTAAAGTCATGTTTCATACCCCCAAAGCAACAGAGCTACAGAAACACTGTTAAGAAAAAAACACAAGAAATAAAGACATAGAAAAAAACATTTTTTCATTAATCTATTAACTTCACTTTATATATCCACATTTAATTTTTTCCATGTGTATTTTATTCATTCTTCTTGATATTTCATCACTCGTTTTCTTCATTTTTTAAAGAGTAATTATTTTTTTGTGGCACTTCTATCAACCCAAATATAAGTGCCCTTCTTGTTTTATCAGAACTATTACCATGCTAATCCTGTTTGTGTGGGTGTGAGTATGCTTGATAAGTTTCAGTGTGATTTTCTTTAATCTTGATTAAATCTTTGTCTCTCTCTCTCTCTCTTTTAACGCAGATTGTCTGTCAGCCTCCACTGAGAAACCTTGCTGTTCTGTAAATGGACTCTGGCCCATGCAGCTCTTGGCGTTGGCCATAGAGTCAAAGACAGAAAAGGTGGGGGTGGGGGTGGGGGAGCAAGGACAAAATGTATCTCACCTAAAGGGAGAGACAGACAAGTAATAAGCGACCATGCCTTTCAGTTCAGTCAGGGGGTTTGGCATTCTACTTTTGGGGACCTTGGCTTACTGGCAATGAAGGAAAGACTGAGAACAGATGGAAGAAGAACACTAAAAAGCCAGAACAAACAGATAAATAACAAACAGTGAGAATCAAATGTGAATGGAGAGGGTGTAGCTGGCACCGAAGAACTGCATGTCTGTCCAAAAAACTTTTGACTGTCCTGTCTAAACAAAGAAGCAGAATGCTTCAATATTAGTAATTCAGCCTTCATGCAGCCTTTATGCAGCATATATATATATGGGAGTACAGAAATAGTTGATATCTCATCTGTAGATCCAGGTCATTATTTAGATTTCTATTGATGTCCAGAATTAGTCGACAAATGACTTTGAGAAAAGACATTCGAACAGGCCAACTCATGAACATTCGCTGACATCTGGATGACGTTTGCTCAGTGTGCAATAGATAAGTGTGTGTGTGTGTGTTCTTGACCAACGTCCTTTTCTACTGCATGCAAACATTTGTAACACGTTTTTTTTGTAGCCCCGCCCTCAGGCTATCGAAAAATGCCATTGGTGGAATAGTCCAGACGTTGCCTTGTCATACACCTGGCTTTTTGTGGAGGCAACATATGAAACCTAAGCTATGCTAAAAAAACACCGTTGGCAAGACTGTGAAGGGAATTATGATGATATTCAAAGAAGACATTATGATTAACAGGCCAAAGGGGACAAGGGACAAGTTTAGCTCACCATGCTTGCTGTGGGGCACTTTGGTCCACTGCTGGTGCCAAATAATGAAGCCACATTAGGTTTCTCCTTCAGGCAGGGTGAGAATTTTTGGGATTTACGTGCAACAGCAGTATCCTTGCATTAAACATGATCTGTATAAGTCCCCTTTTGGAGAAAAAAAAGGAAAGCCTGTATCCACCAGATGTCTTCTTTCTTTAAGGACCCAGAGGAAATTTTCTCCCATAGCATCCTGTTTCAGTTATTATCCTACTGTCAGTATGTAGAAAGTAAGAAATCTCTCTGTCAAAACACACAAAAACACACACCCTCAGGAGACACGGAACCGTCATGAACTGTTACTTTTAAAAACGAAAATGTATTTATTTATTTACAGTTTAGCAAACCAAGCTGAAGGGTGTTACAAAACGCCATGCCGAGATGATGAGCATCAATAAACATATCTTTGGCATGTCTGCTGGCAATCGTCACTCTGAGGACGGTGGATACTCTGACTCTGTTTGCTCCTGAGGTGACAGGAAGCGTGGGGCATACCCATAAGTGTCTGTGAGGCAGGCGGCCACAAAGAAGAAAAGGAGGTGAAGTGAGACTCAAAATGACAGAGACGACAACTTAGGCGAAGATGATGTTGATGAGAGGCTTCTGTCAGGAAAAATGGGCTCTGGCCAACGGGGTTATTGTTCATGTGTCCACTCCTGCAGCATGAATGCATGAATGAGCATGACTATGTCTTGAGGAACACCTCTCCAGATGTCCATTATCACTCACCCATTAGATCGTGGTTACTGCAGATAAGTCTGAGTTGTACCATTTAAAACTCAAAGACTTGAATTTCTTATGTGCACAATCCTCAAAATGACTGAGACTGACTGTGTAAACACATTGGTTGCTGAGCAGAATTCTCTCCAAAGCAGAAAATCTCGGGTTGATCCTGTTAAATACATACGGTATTAAGTCAATACCATCAACCACCATGCATAGCAGAAACTTGGGATTACCAAAGTAATGGATTCATTAATTACTTAACAAGCAATGTTGCTACGTTTTTTGCTTTAGTTCAGCTTCACTTAACCTTGGGTTACTGTCATGCTCGGCCTCATCTGTGTAGTGGAATGACCAATGTCCCTTAAAGAAGAAAAGATTTTACTTCTTTGAAGGGGGGAAAGGTGGAAATCAGCTTTACGCTGTGCAGTCCAGAACATCTCATTCAATTTTTACAGAATTTTGCCATGGTTATTTGACAAGTCATGAATAAGTTTCACAAATAAAGTTGGTCTATTTCATTCAGTTCATTCGGATGCCATCTTTTGTCAGATTTGTTCTTTTTCCACTGCTTTTGCAAGGTCGATCACACCATAATAATATAGTGAAGTGCAGCTTTTGCATGCCTTTCTTATTTTGTTTCAGAATGACAAAGCACCCTTTTTGTGGTCTTTGTGTCTGGGTTCAGACCTTTGATTCTGTCCATTCCACTCAGTTGACTGATTTGTCTGGCATTGAGACATGAAACAGCTGAAAGACTAATGATTAGCCAATCGCCGGGATTGGCAAGACTAATGCCGTTGTCACACTGTTGTCAAGTTTTGTCAAGCTGTGAGCCAGTCTCAAGTGATTGGTTAAGGAAAATGAAGTCCCTTTCCTCTCAGAAATTGGCAAGTGTGGAGGCATTGTCAGACCGCAGATGGAAAGTGTAAAAAGTTGACAATTTATTCTCATGACAAACAAGTTTTCCTTCATTTCCTTCAGATTCAGATTACTGACAGTAATTGGATTTGACTAGGTTTATATTTTCTGTAATCTGCATTTCTTCTTAATGACGTACACTCTTAAATTAGCTTAACCATTTATCAGTGTTCTGTAAGCTAAGGGAAACCTTTCTGTACATCAAACTATATCTATTCTGTACTGTAACTCATAAAGTGTGTAAATCTGTCCCTTTGTCTGTGATTTTTTTTTTCGCGTCTGTTCTTGCCAACAAAGACGGTCATGTAAACAGCATGTCTGGCTGTTCGTCAAAAACAAAAGCCATTGGCTGAAGAATAGAGGCCCCTCTATATCTTGCTGTACCTGCCAGTCTGTCTCTTTGTTTCTCTGTCCATTTTTTTAAATCAATACTTCTCTTTCTTCCTGTTTGACTAATCTCTTCTAGTCAGAACCATCTGCTTTGTCTGACCTATATTAACCCCCACTTTCTGTGGTTTGTTACTGATATACCAGCAGTGTGCACTTAATGCACATAAGTAATCAATTTTTGCCCACTTCTCTTTAGGAGCCTAGTTTTTAAGCAGTGAGAGATGATCACGTCTCTCAGACTTGACTTCACCTCCAGTCACGTTGCTGCACACAGGTACACACTTGCTTCTTTCTTTAATAACACTGCAGTATGCATAGGTGTCAGCATGAGGCCGCATGTTCCAAGGCACTCAGATGTGTAATTAGCCAGGCTGCTTCATTAGACAATCACTGCACTGAGACACTTCTGGCCTCCATCATTTTTAGCATTATGTTGTTTTTTCTCTCATCCTTTATTCTACTCAGATACTTGCTTACTTGCTTCCTCTGTCACTTGCACTCAAACTATGCTCTCCCTTCATTATACAGTGCTTAGGTCTTGCTCCGAATAGAGCTGAAAATGTTTTGGTAAAATTGGTTTAAAAGTTTTCCCAATATCTAATTCAAAGGTTTCCGCAGTTTCTAATTGGCTCTCAGCATCACAGTGTCAACATAGCTCTGGCCTTCAGGCATACTGTTAAAGCTATTGATGATTTCAGCCAAAGTAGAGGATAGGGAGGGCTGGAGTGCACCGACTTATTGAACTGCCTTTGAGTCCGATGCTTAGACACTGATGTGTCTTCATCAGAGTCAAGGATGCTTAGACACTGATGTGTCTTCATCAGAGTCAAGGTGGGCACAGAACTGATGCAGGTGATTCCAGTCAACCTAAATCAATGGTGTGTAAAACCATTGGACAAGTACAGAAACTTACTACAATAGAAACTACTTGACAGTCAATACAAGGATAAGATTTGCTTTTGCCAAACTACCACACCCTCATATATGGGAAAAGAATAAAATTCATAATCCACGTTAAAACATCTTTTTCAGGATTGTTTGATGGAAAATGCACATTCATGATCTTTTTTTTGTATAGCGGGGTGATGAGTGATCTGACTTTTCAAAATATCATCACATCTACAGCTGATCATCGCTTTCGCGATGAAGTGAGCAACTACTCACTCCGCCCCCCTTCCCTTCCTATTTGAGGTTGTTTTGAGATAGATGATGGCTTTTTTTTTTACCATGGTAACTCCTATTTGAGCAGCGGGGGAGTTTGCAAACAGAAAGTGACTATCTCTGACAGAACCAAGCGACTATATCACCTTGAATTGGAGTCAGACCCTGACCCAGATCTCTCCTGGAGAGATTCAACCATAAATGCCTCAACTGAACACCAGTGAAGGGTTACTTTATGTATGTTTCTATGTTGGCTGAGGACACACTATCACGAGTTTTTGTCATACACGTTGTTATGTATGTTATGTATAAAAACCTGGGCTTCCAATGTGCAATTTAATGCACTCCAACTCTCCATATAGATAGTTATTCTATTGAGCCGAGGGGTAAATAGTTTAGCGTAGTAGTGCTATAAGTCAGTATGATTTCTCATCAACAATAATGAAACATGCTGGAGATATACACACCATAACTTGTAGTATAAGTGTCTACCATTGATTGATTGATTAATGCGTTTAAACATTTTGTATTATCAGCATCATTAAATAATTGTATTTGAAAACCTACAGTTTTGTCAGAGACTTGTCAGTAATGCAATTTTAACACATGAACACATGGCATTTGACTGTAGCAATGAGGGTCAAGTGAGGACCAGTGTTGTTTTAAAAACACACCTTATCCACAAAGCTGCAAGTTGTCTGAAGTACAGAATCGAACTGTTCAACTTGTAAGCATTCGATTGACAAAGTAATGGTGTCATCATCATGTTAATCTTTCTAAAAGAAACAGCAATAACTCCTTAAAAGTCGATGCATTTCATCTACATTATCTAAGTTGTTAGCATTAGCAACCACTAAACAAAAATCAAATAGGTAAATAAACCTTGATCAATTTTTTCTCAAATACTTAGATTTCCTTCATCTTAAGTTCAGGAACTGAACGCTGGAATTGATTCCTCTTTGTGGCACAGTTTCCTCACAAGTCCAGCGTTGAAGTAAACCGAATCAACTCCACAGTCTCAACAATGACATTTTGTGTTGACACTGAATGTAATTATTGATTGTTTTGAAATTATTTGCAAGTACCACGCCAATGGTTTATGCGTCTGTTTTTAGGTTGACTATAATCTCCTGTCTATGTTCTGTCTACATTAACTCTGAAAACAAGTTATTGTTTAAACATTGACCTTTTTCCACATTTAAACCTGATAAATAGGTGTGTTTCAGTCATCCTTTGCGTACTTGAAATTTGCTGTGCTTCATCTGAGAGTCATGTGATTCAGTTGTTTACTCTTGAAAGATGCCCTGAGAAGTGCGGAGATGTGCTAACTTGACATATTTTTCAACTGTTGTGAGGATGTTGCCATTAAAAAATCCTGTTCACATTTCAGGATTGTGTCAACTGTAGGAGTGGAAAATCTTTGGCTTTAAACTTTGCAGACCTTTTACACAAAGCACTACATGACACGCAGAGGGAAAACAAAATCCCAAAAAGGCTTTGGATTGGAAAGATACTCTAAGGAAACCTGTTTTCTCCAAAGAAACGATACAGCGTGTCTTAAATTCGCTGAAGACAGCATATGTATTCTACAAAGCTTAGAATGTGCTGTGGTCATATAATGTATTTTGTTCATGTGTGTAACCCACATTTCAGTAGCATGTCTGGTTCCCACACATCTAACACAGATGTAAGAGTATCCATGAATATGAATGATGGAAGAGGATGCCCCCCCAACTGCTGAGAGAATGCTTCAGGGAGCAGAAAACAGATGGTGATAAGGAAGTAAGAAAGAAGAAACATCATGGAAGACCAAGCCCCTTCATAGTCTTTTATCGATGGATAGGTTTGCCCCGATAACTATTTTTGTTTTTGTCTATTTGTGGTAATTTTAAGATAATTTTCTGATGATAAAATCATGGTGCAAGTACTCAATGTCAAAAATATATATTTTTTAGAATAAATTGTGACTTGGTGTAATATGTCATGTGTTCATCTGAGACTGCAGTAATAAAACATTAAGACCTATTAAGGACAAGTGAATAATTTCTGTCTGCACTAGTAATAAACTTTACAATGGCAAAGAAAACCATGCCTTTTACTCTCATATGGTAAAATATTGTTGATATTTTCATTTAAACAAACTCCCAGCTTTGTCATGGTGAGTGCCTCTGTATCGGCAGTCTCTGCTCTTCTTGCTAATTGTGGTTAATTGCAGAAGCAGTGTCAGGTGTGTGTGGCTCAGGCACCAGCTGCGGTCCATTAGTCACCCCCGCCATAAAAGCCTGGTTGCTGCCTCCACATGTGGCCAGATTGTAAAATAGTGCAACTTGGCTAGTTTGGCAGAGCTGAAGTTATTGCTTCTCTTGTTCTATGCAGACCCTCCCCTCCCCTCCCCTACCTCTACCTACTCTAAAAAGGGCCAGGAACACAGCAAACGCATCAATCCAATCTAAGCCAAGACCCAGGCTAACAGTCTTGACGTGCCACGGCTTTAGATTCCTGGATGATCTAACCTAAACAATAAATCCACCTAAACATGTTACTGTCTGTCTATTTTTGGATCCTGAACTACATCTGTGGCATGCTGGAAAGATAGAAGCTCTGAAACACTGATCACAGCAGTAATTATAGCTATTTTTACATATATATATATATTTGGCCTCAAATGTGCAAGTCATGAAAATATGCCCCCAAATAATGTGGCACAAGAAAATGCTTTTAAATTTCTCTTTAGGGTTTGTTATTTTTTATTTAAATTGCAGTCGTTTTTGCTTTTTTTTTTTTTTTTGTACTTTTAGAAATCTCTTTGCTGTTTTGATAAGGCATAATCACCTAAACTTTATTTCTATTAGAACAATAAAGCTTCATTGTTCAATAAAATTTCCCATCTTTCACAAATATAAATAGTGTTTAGAGTAGACCTGTTTTCATCGCACTTTTCATGATTATACTATTACCTTTCTCTAAAAGTTAGAAATTAGGTTTCCAGCCAAAGTTGTCTTTTGGCAAAATTAGAACTACTTTCTAAATTTTTCAATTTTTCAAAAATGTCTTGGCTTTCTTTTTTCCCCAAGAGAGTTGTGTAAGTCTGTTTTTTCAGTTTGGATGATGTGACTGCTGCTGTAGAATGTCAAACAACACAGCTGAAAAATTATTTTATTTAATTGTGTATATAAGAATGTGCTCAGCCCCAACAACTAGCAACGTCTGTTACTGTTAGCTAAACTTTTCGGGGTGAAAATGTAATATATCTTTTACAAATATTTTCATCCATTTAAAACGAGGGTGAAAATGCATCAAGTTTTGTGTATGCTTCACCACAACCTTCAATCATCTTGAGTCATGCTCCTCAGTAAATAAATGTGTTCATGCTGCACAGTAATTTTTCCATAAACACATTATATTCATGATTTAAATCAAATGGCACATCCGATGCATTTTGTTGCAGACTGCATGTTTGTACTGATTACCCTATCCGCAACTGTTAGACCTATTTTCGCCCATATGTGTAAAACCTACAAATAATCCGAGTTCTATTCACCGGACTTGTTTTTCTTACTATACAAATGAACTTGTGTTAGAGCAGAATAATGAAAAGAAAATTATAACAACATCAAACCATCAATGATTAATTAATTGCATCTATTATTTAAGGATGTAGTTGTTAGAGATGCATGACTTTATCAAGTATTTTTTCGATCAAAAAACAGTGTAGCACATGCCAGTTCCAGTTAAATATCAGTTTTATGATGTTGCGGTACTAAAACCTTGATAAATAAAACAATGATCTCTGAATGTGCAATGCTTTCTACTTTTTAAAAAAAAAAAAAAATTCTTGAAGGACGAGCACGTCTCTACAATAATTTTCTAGTACTTATTGTCAAGACAATACATTTTTATAAAGAGCTGTATGTGTTGTTTCATGTAATCAAACAAATGAAATGCCCTCTATTGATCCGACTTTGTCTCTATGAATTTTCTCTTTGCTGTTAAAGGTAAAAAATTCTCTTTACCTCTCCTACTGTGAAGTCCCTGTGAAGTCTGACTTTATAGTCTATTGCACAAACTTTCTGATTGTTGTCACAATGTTTTTCTACTTTTCCACCTGACCTCTCAACTTTTCTTTCTTGTTTTGTCCTTCATCTTCCTTGCAGCGTTTGTGGACTGTTCTATCTCAGCAGGAGCTCACTATCACGATGGATTAAAGTTGTTTCTTTATTCTTTTATTTAGTATTTTCTTCCGTTTCTTCCTCACAACGTGACATCTTGGATGTCATCTTTAAAGATGATTTACATACTTATAAAGGTTGGTAATTCATATGTATACACCCCAAATCTGGAACATGCTGAGGCTTCATATCAATTTAAGCATCAGCTTTTCAGCAATTGAGAACAAGCTGATTAATATTTAAATTCAAACAGATTTAAATTGAGACCTGGGCTGCCAAGCTTATTATACACATATGGTAAATGTTCACACAAACAGTGAACATTTACTGTTTTGTTTCCATGGTACCACTGCATTTGGTTTTCTCCAACATGTAAGTATTGGTTGAATGACTGAGAAACTGCTGCTTCAGAATAGCGAGCCAATTTAATGCTCATTTACAACTACATAGTTTCATCTTGTAGACTGTTTTGAAGAATCCAAACCAGATCTTTCTGATGCTAATCATCGCTGCAACACCCCATGGTATCGCCTGCCTGAAATGCTTTGCTTCTACTCTTCCCAAAAGGCCAATTGTCCTCCAATTTCTGAACCGATTTGACTAAAATGGTGAATTGTGAGGCAACTGATCATTTTTAGTTTAATCATGCCCAACTAGCCACTAGGCAGGAATCACTTAGATGTATTTCATGATGTAGACCAACCTTGCAGATATTTAGAGATGTGCTGTTGTAGGTGTTTGGTTATCCAGGTCATGGTAATCCTGAAATGTTGAATAATTTAGAGGATGTGGACATATGCCAGAAGAATAAAAGACTCAACATTTGGACACTTCTCAGTGTCATGTCTGTGGGTTGTTTGTGTTTTTTGATTTCTCTGTCATGACTTTAGGTTTTTCGTGTTTCAGATTTGTTTAGTCTTTAGTTTCTTGCCATGTTTTCCCCAGTCACTCTTGCACGTCATTAGGTTCATCCTTGTCACCTGTTTTTGTTCACAGCTGCACTCCATCACCAATCACCTCCCCACAGTATTTAGTTTCCAGGTTTCCTCGTGTCATTGCCAGATCCTCGCCGTTCACTATCATTCATGTTGTCAGGTTGATCATGTCATGGTAAGTTATTGCTAATTTTGGTCTCACAGTCATAGTTTGTGTCAGGTCTTAAAAATAAATCACGTTTTTCTTTATAAATATCTGCATCCGGGTCCTAATGCTTTGCCAAGCCACACCACAGCTTACCCCGTTGTTACACTCAGATGTTATCACCAGAGAGCAAGAATTATATAAAATGCATACCGTTAGTCACACAAAATTGAAATTCTCAGGTGAAACGACTACTATGATGAACCGTGTTAGATGTTGTCACCCTGACTTGATTAATGCAAACTCGAGAACACAGGCAGCCCAGCCCATCAGCCAAGAATCAATAAGGTGCTGTTAACTTAGCCCTCCCACTCTAAGAGAGGGAAGGGCCACCAAATCTGTGGCAACTCTCCAAGCTAAGAATCTGCAGATTCATTTAACTGTGGAGACCCGAGGTTTCAGCAACTGTTTAACCCCTTGGAGCCGCAGTATAAGCTATCACTACAAAAATCTGTACAGAAACAGATCTGCAGCCAAACTAGTGTTTAACTGAATTGCTTTTACATATAAAGCGGGAAATATATATATATATATATATATATATATATATTTATATATATATATGAAAAAGGCATGACTTTACTGACATTAAACTTTTAAATGTGGGGGAATCACAATTATTCCTGTAAATGATGGCTTGGTGTGACTATTTGTCACTGAAATCACAAAAATGGATGAAACATCATGACGGTATAACTGGTTGCGTAGCACAAACTGTGATGACATTCCTAAATATTTAACATGTCGGTCCTAAATAATTGATTAGAGGGCATGTGGATTTGTTGGTCCTCGAGGATGTTTCACCTGAAAGGCTACTTCATTTCTAAATTACTGATGGGGATTTTAAGGCTTATAAGCTATTGCTGAGACACTTTGAGTGCTGTTCAGGTCACACCCTGTCACTCAGCATATTTACATGACACGAGAGAAAACTGAATGATTATTAATCCTAATTTTACGATTGCAGCATCGTATCACAAAATAACAGTCTCACAGTCCATTGTCTGACGTACTTCAGCCAACAGTTCGATTCTCCTGTGTAAACTGGGACGAGGGTGGTGGTCCAGTTGAACAGCCAAATCAAGCAGTACCTGTACCTCAACTCGACTGTGTATGTAACCAGGCAGACTTAACCACCTGCTCATCCTGTGGATCATTTGGCTCTTTGTTACCAGTGAGTTGTTTACCTACTTTGCCAAGTTGTCAATGGCTATGGAACCTCCTGCAGCCAGGACAAGGCTGTATTGTACGTGTTAGATAGGTTATGACTGAGGCCACCCCTTCTGGTGGAGCTGGTGCAGTCATTTTGTGACCATCTTTACAGCCTCAGATGCAGACGTAGACTTGTAAAATGAGGTTACTTCACTAGTAGCAGCGTATCCATTCACCAGCTGAGCAAATCTGAGGTGATCTTTCGAAAAGCTGCTAGAAGGAAATGTGAATCAGGCAACTATCCATTAAGAGGTCTGAAGTGAATAAACTAGGCTGTATAGCGTCAGAGGGTGGCAGTAGAGGCTATGTTGCTAGTGATTGTAATTCAGTAGAAGAAGTAGTTGTCATAAATAGAAACAATCCTCGAGGAGGAAAAGATAACTGCAACGGACATTAAGATGAAGAAACTAAAGAGAGCACTTTTGCAGAATTGCCTTCATCTCTGGGAATATTTGGGATGACAACAGTCAGTTTTGTTATTTTACAGATTGCCAACTCTGACTGAAAATAGCTACTAAGAGCTTACTCTTAGTGGCATCAAGGCCCAAGTAATGATATAAACATTTTTGGAGTGTTTTTTTTATATCTTATTTTTTCTAATTCTATTTATTTTTATATAATCATTTCCACTCAGCGCAAGTGTTCAAAATGGAAATCAAACCAGGCTGCACATTCTCTCAGACCTCTCACAAAACAGCTAACTTCCCTGCCTAGAGTGTGTACATGACTGTCCTCAAGAGTGTTCCTTATCACTGACATGCAGGTGAATGTCTGAGTATGGCCCTAGACGTAGGCTCTTCTGTGCAAACAATATCACAATAACATCATTCTTCTTAAATGAGTAAATGTGAGCAAACTGTAGCAAAACTAAAGACAAAATACTCTGTCTGAGGTTTATTTGACCTGTTTTTAAAAAGGCGCTGATGTGTTGCACCTGTTGGCGCATCATGCATGTAATTGAGTCGACTCATCTTGTCTTCCATTTGCTGGGGGAAGGCCACAGTGAGCACTACAAGGAATAAAGCAGGTAGAAAAAAAATTAACACAAACTCAAGGTCCTTGTTTGTTTGCATAACACAACTTAATTTTACGTTGTACCCAAAACCACACCAGTTGTCACAAGCTGATCATGACATTATAGAAACAAAGCCATGACCTTAAAAAACATTACTAAACAAATCACAAGACTTCATTTTACTCTGGTAAAGGTCCATTCTTTCAGTCAAAACGAGAGACTGAATTCAGTTGTGAGCTTGACTGAACAGAGCAGTAGAGTGACCCAGCTTTCTATTCCCACACCACCCAGCCCAGAGAGATCCGTGAGTGTGCTCCAAATCATGGAAAAAAAACACTGTCTTGACAGCTCTACCCCATATATTTATAATGAGGATGTAGAAGATGAAATGCACCCCCAACTTTGTGATGCATCTAGAATGTACAATATTTAGCCCATGTTTTTGTACAAAAGTCCCATAGCCATTTGTGAAATATATTGCGTTCTATAAATATATAGTAGGTCAGAGGGTAAGACAGAAGTCCATTTTTGGCTAATAAAGCAATTACACAATATATATGATATAACTATACCCATGCTTTTGGTTGTCTGACTCCTTACCATTTTAGATTCAGTCTGGTGCAGTCTATGGTGTATTGGCTTGCATGTTCTGTGAATGTCAGATTAGCTTTTACAGTGATTCAGAGCAAACGTCTATAGTGTGAGCAAATTTCAATAAGAAGGCTAGATTTTAATGCTTAATTTCTAATTTGGAATATTTTGCTTTGATTTAATATCTGCCGTACCCAACTCCATTCTTGCGGAGGAAATAACTGGGGGATGATGTGAAGACGAATAAACAAAGTAGAAATAACTCTAAATAGGTTGCCGCACACTTTTAAACAGACGGCCATAAACTGGATCATCACAAGTTTGAAGCCATGGTTACATCATTTCAGTCCTCTGGTGACTGTAGAGTTTAATGTAAACAGTGTTGCCTGAGAAACAGGGACATTTTTGCATCGTTTAAATAGCTAAGTAACCCAATAATTGGAGGTCACTCGTTCAGTCTGGTTGAGCCACTCTGCTTGGGTGTCTCTGCATTCTGGGGAGTTTGCTTTTTTTGTTCAAGATCACTGTGACTCCCCAGACATCTACCACAGCTCTCATACAATGCATAATGCAGGGCTCTATTTGTGCGTGTGTGTGTGTGAGTGCCCAAATGCAGCTTGGAGACATCAATGTCAGTTAATTCAATGGAGCGCGCACACAAGCACACACACAACAAGCCAGATACACACGTGCAAACTTGTTTTTCTATTTTGTGGTGATTCATCTTTGGCATAATACATTCCCTATCCCCTTACCCTACCCATCACAGCTGAATGCCTAATTCCAACCCTGACCATTAAACCAAGTTTCCCTTTTAAACATGTGGGACCCAACAAAACACTTTGGACCTGTGGGTATAGGAGGCTCTTTGTTTTTTGGACCTTTTCAATGTCGAAACAACAAATACACACACACACACACAAGCCTCATAGTAGCTTTTACATGTCAAGTAACAAAAAAAAAAACAAATATTCATCGTGAAGAGCCACCTCTTATCATCACATCTCATATTTAATTTGTGATATTGTCTTTTTGGAAGCCTGATTGCCAGATGGGTCATAAAAAGCGTCCACTTACAATGCACTAAGTGTTCACTTAACTTGCTCTGCATTGTTTTAGTTCAGCTGATGGAGAGGCTGTAGACTCATTACACAGTGTGTTGTACAGTGAATGTGACAAATACATCTTTGTCATTAGGAGCCTGCTGTGGTAGTTGTGCCAAAAAAAAAAGTCAAGAGAAAAGGTGGTGGACTCCAATAACTATAATACATTCTTTCATCATATTGTATATCTCTGAGAAAACTAGCAAGTTGGTAGCTGCGTTGCATTTTCCCACCAGCAATGGACTTTATTTGTTTTTTCAAATGTATGTTATTTATGTTTTTCATTTATCTTCTCATGGTTCTAACAGAAAACCTTATCTATTTTGTGGTTGTAATTGGCTGCTTTTCCTGAGGACTCATTTAAGTGATATTTCACATCACATCCTCATAGAGGCTGTTCCACCTCTTTGTCTCTCTGCTGGTCCTCCACCTCTTTTTTTTTTTTTTTTTTGCCTCTGCCGGGCCACAGCAGACAAGCAGTTCCTTTGGTAAATCCCTCTGCTTTAGATTTCATCTGCAAGCATTCTGCAGCCAGACTAACACAGGCACACTTGGATTGTTCTTACAGATTTTCACACAAAGTAAAGAACACAGGACAAACAAATTTAATCATTTGCAGTTTGCAGAGTTTTTTTTCCCTCAATTTCAGGTCGTGTTCTGTATTTATAGACAGATCCTGCAGGTGAGACAGGAAGCTTAAAGGCATTAAATGCTTGGAAGACGTGCTAAAATTGTCCATGACAGTTTCCTAATAATTTTTTAAATGTTTCTTTGTATGCGTATAAATCACCTTCAACATAAGAAAACCCAATAAAACAATTGAGTCAATTATTTACTAAATCCTTTATTTCTTGGAAAATGATCCAACCTTACATGTTTGTGTCATGGCAAGAATGGAAATACCTTTGTCTCAGTATCCACTGTGACCCTCGTGCAGCACAAATTGCACCTGAACAGTCAACTGAAACGAATCAGTGCTGCTCATCAGCTAGGAGCAATTTTAGCTCAATCTATTGTATTCTACAGCTGAAGCTCTGGGATGTTTGAAGAGCTTCCAACTCCTCTATCCAAGTTTATTTATTTTTTTATTTTATTTACTTGGGTTGTAATGCAATGATGGACAATACCAAATCCCTTCGCTCACATGTACTGTATATCAATACAGCAGAATTCCCTGTAAAGCTGTTGTCATTCACATATTTTTCTTTTGTCACATGGCAAAATGGGTCTGATATTGTTACTAAAAAGTGGCCCATTATAACTACACTTCAACTCGTGGTCACTTCAAGAACATTTCTGGACTGCAATTTGTCTCTAAGGGAATAAACTCATAACTTTGCACCATCTGAGGAAAAACAGCATCTTTGCAGTGACTTTGATATATTTACATGTACTATGATGTCCCACAGAGAAAATGGGAAGCAACAGAATGTCTCCGACATTTTTTTCAAGCAATTTACAGCCTCCTACAACAATCCAAGCGCTATACTGCTGAAAGAGCTCACAGGCACAGGTACCTTTCAGGGGAGCAGCAGGGCAGAAGGTGAGAGATGTTTTTCTCCAGCGTGGCAGAGATTTCTTCCTGGGGTTGTAAAAATTGCTAAGTTGAAAAGACTTTTATTTTTCTCCTCTTTTTACCGCAACAGTTCAACCTGCATGTGGAGGTGTATAATTTAGTTTCTTGAGATTTACTGGTTGAAATTTGTATGGCTGAATTACCCCAAATTCAAAACTGCCCATTGGATGTCACAGCAGAGCCGCTGGAGAAGGGGCCAGCCAGCGCTACCTGCTGCCGGATGAAAATGAGGGTGGCGCCAGATTGGCATATTCCCTATGAATATGAAAAAGGTGTGGTCATACTCAGGACAATTTAATCCCATTTTAACTGAAATCATGGTTAAATTGTCCAAATTTACAATTTCATAGGAACACAGGTGAGCTTTTAGAGGATTAAAAACAGTTCAAGTGAGACTAAAGGCTTTGACTTCCACAATCAGCACTTTGTGGAACACGAACCCAAGAGCAAAAGTTGTTATGAACCTCTAAATGCATTCTTAATAAAGTCCACAGTGTGCACTCAACTGTGGGACCTGGACCAGTTGTGTCTTCTGAATCAAAAGAATTTAAGGCTTTTTATGTTTCCCTGTTGGTTTTGGGACTGAGATCTGTTATGGTTTACAGTATTTAGAGATCAAATATTGAGTCAGTTCCTTAATTTCCTTACGCTTTGGTCTACAGTTTTGCATATTGCTTGCATATTTTGCTCACTAACTGAAAAAAAAAGTTTATTTTGAGAACCATTATTTTCAGGTTTACAGGTATAGTTGGAATACTTCCTATAGCTGGAGACATATCGGAAATGTATCTGTGGGCCAGAAAGACTAATTTTTTTCTACCCACTGGAAGACAGCTGCAGGAGGGGATAAGTAATTAAGTAAATTACTTACCCCCTTACTAATGAAAGTAGTATTCCATATCATATGTTTAGTTTTTAAATTCTGGTCTTTTATCTTGTTGAATGATTTTATTATTTTTTTTTATTAAAAAAACATTGAACATTGCAGCAGTCACAGAAGCACAGCATCAACACAACTTCAGGGCTCAAACAACATTTAATCAACTCAAGGCTGCTGTAACCAACAGCATATTAACTTTGTTTTTAAGACCGCTTGCCCCCGATGTGACTGTGCACCACATACAATTACAACATTTCCAAAAGCCTTCCACTTTATCATTTATAGCCCTTGGTGTCAACACTAAGACTCACCTGAAATACGAATAATTTTGTGGGACAATGATTCAACAAAGCTGCCTGGATTGAGAGAAATACCAATTTAATGCAGGAAAATGCCTTAACCCCATGCTCTCTGTGGGACAATTGAATAATGAATGGAGAACATGCATGTTCTTTCTGATTGTAAGAAATGGCATGTTTACTCCGTCCAAATAAAATCTTTGTTTAATCATCAGTTTGTTTATTGGTTTCACTTTAGTAATTTTGACGTTAGATAGCAATAACAAAAATTTAAAGAAAAAAGTCTTCACAATTATGTTGTTGATTAAGCAGATGAAGCATTCAAAGTTACATTATTCATGTGTTTCTTAGTCTTTTGAAAGCTTATAGACTGAGGTACACAAACAGATTAAGCTATTTTCAGACATTTATAGCTTCTTTTCTGCTTGAAACAATGTTAAACAATTCGTCCGGAAATTTCAAAACTGTTTCAATAAATCGAATTAGTCAAACTTCACCAAATATGATTAACTTTGTCTGTAATGAAAACACTGCTGGGATAGGCTCCAGCCCACCCGCTGCCCGACTGACGGATTGACGGTGTAGAAAATGGATGGATGTACTGAAAACTTTCTGTATGCAAAAAAAAAACAAAAAACTGCATAGTGGTGCAGAAATTTAAAATCACTCCTCACATAAACTTAAATAGGCCTGGGTGCTCCACACATGCCTCACGCAGAATAATAATTCTAAACTTGTAGTGATAAAGAACAAGAAAAGGGATAGTGTGCATCTTCTTGTAAAAACAGTAAAGCAAAGGCATATGTAAGTACAGTTCCACAAAAATTCAAAGCTGCTCTTATTCACATATTTTTTTCTGTTTCTTTTGTCAGACACTTAAACACAAACGAATTTCTTTTATTGAAAAGCCGCTCAAGTGGGACTGTGTGTCAAGAAATCCCATTCAAGTCACTTAAAAACCAGGTGCCAGGTCCCACTGCACCTCTGGGTGTGGCTCAGATTAAAAAAAAAAAAAAAGTATAACTCCACAGATAAGTCTTTTGATAAGCCCAAATTGATCCAACTGAGTTTTGGTTAAGAATCTCTGATGAAATCTAACTTTATGTTTGTTAAATGCTTACTTATCTTTTAATAAACTGGGTTTACAGAAGTTGTGGCTACCTCAGATGCTGCGTTGTTTTTTGTGTATGGAATTCCCTGAAGTAAACATTAGGAGCCATCTGTATGAGCACATTGTCTGCATCATTCAAAGTGTCATTTCATGTCGATCACAGCAAGGATAATCACCAGGAGCCCTGCTCAGACAATTCATATGCATAAAGGTGTATACAGAACATTCCTGTCTTTATGTGTGCTAGTCCCTGCGCGGATGTGCTGGCTCTTGCACACACATTTTTATGTGTATTCACACGCGGGACGGTGGATTCAGATGATTAATTTGCCAGCTGGCTTTCTCGTGTCCCTTGGCCAATTCACCAAAAATGATTGACATTTAACACTAGTGTGACTGCATGATTGGTCACTTCACAGCTTGGTGATTAGCCATTGTCCACATAAGACCGATGATGATTGGCATTTGTGCAGAAACACATAGACACAGTGGCTTGTTATGCTGTTCGTGGTGCAGGATCTAATGAGGAGCTTTCAACCTCGGAGATGTATTTGATTTCATCTAGAGAGTGGGACATTTCTGCTGCAATCAGCCCAAAAATCTAATGAAACTATTAGCTTAAATTGGGCAAAAGTTTTTTTTTTTTGTTTTGTTTTTTAACAATCTTGCCTTTTTGATAGCACCTTTTCAAAGAATGGTTACTTTTAATGTCATTGAGTTTCAGTGGTTGTGTGTCACTCCCACCCTGCTGAGGCATCACTATCCAACATCATTGCCTTATGTGATGTCACATTTGTTTTTCTTTGCTTTACAAAGGCAGGAAGATCGTTCAGTCGGCACAATTTGCAGATCTTTTTCCTGCTGTTACAATCTCACAATGCTTAGGCCACTTTTTGTACTGCACACAAACTCCCTCACATTTCTTTTCCTAATTTGTATAAAAATCGTTGAGCTTGTTAGAAGGAAATTAAGAAAATGATATCTGAGTGTTGTGGCACAGCGTTTCCACATCATTTCATTCATTTCAGCAAAATACAGTAATGTATGATCACCCTCATTGATGATGATGGGTCATGATCAGCCTTCTTTGTTTTATTCAAACATTCTTTTTCAACTGTTTAGAAATTGATAAAATGTTTTCATTTATCTTTGGAACATGAATAACTCTTTAGTACTCCAGCCACAATGACTAATAAGCTGTGAATTTGGATCAATAGCATATAGATTTATGCTGTAGAATACCAGTCAATATGACAAGTGTAAAAGAAAAAAAAAGCATTAATGATGCAGAACATGCTGTTGCAAGGCAATATTGGTAACTAACATGTATCTCTTTATGTATGAGTCTCAGTTTACCATACTCTGCATTCATTATGTGCCACTTAGTACTGTGAATGCATAAAAAGTTTACTTCAGTTGAAAGTCACTGTATTATGTCCACTCAACTTTTTTTTTTTTCTTTTAAATGAGCCACTTAGAATGCAAGAGACAGCAGAGACAGCCCTGAAGGGGATGTTGTGGTTGGATACAGTCTTAAGCCAATTAGGACACACATACAGCAAGCATAACCAGTTATATTGTTATTTGACACCTGACAGCAGAATATTTTATCGCCACAACCTTCAAATCTTAACCTAGTCGATGTCAAACAAGTGCTGATTAGTAGCACTGTGCTATATCAACTTTACATAACCTCCTACTCTAGCCGTTATCGTGCTCTCTGTCACGTAGCTTTGGATGGAATTCTTCTGGTTAATACAGCTTGGTAAAAGTTTTCTCTCTTCGCCATCATGAATTAATCCATGTGAGCCACACCTCCCAGCGAAAACCCACTTCTACCTTTTCCCACAGCGGCCGCATTCCTGCCATATAAAACTAGGCAATGCAGCTCATTTAAGTTAAGTTAAATTGAAACTTTGTTAATCATGTTGGGATACATGAAATCACTCCTCCGCATTTAACCCATCCAGGTTGGCATCTGTTGGAACACACACATGCACATGGTCACACACACACACACTCATAGAGACAGATGCCATATTCACTGGAGTGGGCAGCATTTCATAGCACCTGGGGAGCAGAAGTTTGAGGGGGGGGGTATGGCTGGGGCAAGGACACCCGACCAGCTGTCAGTTCATCAATCTTTGAGCAGTTAGAGCGGGAATCAAACTACCAGCTTTCAAGTTACTGGACAACCCACTCCACCACTGAGCCACGGCCGCCTTTAACCTGCATAGTAGCATTAAAATAGTCAAGTAAAAGCTCCAAAATCAACTTGAGAAAATATGGTATTTATGTATGATGAAGTTAGTGCAGCATTTTGAGGAAAAACTATGATAATTCCTCTGTAATATTTTTTGAATAGATGCTTTCAGACTAAATGGCTTTCAGGGCTTTCTAATGAGAGAAATGGATGGCTGGGGAACTGCCTGCAGGATGACAGGCCCTAAAGGTTTTTTTCATTGGTTGCTTTTACACCATAGATCTTCACAAATATGATGTAATGTAGTTTGTAGAGGAGTCAAAGCAAAGTTATAATTCCTTCATCTAACATAGTGATTAAGATTCAAGAAGCTTTATTTATCCCGAGGGAAATTGCTGTGCAACAAGAGGGAAAGTACTAAATAAAATGAAATAAAGATAAAATAAAGCTAATATAAAATAACTGAGTACAATATGTGCAATGTGCTAATTCGCCGCCAAAGTATATATAAAGTGTATATAAAAACAAAGTGATCTGGAGAAAGTGTCTTTGTATAAAGTTGGCATTAAGTCTTAACTCCAACATTAAAAGCTGTTACCTTTATGGGAAATGTTATACCAGTGTCCTGTATTGGTGAATTTTTGGGGTTGCATTCATGTGTTCAACCAGTTATTATATGCTAATGCTACTTGGACCTATCACCACACACTTGCATCACTCAAGCATGACCCTCATGCTGAGAGAACAGCTACTCTGTGGTACAAGCTAACAGTCAACTTTACAGTAAAGTAGTTCAATTAACTACATTAACCATAAACTCCAGTTATGTGGCCACAAAAAGAGAGGGTATATCCTGCCATAGTTATAGAATTGTGTAAAAGTTCCTGCTGTCTGAAAGCCCCTAAAAGTTTTTCACATGCGGACCACAAGGTACTTGTAGTCCATAAAGTTTTCTGAAGGTACTGTATGTTTTTGTTTGTTCCGTTGGTTGTCTTTCCTCAGTGTGCCTGGTTAGATTTTTTCGGATTGATGTCACAACCCCTTTGTGTTTAAAACACCAATAACTTACATATTGCTTACTTGTAGAGGACAGCTACAGTTACTGTAGAGTCTGCAGCGTGAAATAAGACTCCATCAGCAGAGCAGAAAACACAAGTTACAGTATAGAAATGGGGGGAAAAAGCAGATAACGAGCTATTTGAAATAAAAATATCACATGGCATCGTAAATAAAACCAAGATTTTATTCAAAATGTGTCTCCTTTGCCTTTAGATTATATAAATGTAGAAATTCTCACAGAATCTCTTCCTTGCAGATCCTCAAGGCATCTTGCCAGGAGTTGTCTGTAAATTTTTTTTTTTTTCATAACCCTTGGGATGTATCAAATATAGGTCTGTGACTTCTGGTGGTCATACCCACCCAGACCTTTACAGCAGGGGAACTTTTTCTCTAGTATTGTTTAGTTTATGTATGGATTTGATCATTTGCCCCTTAATTACTTTATTTCCAAGTACATTTAAGTGTTTTATTGTCTGTCATTGGTGTGACGTACTATTGAGTGGACTCTTCATGTCATTCCCGTGCCTGATGATCTACCTGGCTCATCTACTTAATTCTGACTGAACTTCTGTCAAAAACAGGCACATTTTGCAATCTTTTTGTGGCACAGAGCAGAAAACCAATGTCGCGTATATATTTTTACCTCATTTGTTAAACATTTGACAGCGAAACTTAAATTTATGCTGCTCATGGATCAGGATGACGTCTTTATCAAAATGTCGTTGTTGTTTTTTAAACCTCTATTCAAAACTTTTTATAGGTGTTAAGAATGTTCCACTAGGATTTGTCCAGGTTTGTGAAACAACTGTGTAGGAATACATCATATCTGAGGGGGAACTGCAATTGTTTTCATACCAAGAGAGAATCTAAATCTGGTTGTACTTATATCCGTCAAAAATATTCCTTCCTTTTTCGTCTGTCATCTAACATCTGTGCGTGAAGCTGTCAATCTATTTACAGCAACTACTTTTTCCAGAATCCCCTTTCCCTCTGTCTCATTCACTCATCCTCTGATTCAATCTGTCCAAGGATCTGAATTTCTTTACATTCTCCTGCCTGTTCATCTCAGTTGGATGGAAACAGGACTTCTGTTTTTTTTTTTTTCCCTCACATTTAAACCTTTTTGACTGCTCCCACATAATCAAAGAAAGCCCCTGCCATGGTCCTTGCTGTTTTAGGTGTAAGAGACAAAAGTGCTCTCTCTCAGCCTTTCTTTGCCACTTCAACGCACACATATATGTGCAAATGGGAACTCAAAATAGTGTTCAGAACAGAGGCACATACACATGCAGACAGAACATCAGACTGCTTGTGGACATGTGGCTGAATCTTCCTGACAGACCTTTCTCAGGGGGGAATAAAAGTAACATTGGGAGTCGGCATGGGATGGAAGCAATGAGAGAGAAACAGAGAGGAGCCGACATGATAGAGTGAAAGACGACAGAGTAGAGGGGTGGAGAGAGTGACGAGCAGAGGCAGAGGGAAAGAGACAAAGAAAGACAGCAACACATGAGGGAAAGAGAGTTGCAGTTGGCAGACAGCAGCTGGAGGGATGATCAACTCAGCTGACACATCAGTTCATCTCACCACCGAGTGGAAGGACAGATGGATGGAGGATGGAAAGGAGAGGGAAAGAAAAGGACATGTGGTTGAGAAACAGACATAGAATAAGTGTGTGAGGCGCATGAAGGGAGAGCGTGGTGAAAAGAGATGGGTAAAAACAGAGAGTTACGGGTGAAAGCAAATGTGGCAGGTGGAGGGACAGAGCCAGATGGAAGAAGGAAGACTTGACTGAGTTGGTGTGAGGATGAAAGAGGAGAGGAAGAAGAGACAGGAGCATTTAAAAAAAAAAGATATGTGGAAAAGAACACTAAAGGAGGAGGAGTGACAGTGGAATGCACGTATAAGTCGAGGTATAGCTATAATTGTTTTTACAGAATCATCTCTTTTCAAGTCTTTTGCATTGTGTTCCTGCCTCTTCCTTCATGGGCATCTTCCCCTTTTTCCAAGGCAAGTTGTTTCTTGAGCCTTTTACACATGTTCAAACCATTTTTCAAATGGGTAAAGCTCTGCATGTAGCTTCAGAGAAGGTGTCTTACTTCAAGTACTGCATTATCTGCAACATTCACCTCATAATAGAGAAGCCGATATTCCTGGGTGTTAATGGAAGGACTTGCTAAACAAGCTTTGTTTCCGGAAACTGTGGTTGTCAAGGTTTAAGTTTAAAGTGCATAAAACGCTGACCTTAATCATCACATTTATACATGACCACATGCTCAAAACACTTTTTCAGTTTTGGATGTGGACAATTAAGGTGCTGAAAGTGTGACATTGTAACATATTCATTGCCTGTCATTTTGCAAAAGAGAGTCATTCAGGCTTTGTGATGCGAACCTATATTACCGATACATGTATTTATTTATAATTAACTCCACAATGGGCTTTTTATTCCTGACCCCAACCAGTCCTGACTGACAGTGAAGTTGAAATTTGTTGGATAATGTTGTGTGTTAGGACACAAACTTGGTTCTTTTGCATGAGTTCTATGGTGTAATTCCACCACTGACACGTTCCTACCATTTGATCAGTTTTTTTTTTTTTTTTTTAACATACAATGTCAAATTTTGACAGTTTCAGTTCATGCAAAATGTAAGCATTGCACTGTTTGCAAAGGGAAGCAGTCATGCAACATTTCTATTGGCCTTTTTAGTTTTGCGGAATGCAATATTTAGTCATGTTATGATTCTGAAGTGCAGATGTGGGCATATAGGGATTTCGTAACCTAGAAAGTGAAGTTTTTTTTTTTTTTTTTCCTTCTTTACTGTAATACTACATTTTGCTCCGTGGACCAACATAGCTGTTGAACATTCTGGTATGAGAAAAAATAAAGTGATGACACTGAACTGCAACTGTCTGGACTCAGATCAGTAGCATGTGTGATGAAATATCAGTCAAACATGGAGTTCAGTCCAGTCAGTTGTGGGTGTGTTTTGTTGCTGCAGTATAGTATCGGGTAATCTTATGGTTTACCCGATGTTTACGGTGAGTCAAAAATCAAAGTTTCCTGCCTGTTTTTGTTGCTTTGTTTGTTATTAGCATCTCGAACATGACTCGCAGGTTAAGGAATTTCAATCATTTCATTTCAATGAAATGAATTTGAATTTTCTAAATAATTCATTTAAATTTCCCCATGAGTGGGTGGACAGTGCAATTGTTGAGTATGTTAAAGGGAAAAAATGGAAATATGGTCACAGAGTTTTAAGGCAAACTACATAATTAAAGTCTGTACACACTTCAGTGCAAACACGACAATGATCAGGCAATGATAATGAGTCGCGATGAAGGACAACGTGCTGCAGGCATTCAGAGAACAGAGTTTAACATCAACTGACCTGAGACAAAAAGTAGTTCTGCAGCATCTGGAGTTTCAGTCAACTCTTTCATGTCTGACTTTCTCTACTCTTTGTCTACTCTTTCTTCATATGAAAGAATCACAATCAGCTGAAAATAGGTCCAGAGGTCAAACCTACCAAGAGCAGTTGGGACCTGATAGCAAACATCATTCTGTAATTGAAGCCCACCCTTTTCTCTTATTCCACTTTCTGGTTCATTGATCATAAATAAACACATCTGATAAAGCATGTTAAATTTCTAAAGAAATAACAAACTTGATTAATGAGCTGCTGCAGGCAATACGTGTTCCTCTGAACTATTGCCCACTCAAAGAAACATTCTCATAATATTAGTGATGGTGTTGGATATCAATCATTTGCCAGCCTAAACGATTAACTGTTATGATGCTTTTAATGTCTTTAAAATCCTTTGGGGTTCAAATGTTTGTTGTTAGATTTTTTTGTGGTTGTGACAGTGGACTAATGACTAAGTAGCTCCTGGTAGTTTGCAGTGTTTTGAGCACATTATGATAATAGTGCCCCATTTTAACAGAGTGGCACTGGTGACAGTTGCTTTATACAGCAACTCAAATTCTTGAATCTGGGTTTCCTGTCCAGTCTCCACCTTTTCCTTTTCCCCAGAATCAGTTAAATTCTTTCATCCAATCACTTTCCATCATTCTCATTCTCATCTCACAGACAGACTATCTTTCTGAGTGTCTGCAGATGAATTACGCCACTCCACTCGGGCCCAATCTGGCTCTCACCTGCAGAGCATTCAACCAGAATCTGATTCAACTGTGGATGTGCCGAAACTCGAAACAACAATTTCACAAGGTGTTGAAATCTCCTAATAATTGGGCTCATGGTAAATGTCTCATGAAGTGGGGACTGCTTCACTCGTCAGACAGACTGTTCCTGTTATTTCAAGGATCAAAGTAGCAACCATTCAACAATAAACCCTTATCTCACAGCATGGAGACACACCTGAATCTGAAGATCTACAGCTGAGAGATGCAACACAGGTGTTGCCATTGATTTTTTAAATATTTATTGAGGGTATGTGTCTCAAAACTAGGAAGCACAGAGGCAAAAACACACACAAAAAAGAAAAAACTGGGAACCACAAATGATGTACCACAATAGTAACCTTCAGAGGGAGAAGCATTTCACTTTGCTTTGACATAGAATGAACACACTCACCTTGCCTAGCTACAATAAAAGTCTGTGGCTCAGAGTGCCCTCCTTCAGTGGATCATGCCAGGTGCTCCCAATCACTATCAAATTGAGATTCACTATCTTATTCATATCATTTGACTGAGGTTTTTTTTTGTATCATCTTAAGCTCCCAGCCTTTTGAGAAATTGTGTGTGTCCATTTTGTATGGCTTACATTTTGTGACAAATTTTGACTGATTTCATATGAACTGAGATTATTGATGAATAATTTTGTATCAAATACCATTTGTTTAAACTGAACTTGATGTAATCAACAGAAGGAACTAAAACCCATGCATCAAAAGTCACAAACCAGTAGTATAACTTCATACAATCCGAACTATTTTAGTCTTGCTGTTGACTTAAAGGCCCTGTGAAGAACTGGCAACCTGTCGAGGGTGTACCCTGCCTCTCGCCCCAATGACAGCTGGAATAGGCTCCAGCACCCTCACGGCTAAGCCGGTAAAGAAAACAGATGAATATTGACATTACAAGACATTATTTTTGCCTATGCAGGGCCTCTTCTCTATCATATGAACACTCAAACATAAAACAGTGCACAGGGGAGACTTTGACATGTGGACTGGGAAAGCCAGGACTCACACTACTGACTATCCAACTGGGAGATGGTTACTCTTCCTCCTGAGCCACAGCCACCCCATTAATCTGAATAAGAATCAATAGATTGGGTTGTAGATATTGACTTCTGGCAGCTTAAGAAGAAACTCCATATCATACGAAATGGTCCTGAGAGACCTGGGCCAGCTGTGGTCCGACACTGTCATGTTGAAACATGGCATCTCATTCCAATAGGCTCGACAAAGGGTAAAATCACCAGCCCCGAAATCTCACAGCAGTCTCTCATTGCAATAGAAGTTTCTTCAATAATCTGAAGGTCTGTGCACAGATCAACAATAATACTGTCTTCATGATATGTATGACTGACTTGGCACTGGCTGATGTCTGAAGGTCCCCATGGCACTATACAGTTGCTGCAAACACTGGAATGCTTTATATCAATTATTCCGGCTACATCTCTTGTGCTACTCTAACATCTTTAGGAATTGCCATTGTTGACTGTTGTCACATATAAAGGTTTAACATGACTCGCCACATACACAAACGCAAAGCTTTGAGCATTACGAGATGGATTCTCATATGTTTGAGTTGCCAAAGATCTTATGAGAATTGAGCTGCTACACAATCGTATTTGGAGAATATATGTATGCATGACCGTGTTTGTTCCATTTGACTTGGCATTATACTGCTGCACACAAAGACACATACAGCATACACAGACAGAAGCTTGCACAGCCATCTTCTTTTCAGATATTGACTGATATTGAATCATTGTGGAAAGCCTAACCCACACTTTTTAACCCAGAAGGACCTCATGAGTGTTACTATGGATATCACGATTGGGAATTTTAGCAGATAAATAATTATTTTATTATTATTATTTCTGTTCTTTTGTCCAACTTTTATTTGATGATGATAATAATAATAATTAAATCCAACTTCAACCTTTATTAAACAACAAAAACAAGCCCATACACACACAGGCATTGTCTCTCCCTTTTCTCTGAATCCTGTCTTTAAAATCTTCTGTCATACTTACAAATAGACAGTCCACACCTGCACACAGATGGTACTTAATAAGTTGATGCAGCATGTGAAAGAATACTTCTGTACACTCGCTCTTTTGATTTACTTTGTTTTATGTTCTTAGTAGTTGTTTTTTTTAAAAACTCTGTTTTGATTTTTCTGTCCTATGGGTTTCTGATCTTTTAATGATTTATAGTTTGTGTATTTTCTTTGGTGTCTTAGTCTTGTGGTTCTGTGGTCTTAGTTGAGCCTATAGTTTGTATTGTGTTTTTAGATTCTTGCTCTCACCTGTCCCCACTCAATCAGCCACAGCTGCAGTTACTTCCTCATCAGTTCCTCTCAGTTTATGTTGTCCTTTGTGAAGTTCCCCTTTTGTCAGATCCTTGCCCTTATCGCCATTCCTTTATTTACAATAATCTCTGTTTTCTGGTTCCCTGATGCTCTGTTTTCTTTCTTCTTTTTATCAGGTTATTTTATTTTTTAGTTCGTGTTTGAAGTTTAGTTTCTGGTTTCCTGGCTCAGCCATGCGGTTTCTTTTGATTAAAAACCTTAGTACTTATCCGTTGCCTCCATACCATTGACCGCAAACATTGAGACAGTTTTGCATGTATTTCCTGCTAAGAGGTTAATAAAATTTGAATTCAACCTTTTGGTGAAAACTTTTCTTTTTTTCTTCTTTTGTGGTTCTGTTTTTTTACTGTTCATTGGTTCTATAAGAAGTTATGTATTGGCATCTATAATTGATGAGGGTGGTGTGGCCATTTGTATTACATTACTTTTCCCACTTAACCAGAAAAAAATTAAGTTTTAAGTTTGTATTGATTTCATGCAGGTTTACAACCCCAATGCCAAAAAAAGTTGAAAAACTGTCTAAAATGTTAATTAAAAGTTTTCCCGGTCTTGGCTGACATAGGATTCTAGCTGCTTAACAGTCCTGGGTCTCCTCAGTCATATTTTGCATTTCATGATGCGCCAAATGTTTGGTAAAAGTTCTGGACTCCATGCTGGCCGGTGCATTTGAAATGAGCTTTGAAGATGGCAGTGTTTCTGGATCGAGTTCTTGTATGGCTTCTTGTTTGCATGGTAGAGCTTCAGCATGCATTTGTGGATGCCACGGGAGCTGTGTTCACAGACAATGGTTTCTGGAAGTATTCTTGAGACCATCCAGGGATTTCCATAACAGGATCGTACCTGCTTTTAATGCAGTACTGCCCGAGGGTCCTGAAGATCAATGTCCAAGATCAAGTGTCCAATGCTGATTCAAAATCTTTTGATCATATCATGTACTGTGGATGATTGAATAACATCATAGAGCTCAACAGCAATACATTGCAATTCAAAGAAAGCCATAAATCTTGGTCATTTGAAGAAAAACTTCATGAAAAAAACCTCATCTTGAACATATGTCACACAATAGTGATAAGGGAAATATTTCCCTTAGAATCATTCAGCCCGTCTACACCAATAACTGTCATTTACCGTGTGTGCGTTGTGAATTAGCTTCTTGTGTACAACATGGATAAACTAATGCATTTATCAGCCATGTCTTTCTGTTTACTGCATACATATGCACGATCAAATGAATAAATGTCTTTCAATGTGCGTGTGTTTTATGTGCTTACAGCACTTTTCTTTCTATTTGTGGAGATTCTAAGATGAAGTGAGAGAGAAAAAGCTTTTAGCAACTGTCGGTATGTTGGGTTTAATGTTAATGTTAAAGCTTGAAATGAGTCTCCTGAGTAAACTCAACATATACAAGAAAGTTGGAAGGGTAATGCCCCTTGGTTAATGTTATGAAATGATTGCATCACATTGAGTTGAACACACGACAGCAAAAAAAACAAACTCCAGATAAAATTGCTAAGGAAACTCTTATTCTACATATTAAATGTAAAATATCATCCTCTTGGTGAAAGACTCCAATACCCAGTAGACATATTTAGGAGACCGCAAAATATGAAAAGTGTCTTTACCAGCCACACGCAGTGGGTGCACAATATGTATCCTGAATTTGTGACCAGCTTAGGTATAGAGAATTAAAGACTTTGTTTCATTATAATATGAAAGAATAATGTCTCTTGTTTCACACTTCAATGAACCTAATAAATAACAGATTGGCTGGTCACAATGAAGACAATAATACCTCTCTAAAATTGAAACTATTAATAATATGTGAAAAAATGTAATTACTTTATTGGTTAAGGCCTGGAATGAGCAGAACAATAGGTTGTTATTAAACACTGATGTTGAATGGCAATGTTCACAGAAAAGCTCACATAAAAGATGTGTGTATGTATGTGTGTGTGCGTGTATGTTATATTTAAATTAACTTCTCGACAACTATACTCAGTTTGGTCCCTGATCCTCAATTAAAGCAGTGAATTTTTGATTGAAATGAAATGGCAAAAGAAAAACAACCACTCAACAACAATGAGCTGCTAAAACATCTATGCAGAGGTCCAACCATTCATGAAGATCAAAAACATGCAGTCCAAACAATAATTCAGCAAATGACATTGTAAAGATGATTATTATTTTATCTATTGATTTAAGTAGTTTCTTTTAACAAGAGATTGATTCTGCGGTAAACTGAACCTTTACTGGAAAACATCCACCCATACTGCCTTGTATAGTATAGTGATTACTAACCTAAATTTGACATATTATATATATGATGTATATTTTTACAGCTCACAGCTACCTATAAAATCTTCACCCAATACTGTTGATCGTAACTTATTTCTTAACACTCCTAAGGATCCTTGATCTGAGGCTTGGGGGAAAAATTAATCCTGGAAAACTAGTGATGAAATTATTACAATTCAGAAGCATTGCATTGGCTATAAGCCAGCCCTCACCAACACTGGCTGACACTGAAGATAACTGCACATGAAGAGGACATGGCCGGGCAGAGAGGAGTGTGCTAACAGGGGCTTCATGCAGTGATAATGTACAACTAACTCAATAGACGCTAGGCTAAGTTACCTGTGGTCCTTGTCTAATACAATTTTCCAAGTTGTTGTCTATATTATTAGGTCCTTGTTATTCTGAGTTGAGTATTGTTTACCCTTGGGGTTTGCTGTACACAGAATAAAATGGAACTAACATTGTTTAATCCAATCTAGAGCCTGCTGTGTAGCTGCAGGCAGGGGAATGGTGTCCCAAAGAGCAAACACATACGCAGAGAGGGGGAAAGCATTACTTGAACAAAGCTACTGTAACTTTGACTATTACAGTTCATGAACACAGCTTCAAAAACCTTATTAAATTCTGCCAATTAGTTATGCCAGAGCTACTCTGAAGAGGTTTTCATTTAGCGTGTATTTTATGTAAGCTGCAATAATACATACAGCAACATCATCTGTAATTCTAATCAAACCTCACAGGCATCACAGCCAGCATTGTGCCATCCCTGACCTTTTTGTCTTGGGTGATAAAGTGCCCTTTTCAAATTTAGTTCAAAGCATTTTTGTCCTTCTTGTGATGCTTATTTTTATCTTTTGGCTAAAGAAGGACTGGTGCAAATGGTTGCTTTCAGCTAGGAAAAACAAAACACAGATTTGCATTGTTGATGCCCTTTTCCGGGTCCATCATTAACCCTGGACTGAGGCCACCTCCCTCTAAACTACCTGAGCCAGCGAAGACAGAGATTTTCACAATGGAGCCCAAAACCTTTACCTCCTGATAATTGCTATTTTTTGATAATTAATAAGCTCTTAGCTTTGACTATGTAACGTTTAAGACATGTCTTAATACAGCTGAAAATTCAGGAGCACTTCTGTAAAGCAACTGTAAGAGGCACAGTAATGGTTGCCTGGAATGTTGAGGGCTGCAAAGATCAAAGCCATTTTCTCTTTGGAAAGAAGCTTTCTAAATGTAGATAATTTTCTCAAATGAGTCATATTAAGCGCTTTGTTGACACTGGTTTCCAAAATTCTGGCTATTGAGCCTTCTCTTAAATATCAACCTTCACATTAAAGGTATTTTTTTTCAGTGGTTACATTTGCTAACTGCAGCAAAAAGTGTAATGCTAGTTAAGCCCGATGAAAGTAGTCTGGCTTTTATCCATCTCAGACAACAGAGTAAAAATAGATGATTTAAATGAATTCATGAAACGATTACAAACATTCATACCAATTGATGACTTTTATTATCTACACAATTTATTTAAAAAGAAACACGTTTATTTGTATTCCTCAGAATAGAATGACACAGTTAATGTCTAATCTTCCCACACAGTTTGCTTTAACGTCCCAAACAAATTAGTGATGGTGTTATTAACCACAGCAGGTGAACAAATTCAGCAAGCTAAACGAGAAAACTGGGCAAGCTAAAGACAATCGGATGCTTTAGGAGAGTCTATGTTTGGTAGATCGTCTGATACTTGTATGTTTACAGGAACAAAATCAAGGCAGTTTAGGAAGCTATTTCCTAATAAATCCCAACTTCTTGTCATGACTTTTTGCTTGGACGTACATTATGTGTCGATCATCAGTAACTTAATGTGCATCTGCAAAGCTATTGTCATCAGAACCAAATCCTACCCGACCCTGGCGTGTTTCTGGACAGTCTTGTTTTGCCAGAAAACGTTGATTGCTTGGATGTCTTTTTCATCAAAAAACATATTTTCTTCCATTCTTCACCAAGAGGCTCTTTATACCACACAAAAAAAAAACAAGCAAAGCTGCCAAACAGGGAGCAGGGACACGTCTAAGCAGTGGAATGTGTGGAATGAAGCCATAGGCCGCAGGAAATTTAAGAAAGATTGCAGTGAATCAATTATTTATAATTCATTGTATATAATCAAGAGCTCATATATCAGCGACTGTTTCAACACAGAAGTATGTTAATGGACTTGCCAACCCTGACTGTCCAAAATCCCACACTCACTAACTAATCCCTATTGAGTACTTAGGGAGTTGTATCAGAGTGGTACAGCGGTATAATTAAACACCACTGTCAGACACTGCTCGGGTCATATTTTCTTTTTCTGATGTATATTTAATATTAATAATATTTCTAATTCATATTCCAATGTAAATGATAAAAAAACAAAAACATTTTAAAAAATGTTTTAAATACCTTTTAGAATGTAAATGTAAAAACAGCCAACGGCTTGTGGAGTTCTAGCAGTCTGTTTGATTTTTAGTCTTTCTTTCCATCAACACAAATAATTATGGTTTATTTCTTGCATCTAGTGAAACTGTAGGATCTACACTACCTTTCATGCTGCTTTCCCGGTCTGCTTATCCGCTACATGATGAGCAGTGATTGATCACTGACACAATTCCCGACTGTAAACCCTGACTGTTATTTAAAAAAAAAAAAAATTAATAAAAAATTTTAGAAACCTACAAAAGCAATTAAGAGAAAAGAAAAAATTTGCTGTTGAAGGTACAAGTTGTTGTTGTTCATGTTGTGGCTTATCGCAGCTCTTGAATAATCTTGACTGGGTTCATAAGATCATAAAACTGTCTTCTTTTTTCTGAATTTCTTTTATAAGCCATATGTATTCAGGAGTAAACAGCTTAGGAAAGCATGTGCGACATCTCTACCAAATTGTAGCACAACCCTTTTAAGTTATATCAGTCTTTCAGTAAATGCTATTCTGGCCCTGTCTTTGTTTTTAGAGATTTTCTTTTTTTCTCTCCAGATGTTTGTCTTCTGTATATTTGGCCAATGATCCCTTCATTTTACAACTGATAAAGACCTGCATATGCCATGCAGGAAATGCTCACTCTTAAACTGAATCAATGCTTTTCTTATTTTGCCTTAAAATTGATTTTCTTGGTTGTGAACATAAAACAAACAAACAAAAATCACTAAAGGACACGATAAAACAGCTTTACAGACAGCTAATTACAATAGTCTGAGTCTATGCATTCGTTATCAGATTTATCCCCTACAATGAATGGAGCGTGAATAATCTGCACTGTTGCAGTTCAGGCAAAAAAAAATAAAAAAATGAAGGGATTCAGCCTCTCTTGGAGTATACAATTTTGCAATGAGGCCTTAAATGATGTTCATGGTTAATTACATGATTATTCTGTTTTCATGATGTGCCGTCAGTCAGACAGCACATTCATGTTTTGACATGAAAAGACTTTCATTGACAATTGGAATGCAGTGTAATTAGACACTGGTTGATGTAATTAGAAATTAAAGTTGGCATGGCATCACAAAGTTTGACACATTGATCAGCCGCTAATTGTCTGGTGGGACACGTAATTCATGAATTGACTGTAATTACTGATTTCAGGCTTCACAATGGACCTGTTTAAGTAAGAGGGAAAACTCTTTTCCCTCTTTTAGATTTTGATTTTAAATTGATTAGTGATCTATTTCCCTCCTTGATCTACAATCCTCTTGTATAGTCAAAGCATGTTTTCTTTTTTTTTCAGATCAAAAACTGAAATATCAATTTGAATATTCAGAATCTTAAATGCAATAGTCTGTAGAATCCACTTTTACTGGTTACTGTACTGGTTTTGCACGACTTATCTCATTCCTCTGGACAGAGCAGCTCAACCGCCTTCAGAATGGATGAAAGCATACAAATAACCTGTGAAATGTGAGCTACAGGTCCAACCTCAGATGACTTATGGAAGTTAAGTTTATATATGACACACTGTTCCTCTTTTTGAATCAGACATTACAACAAAATGTATTGTATAGGCTTTGACTGGGCCACTCAAGGACAGTCACACACTTGTCCTGAATCCAACCCAGGAGTTATATTGTCTGCATGCTTTTGTTCACTGTCAAGCTAATATCTCAATTACTGCCCCAGTTTTAAGTTGTATGCACTCCAGAGGTGATTTTAATCACCTCCACTTTTTATAATTATTGCAAAGAGAGCTGACCAGCAAAAAAGTTTTTACCTGCAGGCATTTGCCACAGTTATTAAAAAATTACATGGTCTGAATGTTATATGTCTGGCTGCCACTTGGCAGCAGAGTCAGTGTATAGGGATTTTATGCAGAATAATACAACACGTTAACAGCACTTAATTTCTCCAACATCAAAAGCTAAACGTATAACATAAAGTGTTATTAGGCATTTTATCTTAAAGAAGACAAGATGCAAGTGCTCAGGTTTCAGTTCCTATACAAAGCAGTTTAGCTCTATACAACTCCCAGTGTTCGCATTCCAGCTCGACAATCTCTCCTCATTTTAATTGCTTTCATTCCTGTATACACCAGGCCAGGTAGGTAGTCCATGATCATTTTACTATTTGTTAGTTAAAGGAAAAACATACTTTTAAAAGGCTTTGCCAAATAATTAAAAACAGATCTTGAGTTGTCAACAGTATTTTTGCCCTACTGCACTTTTAATAGAGCAAAAAGTGGGCGACAAACATCTGTTCCATGTATGGAACTTGCGTTGAGGGCCAATTTTGGGACTGCTGTTGTTATTCAGTTTGTCTCCTCTTTTGACTTCCTTCACAAGCCCACTTCATCACACATAGAAGAACTGGTTAAGGGCAGCCATTAAATGTACATTGTTAGTTTAAGAAAAAATTTCTTGTTTAGGCGTTGACCTTCACAAAAAAATTAAATGAAAAAAAATATATATATATTGCTGGAAGCTTTGTCAACATTTCTGCTGTTGCCATGGCAATGTGCTCCTCAACTGTTACATTATCTGCTTAGAAGATTCAGCACTTATAGAAATGACATTAAAGAGGTATCCTGTGTGCTGAAAACCAACAAAGTAAGTCAGTATGGAGTCAGTCGAACTAGTTGGGAGGTAGAAAGGGTTGGCAATAGGTGAAAACCTTTGACAGGGTAGTGTGCAACATCCTTTATAAACCATCTAACTGGCAGATGGATTAAATATTTTTGATTTATAGCATAAAATTGAGTCTTTCTTGTTTTCCTTCCCTCCTATGTCCTTGTGTTACAGTAACCCATCTCCATTTATATGATCTTGTACAATTGCTTCTCAGTTGCTAGGAGATTTCTAAGACATTTTCTGCAGGGTTGTGATCCTCAAGGTCTTCAGTTGGCAGGCAGATCCCTCCTTCCTGTGCGTGTATGTAACTGATTAGTTGACTGCCGGCCATTGCAGTCGTGACTTGGGAAGTCACCACAAGCTGATCATTAATCCCAGATACTTTTTTTTTCTTTTTTTTCATTTTTTTTTCAGTATGACTTTTCTCCCAACAAATCATCCCCTTCTTCCTACTTCCACTCACTTGCATGTCTCCTTTTTTCCCCCTCATTTTATAGATTTTTAAGTTGCTCACACATTTACCACACCTGTCTTTTAAACCATTCCAGACTCTCTACTCTACTAATGTGATTTACTAGTTTCAGATTGTGTGGCTTGGTTCTCACATTTACTGTCTGTGTTTCTAAGCAAATATGAGCAGAATTTAAGTTCTGTCCACCTCTCAGCTGTTTAACTACTAATGATGTTAAATCCATGTGGCATTGTGTATTTCTATGCAAGAAAAGCCCAAGGTACATCTGACTTTTAAGAGGTCTGTGTTAGAAATGAAATTATAAATTTCTTTCACAGAAAGCTTCATTGAGGAATCAGCTTTCTGTGTTATTATATGTGATACTTTGCAAGTCCCCTGCTGTTCGATCTTTGTTGACATCCTCAGTTATTTTATTTCTCCAGGCTTTTGTAAATTTGCGGTGAAACTTCACACATGTGATACACGTTGAGGAATCAGACATCTGTTTTTCTTTTACACTCTATCATTACAATCATTACAATCAGGAGAAAGAGATTTTAGTTTGTGAAAAATTTTGCAGACAGCATAATGACAAAGTAGCAAAGCTACCGATCAGTGACACATCGTGATTTAGAAGCGATAATAAAATGATAACACCACCATCGATGGTACACACAGCCTTGTGTTGCATTCCCCTTATGCATTTTTTTTCTTCAAGCTTTCTCTATTATTCTGTCCTGTCTCTACTCCCTTCATCATCTTGTCTCTATCTCTCTATACATGACCTGTCACTCCCTCTTGACGCTGTTTTCAGGTTTTCACCTCTTCTATTCCTCTTGTGTACCCTTGTTGTTACATTGAGAGTACCTGTTAATTAAAGTAATTACAGGCTGTATCGCATCTAGTGGATAAAAACATGCTCATTATTTGTGCTTGAAATTGAGATGTTTCATAAGTTGTGCCAGCAAATATTAATATTAGGGCAAGGTAAGGGTTTTCAAAGGTAATCTGACCGACCTCTCTTTTACACAGTTAAGTTTTGTGTTCCATTCCACTCCTTACCTTGTTTTAATCGTGTTTTATTCCATTATAACAATTAAAAACATGTGGGTGTTAACACTTTCAATACGTCTCACTAGAAATCGTGTAATACAAGACAGTCCTCATCCCGAATACGAGCCCATGGGCGTTTTGTTCCAGGAAGGTGCCGCACTAATAGAAGCTTGCTGCACTAACTCGCACATTTTGTATTTTTCTTTGTATTTTCTTCAGATTGTCCAATGACACTTTTTTTCCATTAAAACATCACTCTTTGAAACATTTTTAGACATTAGTTTGGATGCTGTTCTGCTGGAGGGATTTCTACTGATACTTTTTTTTTTCTGCTGGCACGTCGACGTTTGTTATCATATGTAACAATAGCAATGGAAAAGTTGTTTGCTTGTCGGAGCAGTTAATAGGCTTTCAAAGTCCAAGTATTGCCTGGAATAAGACTCCAAATCCAGCTAAGATAACGATGAGACATCTAGAATACAGAGCAGGAACAAAAGAGAGAGAAAAGATGAGGAAGTTTAAATAATTTCCCCCTGGTTCATCAATCGCATATAAAAAGGGTGACTTTGAAGCCCCGATGAGGATGCTGTGGGAATATCAGGGAGGCAATATTATTTTCCCTGAGACATGACTTCAGGAACAAGTCTGACACCTCTCTATCCGACTATATGGGCAGACAAAGACTACTGGCAGAGAGATTACGGTAAAGGTTGAGGGACTGCAGTGCATGTTAATAGATGGTGAATGCTGGACATGTTACCGTGAGAGAATGTCTTTGCATTCAGGACGTAAAACTGTTGGCTCTTTGTTGTCTGCTTTGAGAATTCACCTGTGTTACCTGCTGGCGCTGTGTGTGACATAATCAGCTAAGTTGTTCCCCATCTATAAAAACACCTCAGTATTCACGGTGATCATTTTGCATTTTGGTCCAATTTGATGATCTATTTGATCTGTCATGGTTGCCATTCAAGAGCTCATAGAGTATATTCTGTAGTTGTATGCATTAACCTGCCGCCCGAGACAGACGTTCCAAGGTACTTTCTGAAAACATTAAAGACGTGATTCAATATAGTGACATGCTGATGTTGCAGCATCCGGATAAGGTGTATGAGTCAGTCTTTTGGAGGGGATTCCTTTAAACCTTTCAAGCAATAACAATAGAGATTTAGTGTTATTTATGATGATAACAAGCGAAAGTGGTGTTCACCTGCAGTGGCCATTCGTTGATGTAGTGCAGTGGTTATACATTTTTAAATATAATCTAAAAAAAGAATAAAGCAAAGACATAGTACAAAGTCAAACCTGGCATCAGCCTGCTTAAATATGCTGTTTTATTTTCCTAAGTCTGACAGTTTTTGGAGTGGTGGAACAAAGGGGGAAAAAAAAAAAAAAAGAATTTCATGGAATCTCTGAACACGAGCTGTTTGAAAACATGCACGGAAAGATTGCAATCAAAACATACAGATCAATACTTGAAAATTGCAAGAAATATATACAAATAAATAAATAAAAGCAGAATGGTGAGGTATTTTGAAAATCAGAAGATGATTAATCATCTCACAAACATCATCGGATTTCAGACAGTTCTTCTTTGCAGGCATTTCCCTGTCTGATTCAGTTTCTCTTTCTGCCTCTGTATTTCTTAATCTTTCTCTCTGCACTATCATTCTGTCTCTACCCCTCCTTCCTCACTCTTGTCTCCTTCTATCTCTCCCTCCTGTGGAGATGTATCCTCTCCGCTTGATTGCTGTCTTCTGATTTCTTCTCCCTAGGTGGTGTTTGTCAGAGGGGTAAGGGTGGGTAGAGGTGCATTGGTTATGTGTGAGTGGGAGTCAAAACAAGCAAAATTGTCTCTGTGTGTCTGACACATCACAGGTTTGTTGAGTGTGTTTGTGTGTGCAGCTGCCTGAAGATCCACACATGCTGTTTCAAGAAGTTTCTGACTTTCGAGTTTGCTACTTGTTGGTGCACTTAATCAGCAAGTGTGGTTTTCCAAGCAACAGGAAGCCCCTTCTAGTCACCACAACAGGCCTGTCTAAGATTGGCACAAGGGTTGGGAAATAAAGAGTCTTTTCATAGGTAACGTTTGATTTATTACATGGCTACAGCTGAAAAAAATCTGCCAGTGAGTGATCATTTCAGAAACCTCATTTTTTTTTTTCAGTCAAAAATCAAGGTCCCACTTTATAATCTTTCGTTTACTGTATCTGAATGAGTACATCGTCAGCTACAGCACCAGAATGGAAGAGAGGCTTAGCGAATTGTGTATATCTTTGACTGAACCTACCACTGTTGCACATTGCTTTGGACAAAAGCATGTGCCATATTCAAGTGTGACGCTAAAAGTATGTTTTATCTTCACTGTTTTATTAAGAGAGCTCAAGTTATGGGAAAAGTACACCCATTTCCAATTCTAAGGTTTTATATATTAGGATATAATGAAAATGGGGAAAAAATGTAGTTACAGAGTCTTAAAATTGAGACATCTCAGATGGAATACAACACATTACATATTACACTGTGGAAGATGCAGAAGAAGTGTGTGAGAAACTAAATGCACTCCACGATTAAATAACTTATAGAAACACCTTTAGCTGCAAAAAAAACTGAAGCAATTGTTTTGTTTCTCTCTAATCATTGCGGATGAATTTGGTCCAATCTTCTTTACAGCATTATTTACAGCAGTCTTTGTTTGTGCACAGCTCTCATAAGGTCTCCCTAAAATATCACAAACAAGTTGAGGTCTGGACTTTGACTGGGCCAACTTTGATTCTTTTCTTTTTCAATCATTCTGTTACTGCTTTGGGTCATTGTCATGCTGCATGATCCAAATTCGGCCTATCTTTAGCTGTCTGACGGATGGCCTCACATTTGACTCTAGGATACTTTATATACGTACCCCTCTCGAGAGAAAATTTTATGGTTGACCCAAAGACTGCAAGGTGTCCAGGTCCCGTGGCTGCAAAACAAGCTCATCAGCCCGCCATCAACATGTGTTGAAATAATGTTGCTCCAGAAGTCTTTTAGATGCAGCTTTGCACACCTGAGCTGTGCTCCTATGTTCTTTTCCATTAGAAGAGGCTTTCATCAATATTTCTCAGTTTCTCACTCTTGCTTCAGCCGAGTCTCAGACAAAAACGTGAAATAGCCACAGAGAGGAAAAATGTATAGTTGTGCTAACGAAAAACAAAATCTTTTCTTTTTTGTGCCACCAGGCACAGCTTTCAAAATATAGTATTTCAACAATGCATCTGGTACATTTGTCTGTACGTTTTATGTGTTTGGTCAAGAAGGCAAGATTAGGAAGTTGGTAATCCAGGAAAATTATATTTTGGGTTGGGTTGAGTCATTTCTAATGTAAGCCATGATGTTTTCCTAACCTTAAGCATTTTGTTTTTAATAAGTAACCATCAGTAAGCTACTTTGTCATGTGTATCAAGTTAAAAAGTGAGTGAAAACACATGGAAACTGTGAGCAAATGCAAATATAGCAATTGAAAGTAAAGTTATTTGCAGACGCTAGTTGTCCAGATGGGACTCAGTCTTGACACTTTGTTGTTTGTGTACAGATCAATAAACAGAGTAAACTGGGTCTGTGGACACACATTAATTTATTAACAGATTGTCAGCAAGTCAGTTGATTAAAGTGTCTTTGAATATCAGTACTCTTTTTTTTTTTGACAGCTTTGCTGAAATAAAAATGACAGTGTAACATTTCAAGGTTGTATTTTCCTGGTAAGGACCAGATGATTGTTTGATATGCCCCGATACATACATCTTAGAATTGGAAGAAGGTGTCTTTTTCACATGACTGTTCTAAAATGCTTAAGGCAACAAGAGGTATTTTAGGAAAAAAAGAATCCTCGTGACTTCAACTTTTCAAAGAGCCTAAGCATTAGGACATCCATTAGTTAAACTTGCCGGTTTAAAAATAAAAAGTAATGTTGCTGCTTAAGTTAAGCTTCTTATGTGAGAGTTTCCTGCTTTCTGGCGAAGGAATAAGACACATGCTTCACCCCGTTAATGTGAATAATTTTGTTATTGCAGGGATGGTTTCCATGTTTATCATCCCCAAACCAATTACTGAGCAGGTTATGTGAAATACCACTTTGGTCTATGCACACATACACAACAGCGATGCAAATTAATTGCATATTAATTTGAAATAACAACCTATTTACCCCACAGTGTATGTGTGCATCAGTGGTACACCTTATATATTGACAGACATCTATTCTGGTCTGTCGCCATGGGATGTTAATTGTTACCTCTGACAGGCTGAAAATAAGTGGCATTTCAAACATCCTCCAACCATTTTGAAGAATTTCATCAAACCATCATTCTTGTTTCAGTGGGGTTTTTTTTTAACAACTATATCCTGAAATTTGACAGAACATAGCTAGTCTAATGTTTCCACTTTCAATGGAAGACAAATCATCACAATAGTGGATTTATAATGTCCAAGGACATACAGAATTACTGCAATCTGACAGTGCTTGGAAGGAACATCGGAGACAGGAGATGAGACAAATATGAATTTTTCCAGATCATCCAGCCAAGTACACTGTATGCATCGTGGTATACAATGAAAATCTTGTCTTCCACCTCTTCTTTCTCAGTTTTCCACTTCTCACCACTCTCCTCGGTGCTCTCTGTCTTACCAGAAGTTATGAGAGTAATCTTGAAGAAAGGACTGACACATGTGCAAGTCTGAGAGGCGATGGTAGAGGAGGTGGGCAGCAAGGAGAGAGAAAAAGGGAATTGTGGTTAATTATAAAGTTATCACTAAGAGGAAAGGTCAGGTGGCCGTTACAACAGCTATAAAATACTGAGGAGCAAGTAAGAAGGGAGGGAGACATATTACAAATGAAGTACTGAGAGGATGGGAGACTGAGCATGAGACAGGCGAGGGTGTGTAGGTGATATCAACTGAAGTATAGCTATAAAACACTGCCAGGAGGCTGAAGAGGAAAATATTCTGCGGCGTGATATAGAGGGGGTGGGAAAGATGTTGCTGTGATGCAGCGACATTATACTGTATCATACTTCTTTGCATCTACTCAGGTAAAGCACCTATTTCTAGCATTTAATGAAATGCTAAAATCTGCTTTAGAGATTCCAACTCACAAGTAGAAATTCCTCTATGATCTGTCAGGATATTTACATCAAGAACAGAACAAATGAATCAGTGTGCAATCTATTTGATACAGCACAACAAACCCAGTCAAGATTGGACTCATCAGATGAGGGTTTATGCTCGTGTTCAGAGTCATGCTGCCTGCTGGAAGTGAAATGGAATGGTCAAATGCTGAAGAGGCAGCGTGATAAATTATTCTTTTTGGCTTCCTACTCATGAAGGTTTCATTGCACTTTCAGTAACAAGCAGAGTTGTTTTCGAATCTAGAAAAAAAAAACACGGTCTTTCATTTCACTTGGATTTACTCTCTTTGGTCTTTTTTTTTTTTTACTATTTGATTTGCTGAGTCTGCAAGAGAGGGAAGCGGCACATTTTTAAGGGAACACAACACTCCCTGTTTATTTGAATTTGTTGGATTCTTCTGAAGCACAGAACACACGACAAATTAACCCTGCCTGTTTGTGGAAAATGTTTTAATAATGACTACATGCAGTTCAGACTTTGCTTTGTTGAATGCAATATGCAAATATTAGTGAGATTGCTATCACAGTTTTTATGGAAAAGTGACTAGGATGATCATTCACATGCCGACAGACTCACTTGCCATCAGGTTAGAGGAAATAATTGCATGACGGAAATACATTTTTGATTGCTGCCCGACAGCATGGCTCTCGGTGATATCGCTGTTGGTTCCACACTATATTTGAACTCTCTCCCGTATCAGCATGAACTGATATACATCTTCTGATTTGACGGATATGCAGCGCATCTAAACATGCCACAATTATGCACGCTCCAGTGTGGGTGCCTTAATTAAATCTTGATGGCAAGGCATGAAGCTGAGTTAAGATAAAAGCACAGCCCTGTTTGTCTTTTTTTTTCACAAATGTTGTGTACATCAGGGTATCCCTATATTAGAATCAATGTTAAGGGTAAAGTACAACCTCAGGCTCTACCAGTGGTTCCAGATCTCATGGACCCGTCAATTCCTGCTATATATATCTATGGCTGAATAATATTTGGGTTTATGCAACTGAGTGAAACTGTCGCAGAACATTAAAATAGACATAAGCAATTAGAGGAATACATAATGTACATTAATGAAAAGGAAAATAATTGCAAAAAAGTTCAAACTGGTGATGATCAGTTTGATGAAAATTAGAGTCCTACAACAGCTAACAGAGGCTACGATGTTGTGTCTTACTTAAAAAAGCTGGTCTGCAGCCTGGCAGTTGATTACCCATGTCGGTGCCAGCAATCATCTTATCACTTATCACTATGAATGACTGAAAATGTACCGTGATTAAGGCCATGAGACACTTTACGTAAGACTGTCCTCAGCAGAACAAAGGCTGTTAATTGTAATGACCAATTTATACATTCTTCCATTTATCTAGTTGATTAAGGCCACGTAAATTGATGAGTATACGAATGCATCTCAATGCATCTATACGAATCTCAGCACTAATGGCACAACCATAGGCACAGCACTAATAATTTCAGTGAGTCTGCTTGTCAAGAACAAGTAGTGAAATTCCATTTCAATCCTAGAGATTCGCTTCTCTTTTAGATACATGAGGGTTCCCATGTTGGGATTTCCCAGATGGCTCTCCTCATACCTTGCCTCTAAGGCCGGCATCAGTCAAGCTTTTCTTCCCTGACCTCAGCAATCGATGAGAATTTTCATCCACTGCATGAAGCTTCGCTTTTCTTGATGGCTCAGTGATCAGTTATGAATGAGTGGATAGTATTTAATGCTGTTTTGTGTCTGGAGCTAATGAGAATTGACTCATTAAGACAAGACACATTTGTAACTATGATCTTATCATTTTCTTATGGTAATAATATAGTGTCCCATGAATGGTTCTTGGATAAAAAAATCACTACCTATAATGTATTTCTTGATTTTGAATTACCAGGAAAGTACTTCTAAATTACACTATTAGGTTATTCCTGATTTGTTCAATGCTTGTTTTTCAGTTACTAAATGGAGTTGGAGTCATTGTTAATAACATCATTGTTGTAAATATTGCAATACAAATTACACATATTGCCGGGGCTTATGATGTAAATTGTACTGATGTTTAGTGAGATGTTTAATTACACTTTCAGAACCATTGCACAGGTTACCAGAGAACATTACATTTAAAATGAGCTACATGATGCAACTGTTTAAGACCGTTAGACTTAATGTTACAGTGGACGTGGAAGCAATCAGATTTCAACAAGCATAAATACTCTATGCTGATTCTATTTACCAAACACACTTCACATCATATGTCAATATGTTAACCAAGCCTCTCCCACTTTCAACTTAAGAAGAGTCTAATCATTCAAAAGTACAAAAACCACATGCGCACAGTCTGGAATCTATTATGAAAACGAATGGGGTCAACCAAAAAGCCTTTTCCAAATATATTTGTATTTGATAGAGAATGTGTCACAAATTTGCTTAAGTTTTCAAACACAATCCTGTTTACTTGCACTGTGGTAAGCCACAAATGTAAGTTGATCTGTAGAGCTTGCAGCTTTTAAAAGACCTTGATTAAGCACTAGGTGGGTTACGTGTGGAGTAATATTCTAATGATGATGAAAATCATGTTTCCCGAGCACAGCTGGAAACACTCAACACTAATAGCCCCAGTTACTGCATAGGAAGGGGATAACTAACTCAGAGATACATAGGTGCGATAAAGTATAATGCAGCAACTGTAACATTTACATTGCTCAGCATTGAACATAAAAAACAGAGTGCATTTACCTTCGAACATAAGCTCTCATACATCTTAGTGGAATGGTTTTATAAGGGTGCTGCACAGCGACATACAATAATATTCAAATACAATTGTTTCTTCATGCAGGCACCTGTCTGCAGCATTTAAGAAGACAGAAAATCTTGACGTGGGACCCGTCAGATTTGCAATTCAAACATTCAAACATTTTCTCTGCAATTGTGAGTGTGTTTGTCTGAGACAGAACCCACCAATTATTTTATACAACAGTGAAAAACAGTGAATATGGCATGGTATTTCTTAGCCTTCCTGAAATTCAGGTGATTATGCTAAACATTATATGTTACATTGATGTTCCAAAATGTTCCACAGCCTGTCTGTAAACACGATATTTCAGTGAAATGATCCAATGCGACTAAAAGAAAAAATTACAAAGCAAATTAGCAAACAAAATACACCGTTTCATCTTTAAATGAACCTGGAAAACACAATATTTCAGTTTAGGAAACAAGCTAGCAATCTTAATTGTTTCAATGGGAAATACATAAAGAATAATACATTCACAAAATCAAAGATACAAACGGTGGAACCAGCTACCAGTTTGAGTTCAGGAGGCAGACAGTCTATCACTTTAAGATTAGACTTAAAACCTTTTTGACACAGCTTATAGTTAGTGATGGCCCAGGTGACCCGAAACATCCCTTTGTCATGCTGCTATGGACCGAGACTTCTGGGGGACCTACCGTGATGCACCTGTCCTCACTTTGCTCTCTTTTTCTCTCCATGTACATATCAATAATTCTGTTTTTCTCTTTCTCGGCAGGTGTTAGGGTGCTTGTTGACCCCTCTTTCCTGTCCTCTCAACTTTCAGCTGGTCAAGGCAGATTGCCACCCCTTCTGAGTCTGGTTCTGCTGGATGTTTCTTCCTGTTGAAGGAGAGTTTTCCTCTCCACTGTCACCTTGTGCACACTTGGGACAGGGCATTGAATTGAAGTTTGGGGTTGCAGGGGGCCTAAAGCCAAGACCAGTTGCCATTAGGCGAGGGGTACACCCTGTCCGCCACAGGTCAACACAAAGACAAATAATCATGCATAAGCAGAATATGCACACTCCCAACAGCCAGGATTCACACTAGAAAACCCTATGCTGTGGGGCGACAGTGCTAACCACTACGTGCAGGCAATTTTGTTGCGATTAGGTGATACATAAATCAAAGTCAATGGAATTGTATCGAATTAAATAGGGATTAAAAATGGACCTGCATGATCAGTGCCCATGGGGTCATGTTTTAGTGGAGGACGGTCTCCTCTCAATGCAGTTAAACTAAAATAAATCAGTGGTCATTATATACATCATTGTGTTTAAGTCTAAATGCTTACAGTCAGAGAGACACAGGTGTTTTATGCTAATGCTATATTTAGCATTCTTTTCTCTGGCAAAAGCTTAACCAAAGTGACTGAAAAAAAAATTATCTCAACCTCTAGTAAAAATGTTATAAAGAGTCTTGGATGTCTTTCTTATTTCTTGTCTCTTTTTTTGTCTTCTCTTTTGTTTCCACCACACTCTTTCTCTGTCCTCTGAATTTTATCTCTCTCCTTCTCCTTTTGTCTCTTTCCTTGAACGTCTCTCTCAGGGTAATGAGTTATAAATGTTTCAAGGCTATGATTGCCTTCGGCATTAAACCTGTCTCCTTCACACAAAAACACGTTTGCTCTCACACACATACACATGCTAGCCAAATGCAAAGAAAGCTACATGCCAAATAGGAACAAAAAAAAACAAAAAAAAACATGCAGGCCTTGATATACATGCTGTGTATTTCTGCAGCAGTGTTCCTCTTAAATCTAGTGGAACTAATTAGCAATTAAAGGACAGTGGGCTGTGGGCAGAATGACTGAGGAGTGTGTAGTTAAGTGGGCTACAGTGGAAGAAGAATGAGAAAATGGAGCTGTCTGCTAGTGCGTGTAGGTGGTTGCAGGGCAAGTTGAAGGTTACGCAGGGTTGCTTCACCAAATATAAACTTGGTGTTTCTGAACTAAGGTCAGTTGTCTTAGCTGGTTCTTAATACAACAAACACACATACATACACATACCAATATGGCCATTTTGGCAGATTTGTCTTTGACAATTGCATTTTTAATAGTACACCACCATAAGTAAGTGCTTTAGAGTTGCCCTAATATTTCTCTTGCATTTCCCAAAGCCATAAACATGTATATCACAACGTTTCTTTGTGAAAGAGGCTGGTGTCCCTCCCATCTTATTCACCCACACCCATTTATGGTAATTTTCTTGTTTGTTATTTATTTATTTACTTCTTTTAACACATGCCTATGGGTTGTATGTTCACACGACTAGGTAATAATATATAGTTATTTTTGAAAAAAAAAGTGTCTTTCGTGGTTGTGAGAGCAGCTGCATTGAATTATAAAAACGATGTCCACAAAGGTGAAAATCTCATTAAGAGAACATTTTAGTACTAACCATGATCTCCTTTTGCCGCCAGACATGTAATGCTATTACCTAAACCCAACCAAGCAGTGACAAAAGTGTATTACTAAAGTGCTGTTGCGTCATTTCTTTTTATTCAACATAATTTATGCAGGTAGTAAGATGGAGGGTCTCATTCTCCATAGCAGCTTGTTTCAAACAAACATGCAATACAACAAATTGGTTACACACAGATATAATTATCAGTGCAGTACATACAACATTTAAGTACATGTTCCAAATGAGAGGGAAAAGAAGTACTAAATACAAGAACAGATTTCTAAGGATGCACGGACTGAACGCAAGTCAGAACATATGTTGGACTCAAACTCGTGTCACATGAGGCCAACGGATCAAAGAGCTGCACATCGTCCGGTTCCTTTCATAAATTAATTATTTGAGACGTTTCTTGCGCTGGTAGGGGCCGCCTTTATGTGTGTAAAGAACAAGAAAGTGAGCCTTATGCTGATCTGTAAATAATATCATAACTGACACACAACATTATAGATATGCTGAGGTTGGCATTTGACTCAGAGAAGGGTAGATATCACGAATGAGGTAGTCAGAGGCTTGGCTTGCTTGTAAGATTTTAACTGTGTCAAAGGCTGCACGTATTTAATAAATTTTGGATTTTCAAGGTCTAACGAGAAATGAAATAGTGGCTGTAAAAGCAAAGCATGATTCAGATTCAGTACTTATGGTATAATTGGACAAATTAAGCTTTCAAGACCTGCTGAATCATAGTAATCTTTGACTGTGAGGAGGAAAAAAGGTTCCAAACATCACGTTTACTTAAAGTAGCTTTTAAGAGCTGACAGACTGAAAATGACTGTATCGTTTCCTACGGTGTGTTGATATATTTGTTACTCACCCCCACAATTTGTGTGGTCATGATGTGAGCTGGAGGACGCATCATGCAGCCAATATTTCTGCTACCAGAACTGTGCCAGGTTTGCTTCTCTGTTTGAGTTACGTTTCACTCACTGGCTTCCATCTGCGCTGTTCGGGTTTGTTTTGGGTTTAACACCATGGCGCCAGTGTCGCGTTGATCCACGTTTAATCCCATGCTATATTTCTATAGACTTTGGATGTAGCATCAGTAACGTGGCAGGATGATCATACTAGATTTCTGACTGTGGTAGAAATTTGTCTCTGACTGACTTTGGTTACAAGATCACGACAATGGTAGTCTTTGAACTTCTGTTTGTCTTTGGTGTAGCAGTACTGCTTTTAGCCATAATGAAATATGTCATCACAAACATTGAACCAGACATTCTAGGGTTAACATTAACTCAGCACATAACCTCATAATAAAGATGATCACAACAACAAACTAAGTAAATCAGCTATGCAGACTTTAATCTTGTTGTCATGGATAGCTTAATTTTGGTTCATGAAAAACCTGAAAACAATTCAATGTCCAGTGAATGTTGTTCAGTATTGCAGATTAATCTTTTGAGGCTTTAGATTCGGGGAAAGCTTGCTTCTTGTCATTACTGCTCCTTGAGAGTGAGACATAAAAGAGTAGAATGGCCATCCCTTTAAAGACTGTGTACCAAACCAAACCAGTTAAAGTCAGTTTATCTCACAGATACACTCACTGTTGTGTGAAGAGCCCAACAGTTTTGAGGAAATACGATTTCTTAATTAATTTTTTCATTCTGACCACAATAAAGAACAAGAGTAAAAATAAGCTCCTGCCGCACCTGCCACTGTAGTATGAGTGCAACGAGTACCTGCACAGCAACTTTTTTACATGGACATATGTAGGCTCAGACAAGGCAATACAACACCTTGAGGTGACTTGAGATATCATGTGTTGTGATTTGGCGCGATACAGATAAAACTGAAATTGAAACGACCCACCTGACTCATGCACAAGAACAGCATCACTGCAGCATATCAATAATTTATAGAATTCTACGTTGTTTTTTTAGATCAGTGGCAGCATCAGCCAGTACAAATGATATTTTTCATGAAAATTAATGATTTAACTCATTTTATCAAAATATGCTAATCTGCAGAGAAGGATTTTAAACAGTCTATCTCTGGATACATCGCTGAATTGTCAGAACATCACGTCTTTATTTCTGTTGCATTGGGTTGAATTCCTGCTAAGTGAAAACAATGTCTTCAAGATTAATCAATTTAGGCAGAATATGACTCTTGCGAGGGAATAATTATAAACAGCTTGACTTCAGGGGAAAGTGAAAGACTTAATGCTGGAAAAAGGAACACACAATTCACTTTTTCTCTGTTTTGTGCTTAAAGAAATAGAGCTGAGAGTTAGCCCTGTTCAAATTGCGTTTAAGCCAATAATAACTAACATTAATCAGATAACATTTTTACAAGGTGCAATCAAATAATTCCGTCACAAATTGAAATGGTAAGATAAAGGATCATTTAATAAGTCAAACGGAACAATCCATCACTCTTCTTTTTACCGTGTCCCAGTTTAATCATCTTTCTGTACTTGTTTCCTCTCTGTTGCCTGCTTTCCTCCTCTTCTTCACCTACTCTCCTGTTTTCCTTAGTCCAGACAAAGCAAGAGGAAAGTAAAGACGCGGCCAAAGGCCACAGTGATGGAACAGGAACAAAGAAAAGGCACTTGAGTATGGCTGATTTCTGAATAAATCCATTTAGATTTTATGTAACTCCATCTCTTACATACCATTTACCCCTTTCATGTCTCTTTTCATACACTTTGGACTTAATGATGTTCAGCGCTGTGTATTGGATCACATTAGCAAGGTTTTTTGCTGTTGCACACTCTCATAATGAGGCTGTGCTCTGTCTTGTTATCCAAACACATTTGACAAGAACGCTATCTCGCTGATCTGAAATTCTGACATCAGTGTCTGATGTTTCGACTTGGCCTTTCTCGCTGCACAATGTTCTGTTTTCGAAGAAATTAGCCAAAATGCAGCAGCTGTAGCCGCCAGCTAGTGCATCCTGCCTCTTACAATGTTGCATGTTATATCAGCTGTAGTTTAACATAACGTGTGACATCCACTTAGCATGAGGTGTTTCTGATTTTCATGTGCAATGTGCTGTCACAAGAAGTTTAAAAAGAAGTTTAAAAAAGTTTTTAAAAAAAATTGCTTCGGTATTGCCCACCAAAGAATGCATCACATCCTGCCTTTTATAATTTGTTCTGACTTGTTTGTTTCCAAAGGCTTTTTTATGCTTTGTACACATTAGGTAGTACTAATTAAATATTAATGAAATATGTGTTTTTCTCATGATGACACAATTACTGTTAAATATTTATTTCATGATGTGAATTTCAGAACCATGTGCAAATTTTTCACTTGTTTTTTTTTTTTTTTATGTGTGACATACTTGCATTAATTCAACTTTAACATTTGAATTCTCCCTCTGAGGCTTATTCACTCTGGAATGTGCTACCATTCAGGCAGTTGTGTTAATGTGTGGTCCCATATATTACCATTAGCTCTTTTCGATTCTGCGACGTCGTATTAGCATGTGGCTCTTTTAATATACATAGTGCTCAATAACTGTTCGTCTCTTTTCTTTCTAATATTTTGTGTACTACTCAAGTCCCTGCTGTTCATACTGTTGTCATGTGTAATATTAGTTTTTTTTTTTCTTCTGTACTTGTGCTTTTCAAATATATGACGTTTTGTTAGTGTCTGAATGGAACATTCTCTCAACGTTTGTCTTAGTTTTATATTGAGTGACAGCCCATTAACTGATGTCCATATTCCTCCTAATGGGCAGTGGAGCGCTGTGAGCCGAGATATAAAATGCTGTTTACTGGGAGCTGTTTGTGTGGGCTGATGTGTGACATGTCCCTTTTGGCTTAAAAATCTGATAATGGCCGTCACTGTCAGGGAAGACGCACATGTCATAATCCCTTTAAAGGATTGTCTGGGCTGAACAATGCCATCATACACACACAAAAACATTTGGAAATTCTTAATGGAAAGCATACATACTATAGAAGATTCGCTTTTACTTTGAGACGGGACAGTAAGTATCATCGTTGAATGTTTTCTTTTTATAGTATCCACGAAAGAGCACTAAATATGGAGAGCTTTAACAAACATTCGAAAGAGACGCGAGTAAAAGATGGCAAATCTGATTTGGTTTTAAATGGATGAATAGATAGCTGGAAGAGAGCAAGATTATCTTATTAAGCAGAAAAAATCCAACGAGACACTGCAATCGCATTTGTTTAACAAGTAGAATTCATAACTGACTGAACATTCGAAAGGCAGGACAATGCATGGCATTACAGCCTGCTTTTTCCAACTGTATAGAGTCAAATTGGATATTTGTGTTTTCCTATAAAAAACTGAGCACTAAAACTTTGTGTGCTATTTCAGTGCTATTTTGCTCAGTTATTTTTTTCCATTCCAGCTTTTAGTCGTTACTCCTTCTGTGCTGTGTGAGTTCCAAAAATAAATCATATAGGCAGGCAATATTGACAGTACTGAAAACAACCTCGACTGACAGATGAATATACTTCAGATCAAGTTAACTTTGAGAAAGATTCAATATTGGAAACTTAATTTTGATGTGAAATATTTATAAATTGATAAGAATTTAAACACGGTTCCTGTTACACCTATTATTAGTGGCTTGTCACTTAAGTCTTACCACATAAATCATGCATTAAGCTAGATGTACACCTACCCACTGCAAACTCTGTGTGTGGGTTTGTGCACATGATAAAGCATCAAAAGCTCAGGAGTGACAAGTCTCTGATGGGGTATCTAAAGAGAGGAACCTTTTACATGGATAGTCTTTCAGTGAGGTGCTCATGCAGGAGGGAAATTACAGAAATCTGAGTCAGGGTATTGGGTCAAAGCAAGATAATAAACACATACAGTCTAAACTATCTTGACCAACCTCTGCTGATGACTTTTTATTCCCCAACTGCTACTAATTTCTGGAATTATTTGCCCTCAACTGATGCTGAAAAACTGTAGACAGCAGTAGACAATTTCAATACATTGATATTACTACAAAGAAGTTGACAATTTCACACACAATTTCACACTTCAACACAACAGTGAAGAATATATCCATAATCATTACGGCACTGTTGGGCACCAAAGATTAGTGACCAATTCTATAGCTGCTGTTGCTGAGGCAAAAAAAAAAGTGACACTGGGATCTGAACTATTATTGAAAATTGACATTGTTTCAGTTTCTTCTTTTAACTACACAGATAAGAGATTTTTTAGATATTTTTTCCTCTAGACTTGTTATGAGACACCAGGCTTCAAGATCTGGGGAAAAAAGAACTTTGCTTGACCTGACAGATAAGAGGGAGGTGGTTCAAAATTAGTATTTCACTGGTATTTTTTTTTAAATTTGATCTTCTTTCATATCTGAAATTGTGACTCTTTGGAACAGCAGGAGGGATATCAAAGTCTCCGTGTGCACCTCAAGCTTAAAGAATAAAGTCACTGATGCAGGCCTAGTTGTCTCACAGGAACTTGTACTATCCATCATGATCCTAATCAACACAACAGTGTAGGCGCATAGAAACCATCCAAACCTCACAGCAATTTCAGTTAGTTTTAGTACCCAAATGGCTATTAGCTGTTTCTGTTTTGAATGTGTATTCCCCACAGACACTACATATCCAGCCACGTTTCAGATACTTATGGCAGTGCAGCTCTGTCAGATTTATTCAGTGCTGGCAAAATTTCAACTGCAAGCCCCACAAAGGATATCTTTTGTGCACACTTTGGTCATCTAATTCCACCAAAAATCTGAATGAGTTTGTTTTCTGTACCAGTTAAGGTTGCTGACTAGGAGTGAAGCAACCTGAACTGAACTGTGTGCAGCTGGGCAAAGGCATGACGGTAACTTTTATTGGCTGTAATACTGTCACGTTTATAAAGAAAAAAAAAGAAGAAAAACCTGCACCAGTATTGCTTATATGACTTTAAGGATGTGCTGGTGTGTCTATACTTAAAGCCATGAGACTTAATACAGCTTCTGACAAAAATGACACAATAACCATTCTTGAATGATGCTCTTTCAGCTGTAAAAATTCTAAACACATCACATATATGAAACAAACCTGATTAATTTAACAGTTGAACATTTTGACTATCGTAAAACATACCTAATGATAATAAAAAAGAAAGATTAGGATAAAAAAATAAATAAATAACATTGCTGACATTTTAACCATTTTTTTTCTGATCAATAAAAAAAAACAGATCCCTCTTTTATCAGTTTATTATTTCTGATAACAAATATTTCTATAAGTTTTGAGATGCAAACTTGTCTGCAGTTAGAATAAAGGGTTTGCTGCTGGCAATTTGTCAAGAATCATGGCCCCAACAAGAGTTATGTTTGTTAAAACTTGTCTAAACTTCCACCCAAAGATGTTGGTGCTTTTAACATTTTTGATTTCTCGGTTCATGATTCCATAATTATTTCATCTAATTGATCTGGAAAAAGACAGCAAAAAGATTATGAAAATGTTTCTCTTTTTTTTTGTAACTATGAATATATGAAGTATATAACATTATTTACTTAAATGAGAGATTTAAATGTTATAATAAGAATTAATGGAGGATATGTTTCATGATAATAGTTCATGCAGTGAACTGAAGTCAAGCTGAAATTGGATCATCGGGATTGGCTGCTTTATTTATTTAGCTTCTGTGCTTTGCATGAGTCATTAGTACTCCACTGATTTCCTCATGCCTGTCATGATTGCTGCTGCTGCAGCTCCACCAGCAGAGCCAATACCCACCAATCCCTCCAGAGAGCTGAGTTGTCCTCAGTGGTGATTCAGCTGAACCGTAATGTTCATATACCTAATGTTTAAATTGATGAATTAATTTTCCTTGCAGGTTCCTTGCTGCAGCCATGATTATTTTTTTGCTAACTTTAGTTATACAGAGTAACCATTTAACCAAACTCGGATAAACTAAAGGGGTCCTAAGTCCAAAATCCCAAACCTTATCCTGTCAACAGTTTTACCTGCAATGCCAATAGCTGTGTTCAACTTCTGAAATATTTTTTCTGTAAAAATTTTAGAACATAGGCTTAAAAAGTAATTTAGAACAATTTGTTAAAGCCAGACATGTGGACTTCTTGTATATCTACTAATGCAAGGCCCCTTCAAAGCTCATAAACAGTACTCATATGTAATATCAGTCGTCACTGGTAACGAAATCTTTGGCCTGTTCAATCTGCTGAGCTGATCAATATTCATGATATTAAAATAAATATTTTTAAGATATTAACTTGTTATGGATGGACTGGGATTACTTACATTTACGTTTGATATACTGTTCTTCTTCTTTGCCTCTAATTGTTATATCACATCATCTGTTGCCTGTTTAAGTTCTCATGATGCAGATACTCACATCCCCTTGGCCCATCATCCATCTCCTGGAAATGATCCCAGCGTGAAATAGGAGACAGGAACAAATACTTTGATTGGCTGATCAGCACCAAATTAGAACATGATTGGTTTATTAGCATGCTGATCAGAGCTGAGGAGCCTTTCCTACAGAGTTCCAGATAAGTTTGGCTTTATCACAGCTTCATGACTGAACAAATATGTAGTCTTTTTTTTGTCTTTAAGCTGGTTTACATGTGTACACATCCGATCAGTTCCCTCCCCCCAAACTGTTAAATGTAGCCATAAAGTCCGGCTGTGGCTTTACAAGTTCCTATAATGAATCCTTCGTGACAGACGGGCAGTCTGAAAAGAGGAAAATAAACATTATAAAGCTGTGATCAGGGGCTGAAAAGCTCAGGTGTAAAACAACAAAATGAGATGGTTGGTGGCACAGCCAAATATGTTAAACTCATATTTTTTTTTCAAGATAACAAACAAGCAGAGAATTGGCTACTCAATGCACAGAATAAAATGCTGATGAGTCTAGTAATTACTAGTAACTTTTACATTGTCATTGACAGGTGTCCAGCAAAATGTCAAATTACTAGTTAAAGATTTTTCTACAAATGCCATGTGAGGAGGGAAGATTAAATTAAGTTTTCAATAGAAATCGAAGCCCAAACTGGACATGCTGTAAAATAAGCACTTGAATTCAACACTACGGTTGTGTGCTACTGTGTCTACAGTTATGAGGCCTGTTGTGTGCTAACAGGCCTCATAAAGTTTGTTTATTGCGTCTTGGACTGGGTTATTTTACATTAGATTAGGCAGATGTCTGTGACACTGTGTACACTATCTGTTATAAAAATGCCATGTTGATTAATTAATCTGTAATGATTAGTAAGATTAAATCAATCAGTACAAGAGATTTATGAGAGTGTAATAATTAAGGATTGATATTTTACCATCAGAAAAACGGGGTACTCAACAGTACAAAGAAACCAAGATTTTTGGCAAACAGAAGGGTTTGCATAGATGCTGATTGACTGTTTTTGTGCGTATTGAAGATGTGTTTTCATGTGTGGCTCTATATTTAACACACACCCACTCATGACTGATAACGACAGATGAATTGTGCCGATTTTAGAAAAAAAATAAAAAATTGTTGATATTGTGAGAAAGAATAATCTTTTTAGTGCAGCTGCAAAGGGCTTCGTCCGTAAGAGGAACTCTGAGTTCAACACTTTTGATATTGAAGATTCATTTGGAAGCATAGCATTGCACCTGAGGAAAAACAAAGATTTTTCTTGCAGGATGACGATTCATATTCTCAATCAGATTACAGTGACACACCACTACGTCTTATTCATCTTCTTCTGCATATCTGTCGTGTCAAAAACAATGCATTTGTGTACAAAAACAGGTGCATCAGCTTCACCATTCTCTCTAAGAGTTAATGTGTCCACTCTCTGGCTAATGACAGTACAATGTTATCTGCGGGGCAGCCTTACTCTAATCAACTCCATTAAAACTAACAGCACCCATCTTACTCATAATTTCTCCTTCTTGCATCATTGAACAAAGTCATCTTGGCTTCTAACTCTTTACTGCATTCATTTGTGGTTTGAATTACTGTACTCTCTGACTGACGCTGCAGATGGGAATTACAAGAATTTACTCAGCAAATGAAAACCACTGCACTTTACTGAACACATCTATATTCTAGAGTGTGATGCCTATAAAGGAAAGTTAAGTTTTATAAGTATAATGCTTCTCTGAGAGATCTTTGTCTCTTCACAAAACCTGGATTTCCTTTGACAAACTCATCTACAGGCCCCTTTGCTCCTTGCTCAGTTGTTCAGTTCTATTAACTCAGAATGTGTATATATGTGACTTGCACGTTGTTTTATGTTTTACTTTATACCATGAGGCCAAGGACTCAACTCCATTTAACCATCCTTTTAACATATAAACACAACTGGAACAAAGAGCTTCTTCCTCCCCCCGAAGAGTAATAAGTGCAGAGTAGTTCTTGAATTCAAAGCCACGCTTCTCCAAAGCTCTGAGCATAGCAGTCTGTTTGAAACTCTATTCCATGTTTCACTGACAGCTATCTTTGCACAGTAAAAAATGTGATGCATCATTAGTGATAGAGGCAGTCCCATTTTCTTTCTGGGACGAAGGTAACTGGAAGCATGTTCTTTGAACAGTGTCACTTGAGTTGACAGAACATGGGAGAAATCTGAAAATGATAGCTGTAATGTGTTTAGAATCAGGAAATGCACACCCATCAGCATGCTGTTTCTCTTTCTTTTTAATCTAATAAACTCTTTATAGAACTTCTGTAACTGTAACTCCATCATGGATTGTTGAAAGCCTGTTTTGGCAAACTTTGGATTTGTTTTAAGTTGTACTATTACCTAATTTAGAAAGGTTTTGCAATTGATGTGCTGAGACATACGAGTCAATGTGCAGCTGATCATTTGCTCTTCTTAGTGGGCACACTTGTTGACAAGTGTTCACTGAGCCAACATACTTACTGTGTTCTCAAGCTGATTTAATGTTTACTCTGCTTATAAATACTGGACAAAAATATAGCTCATGCAGGCTGAAATTAAGAATCAATCATCAAAACCATTTCTCTTTATCCTGTATAGACACATGTAACTATTATATGTACCACTGTGCATATGACACTTTGGTCTGCTGGTGAAGCTGGATGAAAAGTTGGATATTTGTTCGTTAAGTAATTTTGATCAATTGTTTGCAGACCAATTTTCTGACAATTCCTAGAAACACAGAGAATCTATGGCACCATGAGGCCAAGGACTCAACTCCATTTAACCATCCTTTTAACATATAAAAACACCACTGCCATGCTGCCATGTTCTCTTATCACAAAGAAGCTATACTTGTTCAGTCTTTTTCGAAGTCGGTCATTAACTTTAACATTTAACTTGCTGAGGCCTGTAGAGGCTGAGCTGACCCTTTTATTTTTATTTTTCAAACTAGTCCGAACATTGAACTTCAAATGAATATAACCCTTTACAAACTGATGGGCAACAAAAATAGCTTCTCTAAGAACATTGTTGATGTTTTTTTCCTCTTGGTACTTTGGTAACACACACCCGAATCCCCCAGAAAAGCAAACTACCAAAACTACATAGTTTATGGATGTGGTCACACTTGCTGATGATCAATTGCACAAGTGCATTTAATGAGCAGCCTCTTGGTACATTTTCTTTTAAACGTGACTGTCTGGTAAAGATAGAGATAGATGGCTCTTAAAGAAATATGGATTGCTTTCACATAGTCCCGCTGAGTACTGAGATTGCTCCTGAGATGTTCAGCAGGAAGATTTCTGTCAGCTCGAGGACGCTCCATTCGCTGTTTCTAATGAGAATAAATATGTCAAACAGTCTCGTTTAATTGCTACAGCATTTTGCTTTGCTCTCTTCTCTTTTATTCACTATTTAATTCCATGTCACTTCTCTTTCTGTCATATACATTTCAAATTGGGGTAATGAAAAAAAAGGGGGCTAAACAATGCTCCTGTCACTGGAGGGATCACATTTTTTATTTTTCACAACAGATATCTGCAATATGAGCATGTTTGTGAAAGACACTTGTTTGCGATTGGACACCGGCAGATCATCTTTTACATAAGAACCCAAGTCTGTGTATCCCAGTGCACTTATTAATAGTACTTGCCAATAACTAATATTTTTACATTCTTTGCCCTACAGCAGGTCACAGTGGGAGACTGATGGTGAGTTTTGGACCACCTACATTGTTCCCTGGCTTCCAACAGTGCTGCATTAATGTGCAAAGATTCCACTTCACAATTATCACATACAGTCATGAGTGTTCATTTTTATTTTTGAATATATTGAACATTGGCTTTTACTTGTTCGCAGGACCTTTGTTAGATTTTAATGGCTTCCTCCAACCATTATATTGTTAGTTGCCACCAGGCTGATGTGCTGTCCTCAAATAGCTAAATTTGACCAGGAACTAAATTTGAAAAGGGCTTTATGGTAATGTTTCCACAAAGCCATTTTCAGACCTGTGTTATGTAAGAATCAGTGTTGCGTATTTTCATACAAATGAAAATCACAGAGAGAACTCTGGTATGCATCTGCTGTTCACCACTTATCAAAGATTAGAGCATCCATTAATAGACACAATGTCTAGAGTCAAAGATTTTTTAGAGATAACATTAGCATTTCAAGCAAGTTGTGTAAAAGATACCGGCTGTGGAATGGATCAGCTGAAAATATCACTTCTTTTACCTATGTAAAGTTGTTGGACAGTTGAGGTTGTAAATGATTCTTACTAACTTCTTTTCTTTTTTTTTTGTTATTTTCATCAATTAGTTATTGTGAGCTCTAGAAAAAATGTTACCCATTTATCCATACTATCCACAGGTGGAGGATATCTTTGTGTATCTTTCTTCTTATATTTCTTATTCTACCTATCTTTGTCAGAAAGACAAAAAGCAGTGATTGCAGCAGCAGCTCGAACACAGCTGCACCTTGTGAATAGATGCTGAGGCGCTGAAGGGAAATGTTTGGTTATACACCACATTTGGTTACATATTTTATTTTACAAACAGATTTGTTTGAAAAGCAGATCCTAAGTCAAATAGAATCATGCTGATCCATTAATGCGACTTCAGATCAAAAAAGTTGAAAGTTAAGCCCACATGTTAGTACCATAGAAATTGTGATAGCAAACTATCAAGGAAGAGCAGCGGGTTGCTCACGAAATGACTCCAACATGTTAAGTTGTGATTGGATTAATGGGAATCTGTGCCACTACTTAAAGGGGCTTAAAGCATCATAACTTGCAGATACAAACTATGGCTTGGTGTCCAAAACTAAACTAATTACAGTTATTGAGTAAAAAGAGCAAAAGAAACAACATTCCATGTATATTTGCTGTATCTATCAAGCACAACATTACTGATGATGAAAGACAGTATTTTCTTTTCCGCTTCCCTTTTCTTTATCTGGATGGGGGAGTATCAAAGAAGCATCACCAAAATGGTTACTCAGGCACACAGTCTGCATCCATACACAAAGCATGATTAGACTTGAAGTGTATGCATCAATCCATTCACATTTATTTTGATGAATTCTGTCTAAAGAACAACTATCACCTTTTCTAAGGAGCTCTTACCTTGTGCTGCAGGTTTGGTGGGCATTGTTGTTTGAGTGAAAGAAAGCCACTAAGAATTGAGACTATAAGTCACATTTCCCTGTTTTTACTTACAACTGAAGTTTAAATCCATTTAAAATTCGCTAACAGAATGTCAACAAAAGAGATATATTCTATTTAAACCAGTTCCACACAGTCAAGCCCCGGTGTTACAGCAAAATCTTTTTCTCTGGGGAAGTAAATTCTTGTAGTAACATTCAGAAGATAGATCACTTAATTTGACCTTGTGGAGTAAATCAATTGAAATTTTTTTTTTTACTTTTTCTTTCATCACCCTTCAATGTGTACAATACATGCACACGCATACAAAGAGAACCATTTTGTTTGACTTCTTTTCTGCATGATTGATTGCTTTGTAAATGCCTTCTGCTTTCACACCGCAAGGTCAATCTCTGAAAGATCTGGAACAATCGAATTATTGTGTCTTAGAACACTGGCCGATATTTCTGGGTGTAGCCAGCAGATAATGGATAACACGTATGGCTTAGACTCCCTTCCTGTTCTGCGCAGTCTGCTAAGTGTTTCAATACAGATAGATCTTAGAAAGCAAACAAAATGCCAATTCAGCAGTAATCCCTTCAAGACTGCGTTTCAGATAACAAGTTCGACACCTTTTTGCTCTCAACGTGATGTTTACCAACTGACAAGTTTCATCTCATTTTTAGTATTTATAAATTGTGGCCATCTTAGGTCAGAAAATCAATGGATCTGAGTGCAAGAAAGTGAAAGGGATGATGTGTCACTAGGAACTGCTCCAACATTAGGCACACTCTACTCACATTTTTAAACACAGTTACAGTTCCATACAGTCATCGTGTTCTTCCTCAGATGAGTAGTCATACATCAGGATCCTTAATGACATTTTCCCATTTTTCGAATTAGCTTTTAACTGAATGCATTCACTAACTGATGCTGATAAGCTGATGTCTGTTTGAACTAATTTACTTTGTGCTGCTATCACAACTGCTGTCTCCAGCTCTACTTATCATACCCTATAACTTCACTTTTTTCTTTCACTGTGTACATTGGAAGTGAAGTGAGTCAGACATATGTCTCCAAACCTCCAGAGGGTCTGTACTTTCTGCCTTATATGTCTGAAAAAGCCCACACAGAGTCCCACTGACCTGAAGGGCAGATTACGGTGAGAGGACACAGGCCAGTGTTGTGAGGAGTTTTGACATTTGTTCTACTTTCGTGTGTTTGTCCATACTTTCATATCGGTCAAATTTTAACATAGCTTACTGGAAATAGAGGAAACTTTTTCTCTCATATCCTCTCTTCTCCTCTATCCTCCTTATCATAATTCTTTTTCTTCCTCTGGATGTTTGAGTTCCAATAAGCTCCGGTGGAATGGGCTAGATCAGAGCTACAGCACCTGAATTTCAACTGCCCCACTCACTGTTTGAAGGACCCTTGTCTACCCATCGGTATACTTGAACCTGTTGTTGAGACTGAACTTTAGGAGTTTTTCTTTAGGGTTTCAGTGAGCTCATCTGATGACAGTTATTGTTTTTGTCAACCTCTTGAGTGTCTTGTAGAATGTGCTGTGCTTGACTTTTTTTTTGATTGCTTGTGTGTGGCTTTTTTTGGGAAGCCTTTATATAGCACAAGCTTGCAGCAGCTCTCTGGAATCGATTTGTTACAGATGAGCTTGTGTTCAGCGCAGGTAGATGGCATCCCTCAGGTGAGCGAGAATGTGGTGACTTAGTGTTGCAGCTGTGTGTGGATATGCCCACTGCATACATGTACAACAGCTTTCAAAGATACCTATGTGATAATGAGATGCATGGATTGTGTTTTTGCGAGAGGTAACCTTTAGTGTGGGGAAGTCAGCCCACTTTTGGTGAATCACATGTGGATGTTACGAGCTGGTGAAGGCAGTAACTTTTGTGTGGTAGTGAACTGCACTACCTATGATCATAGTGTTTGATTCTGTCTTTCCATTTGTGGTTTGTTTAGCTACAGTGAATCCTGTGACCTAGTGTCCTATTGTGGTATGGGACCACTATATATGTGACCATTTGTGTTTTGGGGACAACATTTGGTTTGGATTACTAGTTGCTGCTTTTGTATTGTGTAGAAAGTTAGTATGAGTAATCCTTTTGGCTGTGGCTCCATTTTGTGACAGTTGCATGTTACTATTGTTTGTCCAATATAGCAATTAAGTGTTGATTCTTATTTGTATCTATGTTTATGAGGGCAAGTTGCCTTTAACTATTTGGTGTGAGCATTCAGTTATACTGCAGCTGCGTAGTTGGCTGAGTAAGATGCAATGCTCTTTTCCCGCTGCAGTCTGTCTAATGTTGGGTTTTTAATTATGTTTCTTTTATTTCAGGGATAAGACCAGTAGTCTTATTTTCGTGGCTTCGTTTCTGGTACGTTTAGCTTTCCCATTTTAGGGTAGAGGCAGGACACCAGATCCTATGGCCCTTTGTGAGTTGGTCTGAGTGGTCTCCATTCTTTCTATCCATTTTGGCCAGCCCATCACTTTTATATTTTGGGACTCTACACTAAACGTAAGCTGCTGTTTGGATCAGTGGAGTTTGCTTGTGCGAGGACTGTCGGTGGGCATAGAGGAGTTTGGTGTATGGTGGCTCACTATTCCTTATTGGGATGGCCTGTTTTGGTGACATGTTGATGACTGGCTGCTGCAATGATTCTTGTGGTTTCCAGGAGGGACCCTTTCAAAAGGGAGATGTCACGCCCCTCTTCCTTCTCATTCGCATTTACACTGGCAGTGCAAGTCTTTGGGTTGTGTGTGGGCTTAATTGCTCTAAATGGCTTCACTGGTTGCACCTGTGAGGGTGTGGATAAAGCATGCCTGGTGTAGCTTTAAGGGGTCACTCCTAATGCTGTTTGTTGTGGGTGCTGAAAGTCAATACTTGTTGGATTTTAGCAATAAACAAAGTGCTTGACTACTTCTTAGGTTCAGTCTGGACTGTATTATTGAAGTGCCTTGAGATGACATTTGTTGTGATTTGGCACTACATAGATAAACTGAATTGAATTGAACTGAAGCTCTGTGGAGAAAATTATTTTGTGCTATTCAACCATTCCTCCGGTCTATTAAAATCCAAAACAGAGATTGATTAATAGAGTCTCCTTTCATACTTTAAATTGTCTGCTTTGCACAGATTAAAGGGACAAGTTATTTAGCCATCCAGACTTTCTTGGTTTCACTTGCACAGTTTTTGGAGGTTTTGTCTATTAAAACGTTTGCCTTCTCTTGAAAATGGATGACACCTCACTTGTTAATCTGAAACGTGCATTTGAGAACCCGAACAAGCAATATGTTAGTTAGCATAAAAGTATTGGCATGAGGATCTTGCTTGGGAAAGGATTTAGATAATACTGGCAACTTCTTCACTCATTTATAACCTTGGATAACTCACCTCTCTGAGATAGCAATGTCAGACCACACATGCTATGAGAAAGGCTTGTCTGAATCAACTGTACTTGCAATGTACAGTGAAAGAGCAGTGGATGCAACTGCTGCATTTGTAGCATAATTTAGACGTCTCACAAGACTTAGACTTGTCAAAAACCCCTAGTTACACTCCTGATGAGAGATTAGCGAACCTTATCATTCAAGACTCTCGAGGTGTTTTTCTGTTAACCAAAAGTCAGCTGGAAAAGGCAGCCGAGACCCACAGGACCAAAAAGCCTATTGGCCTTAACCACTATTGTTATTAACCTTTCAATAGGATGCTATAATTTCTTCAATTTATCGATTCATTATCTTCTGCTTATTCGAGGTCGGGTCGCTGAGGCTACAGGTTCAGGAGGGAAGCTCAGACAAGCCCTTTCCTCAGTGTCACTTTCCAGCTCCTTCTATCTACAGTATAATCCCTCCAGAGTGTTCTGTGTGTGACCCGAGGCCTGCTCCCGGTCTGGACGTGCCGGAAAAACCTCCAAAAGTGAGGTGACCAGGCATCCTGATCAGATGCCTGAACAACCTCAGCTGACTCCATAGAAGATTAGAATAACAGTCCATTATATATCTGTTGAATGAAATACCAGAAATGAAAGAAAAACGCCACAGCTCGGATCATTGAGACTTCCATTTTCTCTTAATAGCACAACTTCTCAGACTCGTATATAGTTAGTTAAGTAGAATAAAAAGCATTTCCTTAATTAAATGAGTCTGTGAGCTCAATTGAGTAATTGGGTTATAATTTCTGGACACAGCTGTTTTTCAGTTGTTTTTTTTTAAATGTATCTTTTTGATATCTTTCAGCATGAAAAACCATCTGTCTCCATTATTTTCAATAGACAGCAGACATCTCGAAAGGCAACATCTTCATAACATAAGTAAGTGACAGCAAATTAGTAATAGAGATATTATTATTTTTCAAAAATAGGGTTGGCACAGAAGGGAAATCTGACCACTGCTGCTGTTATGCGTATATTTAAAGTCGATAGTCTGCTGCATTGATTGTGTCCTCTGGTAATTTAATTTGAATCCCACCGATGTTATTGTCAAATGTTTTGTTGAGGATAATGTGATTCCCCCAATTAGAGTCATGTTAGGGGATATACGGTATATAACTACACAAAAACATACCGAATAGATCGTATGTTCAACCCTTGTTAGTTTTGCCATTTGACAGAAAAAAAAAATCAAGACAAATGAGATTAAAGCGTGAAAAATCAAAATGTCTGCAAAATCCCAAAGAACAAATGAAATGGTTGTCATTGACTGTTTTGTTGGAGGGCACCTCAGTATATTCTTCCTCTTTTCTCTCAACATGCTATTTATTTGGACTTCAGATCTCACAGACAACCTCTCCAGAGCATGAAAAATGAACTGTATCAAAAGCTTATATGCGATTAGTCACTGTATGTTTGTGGCTGCAGCTGGCAGTCTGTGTATACCACAGCAAAATGCCACAATGATTAATTTGCTGTAAAGCTCTGCATACAATTGTTTTTGTTGCGTGTTGTGGAGTGGTGGCAGCACGGTATGCTTACCTGTTAAAATTTGTGTATGCCCAAAATACCTACCTTACATCATTCTTGTGATTTTTGTTGTGTGTGTGTGTCTGTGTGTAGAGGACATGCATCAGGCTGTACATTTTCTAAATGACATAACAAATAAATGAAGATGGGGGGGGGATCAGTCAATTTTCTCTGTCAACAGTAGTAGGAAAGAGGAAGTCAGCAAACCTGGTGGTAGTTTTCCTTGATGACAAATTTGTGATTTATGAAATTGATGTTGAGAAGATGAAACATTAATCATCCTTTTTTTGTTTGCTCTCTTTCATTATTTAATGTATCTAATGTTTCTGGGGCACACACCTGTCATTCAGCTTTGATTCACATTATGCATGAAACAAGACAACACAGATTTTAAAGACTCCAGTTGTCATTCTGTCAAACCCAGAGGCACAAGGACAAGGAAGCATTTATTAAAATGTGTTTTTGGATAAATGTTTTAGCATGCAAATATCAGCATATTTATGTACAAAATTGTTGATTTTCTTTTAAGACTTCTCTTTCGATGTTTGATCATTTATTTCTAAGCCTTTTTGCTTGCGCGAGTGCTTGTATGACACTGTGAACACCATCGGTGCTTGGCTTAAAGAAAAAAAGAACTGCTCAAAAAAGTATGAGAGCATAACTGAGTTTCAATTGATATTTTTCAAAAGAAACACAAAATATAACAACAGGAATTTGCAAGCTGTTTGACACGTTCAAACACATATCAGACGAATAATTCTATTTTGCTGAGTACATCAAGCACCTTGAATGGAATAAATCAAATGAGCGTTCAATTTGAAGTAAAAGCAATATGAGTCAAAGCCTGCTGCAGATCATGTATAATATCACTTTAGGTGACATCTCCACGCAATCTGAATGTGCACTTAGTAGTGTTGTGTTTTTTTTTTTTTATCCAAACAGAGTCCAAAATTGATCTGTGTTTGCAGGCAGAAAATGGCCTTCAATTTACATTTCCAGGGAACAAAACTGTCTCAGTACTGCATGTTATCTGTTCCTGCTGCCTGTCCTTCTCTTCCATCTGCCTGTAAACACAGCTGTCCATGTCTAATACATACAATTATCAGTAAAATGACCTGTCAAACTGTTAGGTTTCTCCATTTCATTTCATCTAAAAATTCAGTGAGCTACAGCGAATAATCGCTCTCATGGGCAGACTCACGTTGTGTTGTGTTTGTCTCTTTTCATAGACCCATTTGTAACTGCAGTGTTACCACACTTAAGATGGTTTCTCTAATATTAATGTAATACCCAAATTCTGTTCACAATGTGGCTATCAATAAATCATTCAGAATAAATTGTGTTTGTGTGTGTGTTCCTCTCAGTTGAACAGCTTTAATGTGCCTGATCTGTTGATTTAATAAAAACAAAAGTGAAAAGTTATCACAGTTAATTGCTTTTTATTTGTATGTTCAACAGGAAATGCAATACTTTCTGTGTGTCTTTTCTGTCTTCTGATGTAGTTTGCTATTTCTTTATACAAGCCAAAGTTAGGAAGTGGCTGGACCTGAAGAGAGTTGTGTTTAAACAAATCCTCACAAACCTCAATGAACAAAAAACCTACTGTCCACAGCGACGTGAGAGACTAATAACATCATACAGAAACAGATGACTACAAATTATTGCAGTTAACTGCAGTTCTACAAGCTACATAAGGTACTTAGTTCACACACTGCTTCTGCAGTTTGGTTTAGATTTAGCAAAATTATGATAGTGTAATCATAGGCTGTAGTCCATTTTGGGTTGTATTTACCGGACTGGTGAGAGAAAATTATTTTTCATTATGTTCTGATATGTTACACCTTAGAACTGAAGGAATGAGCACTTTCTTTTCCCATGGCATGACATGTACAGTATGGCTCTGCACAATGAATGTAACTTGATAGAGATGTTCTTTATTTTGTCACGTGCAACTGGGATCTTACGTTCAACTTGTTTCACTTAATGCTTCTCTGCACGGTGAAGATGTGTGTGTGCTTTTTGTAGATTGTATCAGGTGAAGTCATAAGCCTTTGGGACTTTGTATGATTGTTCCTCGTTACATGTTTTAACAAGGTTAAATCAGAGAAAAATCTGATATTAAGTAGCCTCACTAAAAGGGAAGGGAAAGGGAACACAATTGGATTCTTTTCATTAAGGTCACACGCTGTAGGTTCATCTATAATTACATCATAGAATAGACAAAGAGTTTTTACATGACATTCCACTGCCTAAATGTCAAAACTTTGTCAGCTCAGATGCAAGGAAATGCCGAAATTTTCCTAATGTTTATATTCTTTTGAACTCTCTTCATCTGTACAATTTTGAGGATTATTCTATTCCGGATAAAAAAAGAAACCCCCACCATGGGTCTCCTCTCCCACATTTCTTTCCAGCACTGTAATCCCATCTTCTCTTCCTCTCCTCTGAATTTTCCTCCTTTCTTTTCTTCTTCATTATTTTCCCATCTCATCCTCTATTTTCTGCAGTCCTCACCTCCCGCTTATCCCGTTCTCCTTGACTCCCTCCCCTCTGCTAATATTCTCGTTCCTCAGCTCATCTCCTCTACTTCCATCCTTTTTGCCTTGAGCCTCCAACAGTCTCCTATTATTTGCTCTTCAGTCCCCCCCCCTTTCTTGTAACGGTCCTTCACTTTTCTTTCATCTCCTGTCCTGCTTTGCTGTATTAAACTTAATCTAGGGCAACTTTCCCCCCCTACAGTGTTAATATTTAGTCGTTTTCATGTTCCTGAACCTACTGACCTTTTATCAATCCCCACACTTCTTAACCTGTTAACCTTTATTTATCAGCTTCTCTCATCTGACTCAGTTTCTCATCCCAAAGCAACATTTCTCCAAACAGAGCTTCAGAGAAACAAAGCCTTGGGATCTGCCCCCTACCTGTCCCCTCTGTCTACTCATCTATTCATGTACTTGTATCCCCTCTTCATCCCTCCCTCTGCTTCCTCCAACTTTGTGAGTGTGTGTGAGTTGAACTTCCTCCCGACACCCCCCCACATGCAGACACTCGCAGGGTCTGATTGTGACCTGACGGAGCGTTAAATTACAGCCTTACCAACACTACTGTGAGGGAATCGCTGTGTGCTCTGTTTGCTGTCTCTTATCCTCTCACCCTCCCTCCTTTTTCTCTCTCCATCCGCTTCTCAATCTTCAGTTACCTTCCTCTCCTCTCTGAGACCTGCTCTTCTCTCACCTGTTGTTTTCCACTTTTCGACTACTTCTGTTTGCGTTTTTACCAATGCATGTCTCACCTTCTAAAAGCTGAAATCACCGGTTTTGTTCTCTCAGGTGACTTGGCCCACCATACTTACTTCCCTGTCTCTTCTCATGTGTTCATTTTCTAATGTTCTTTTCATTCTTTATATTCTTGACTTCTTGATGACATCCTTATTGTTATGTTTATAGAGTGTAATGCTGTAGGCGTTCCCTGCAGTTCTCCTTTCATTGCTCCTAAACTCCCTCTCTTGCCTCCTCAAACCCACCTCACATTCTGTTGCTGCCATCTTCCTCTTTTTCCCTAAGTCCATATTCTTTGTTTCCCTTATTCCCCTAACAGTCTCTCTCTTGTGTAGCCCAAGACTTTTCTCCTTTCTAAATCCCTCCCATCTTTTCCCTTCTCCCTCCAAGCCCTCATTATCATTTGTGTGTCTGTGTCAGGTTTCATCCTGTCACCGAAAGGTCAGCAGCAGGGATTTCCCTGGGCATCACAGCTAGCAGCTTTAGCACTCTGCATCATGAGCCTTATGCTGCATATTAACAATAGTGCCAGCAGCTATACCATTTAATGCCACCAGCTTGCATATTAAGTAACTAACACCTAGCCCAAAGCTCAAGTAACAAAAGCCATCTACTGTGTTTAGCACTTATTTTCATCAGCTGATGGCCCAAGCATAGCTTGACAACCAACAACCTCTTTCTGCATATTTAAAAGGCTCGCAGCTGTGGCAAGCAGGTTATAAGAGCTGAGCCACCAACAAGGCAGGGCTGGGAAGGTTAGACAGCATTTGTGGCTTAGCTACTTTCATGCAAGGGATTTTCTGGATATGTAATCTTACAGGTCAACAATTTGACACTTTGTGCATAAGGTAGTTAGAATTTGTGACACGTCAGTGTTGATATGGTTCTTTATGAGATGCAACAGGTTACAGATTCTGAGTGATTTTATAAAAATGAAAGAAATGTAGCTATTTGAATTAGCTCAGTCAAAGTTGTGCAATATTCTACCGGTCTATAAAGTGATTTCTTTATATTTCTTTTCAAACACATCTTTGGTAAAAATTTTAAGTATTTGACAAGCTCCTGGTATGTCGTCTTGCTTGACATTAGCGTATCAACAGCTTTTCAACTACTGGCATACAAGCTTTACACTGTAATGTTGGATCCTTCTTCAGAAATGAAATTGAAAAGGCATTTCTGTCCAATAATGCCTCCAATGTACTTTGTATGGCCAAGTATTTGCAGACGTGGGATCCAGCTCACAGGCATGGAATTGTCATCTTCTAATCAATAGTAGAAATAAACAGTATATAACTTTACATAAGGTTGAGTGGTAATGTTACCCATCAGTCATTGCATTTCACAAAAGTTTGAATATATTGAAAGCAGACCTATAATGTAATAATTTTGGCTCTGAATTAAAAGGTTAAGTTGCCTCAAAACAACATTGATTAAAACTTAAAATTCTTTGATACCTTGAGGACAACACTGTGCAGGCATTAAAACTAGCTTATTATAACCAGCTAAGCTGACATTGGTATGGCTACCTTCGTTGTGGTATTTGATGTAAATTGCTAAAATTAAAACAGCATCAGTTACACATATCTCAGGTCCCTGAATCTTTAAAGATCTATTAAAAAACTGTGAATATACCTTGCTATGAAATGTTCCTGAAGAAAAGTAGTAAAGGTTTTAGTGTGAAACACTGTTCGTCTTGAAAAAGAAATTCCCTACATTTGTGGTGCCTTTACTCTCCTCCAAATATGGTATGTTTGCTCATATAGCCCACAGTGTGTTTATTCCATAAGCAAATGCCAACCTTTTACTGGCACCTTTAATCCTTCTATTCGGCTTATTTTTTGCTTTCCCACCTTGTGTATATGAGCAGCTTAAGAAAATAAATGAGAAAGAAATGTAACCTTAATAGAACTTGGCTGGTTGATTAATGATTCACTGTTTTTTATTTTTTATTTCTTGTTTACCATCTGTCTTCAACTGACAGGTGATAAAATGACACAGGCATCCCATGCATGCAAGATGGCAGGAGGAAGCAATCAAATTCACATGTTTCTTTGTATGGGACTTAGATACACATGTGCCAAATTCCCAATTAATACATGCCGTTTTGAGACATTTTTGGTGCAGTTTTGGTGTTTACATTGTATAAGAATGATTTGGGTGTCTTTAACTCTCAACCACCTTTACCTATAGTATGCCCATCCCCTGGCCTTTCCATTATTCTTCCAGTTTTTAGAGTTACTCTACAGAGAATAAGATAACTCAGTCAACCAGAAGTCTGTGAAAGTAATTCCAGCACAATAAAAACGAGTTACTGTTCAGTGAGTGTCATCGTGCCTTGGTGGCACTACTCTAATATAAGCAAGTTACATTATACAAATAACATACCGATACGCAGAAATATATTTTTCTTCATCCTCGTGATCTACATATCTGACAAAAACCCTTCAATGGGAACCGATACACAAAAATGACCCATGTATTGTATGAAGTGAAACAAATCATGTTCTATTACATTACATTTTAAGACCCTCACTATAAATAATTTTGTTCAAGCTAAAATTGCATCAAGCTTAAACATGCTCCAGTGACCTTCATGACAGATGTTGTTTTAAAGATGGCAGAGGACTTTTGGGTCAGATGTAAGTCCTCTGGACACCAAGGGAGCATTCATTACTCTTGTCTTCTCTTCACTACACTTGTTTGGAATAAGATGATGTGTCCCAAAATGCCCTCTGTCCTGTTAGCTGAATTTAATTCAGCACTCCAAATCCAGAGAGCCCTTCATCGGCCAGGCAGAGCGGTGGTACATTACTGAACAAATCAAGCCAGGATTATGGCATACATAGCAGAAGTGATAATTGGAAATGTCAAATAATTCCTTGTAGTTTATAACAACAGTTTTATTGCCTCAAAATTATTCAAATTGACATCAAACTTGAGTTTTTACAATACCACCCTGAATATTTCCCTAACGTTCAAAAACACATGCTTTTATCATATTGTACAGTGTACAGTGGAGATTTCTCATATTGTACAATCACTTTTTGCCTGAAACTGTCTGTTTCAGTTGTTGTTGTAGCTGTTGTTGTAGGAGGAAAGCAGCAATTAAAAAAAAAAAAAAGCAATTTTGGGGGGGAACTCCCGAAAGCAAAACATTCCCTCATCAAAACCCCTGTCAGGTAAATTAGATGATGTTATCATAACTTTACAATGCAAAGTTCTGCTGGGAAACCCTGGGTCCTTCAACTCATACTACATTCCCAGTCATGTAAACGACTGAAGTCTCCCCCTGAACAGCCCAAGGAAATCGCCAGAGCCTAATGTGTTAACCCGTCCGCAAAGCTGTCCTGAATCTGATATAATAAGGGACAGGAATAATCCTGATTTGAAGAGGTCTTACGCCACAGCCCACTTTGCCCAAATGATTTTGTGCTATGAGGGAAATCTGAATATTAGGCAGGTGTTTTGAATGTGTCTGATAACTTGTTGAGTTCACATTTTTACAGTCTACAGTCTTGACATCTGCTTGACCCGTTTAAGTTTGCAATTTAAGCTCTTTCATCTCCTTGAGGCAAAATGTTCTTTATTCAACAGGATGTGATTTTTAATGTATTTAAATTTCAAGTTGCTTCACATGTCAGTGTAACAGTCTGCTTATTCTACTTTTTTCTAAATGTATTTCAAAATGTATTCAAAAGATGTCGGGGAAAGTAAAAAATTCCCCTGCTTAAATTATCAAGTTGTGGTCTACGGGACGGTTGTAAATCTCGCCAATAACTCTCTGCTTGGCATGTAGACCATGTAATTCCCTGTTTTGACTGCTGCTCCTGCATATTTCATTCAGGCCACGTGCTTAATGTGATAAAAGGTGATGAGCTGTGTGGATACGTTGTTATCGCTGAGAGACGAGACACATATAGGCCCATAATATGTATATAAGCACACATCAGCATATTCTATGAAACACTTAGATGCCCATTTGTAATTCAAAAATGGAAACCTGAGCCTGCGGGCTGCAGCGCGGGATTGAATACCTTGATTATTTCATTCTTTAACAAGAGGGCTAAAGCAGAGTAAGTGACTGAACGGCTGTACGCATGCTGACAACATCTTTTATTATAACATTTATAATTAGACTACTTAGGGAATTACCTACATATCTGATCCAAGATCACCCACATCATTGGTCGAGATAGGGCATCAAAGCAGAAACAGAAATATTCATAAGTAAGAATCAAACTAACGGATAAAGGATAGAGTGGCAAGGGTATGCACAAAAAAGGGACAATGTGGAAAGGAAAGTGACATCCATTTTGCAATGTTAGCTGTGTAATGTCCATGCCATTCCCAGAAGAAACTACACTGTAATGTATGCCTCATTACTGCAACGGAGTAATTCAACTAAGTTGAACATGCAGCAATTCTGTGCACAGCATGAATGTTAGACTGAAACTGCCTGTCAAAGGGTCATAAAGTGTAATCAGTTCACGTTGTTTCTTTGTTTTAATTACGATTTTTTTTCTATAAAAGAGCAAAAGGTTTATTTTCATGATTCCTGCGAGAGAAATGTTTTTATGTATTATTCTGTTTGTTTTATAACAATGAAACCCCTCGTTAGACAACGGTTAAGTAACATGAGCAACCATAAATTATATAAATTAACCCTGGTTTATGTTTGATAATCAAAAAAATGAAAAATACATTTGATAACCAGTGACATTAGAGCAGCATTTTAGCAATAAGAAACACGTGAAGAGACACAGAATGTGTATCAAATCTAATTGCCCACTTACTTGTGATACTTTGATTAATCCAGATAATGTGTTTGTTTTAACAGCAGCTGGTTTACCAAATCCGTTGGGAGTTATTGCTGATTAGCATATTGCCTGTTTGTTTTCAGCTTATGTTCACTTATTTCATTTAGTTATTCTAATTGGAATAACAGCCTTCCATTGTGGCAGTCAACATTCAGAAATAAACATATATATGTGCAAATTGGAAGGCACAGACATAGGCCTGCTTATTGTACACTCAACAAGACACTACATACACAGATGCACAAATGTCCATGCACAGAAATAACAATGAAACAAACACACAAACAGGTGGGCATGCACAAAGCATATCTCCATATCTTTCATAATTTCTCATTTGATCTGAGAGCCAGCAAGGCTTATGTGAGAAAAATAATTATTAATTTCACTCAGTATTATATGAGAAACATACTTAACCCATGAACTCATCATATAGGTCTGTGCTCAAGTGGAGATGTTAGTTTTAAAGTGTGCGGGCAACACGGTGGTGTGTATTAACGTTTGTATGCACAGGTGTATCTATGACAAGAAACTACGTGAGGCAGAGCCTTAGTGTCTTGGGGCCGGCTAGTTGGTGTTTGTAAGCTGGACATTAAACCCAATTATCTCGGGGTAGAAAAGGACGGAAGCGTCTCTTTTCCAAATGAACAAATCCAAACCTGAAAACAGGTAAATAAAACAAACTCATAAATTAACTTCTATTTTTGATATAGGGCACTCTTTGTATAATAGCATATTTTGCCCTTGCTGTGTGTTGAAATGAACCTTTCCAACCTTCCCAGTGGTGTCGGGTGCAAACAGGGCCAGCTGCATCTGTTACGGCTGAGTGAGAATGCACAAGGTATTTATGCAAATGTGATAGCAGAGCAAAGTACCTGATTTGTAAATGCCCAGTTTAAAGGTGAAGAGTTGAATTAATTCATTCAGAAATGCAAGTCTTTTGTTGGAGCTAGAAATAGAGTTTAGGGCACAGAGAAACTTCTGCTGGTGTGGCATTAGTGCCACAACTGAGGTGACAGAATAGATGATAACGGCATACTTTTACAAAGGCTGGGATGACTGTTTGGTATTCAAATTTGATGGCTGAAGGAATCAAACCCCTGAATGTGAACAGATTTTGTTTAGCCACGTGGAAATCAAGCAGACAACAGCTCTGTCGGTGATTAGACTCAGAACTCTTCATGGAATTGTAGCTGTCTCAGGTGTTTCAAATTGCGCTGATAAAAAGCTAGAGCTCCCAAACTCCTGTATTAGCACTGGAATGGGGTAAACAAAAAGACAGTTGTTTAGGGTAATGGTAAGCTGAAGATGCAGCAACACTAGCACAGCAAAACAGTGCTGGCAGGGGAACTTGTTTTAGTGGAGCTGTTGAGTAAAGATACATATGTCCCACTTGGCAAAAGCATATTTTTTACACAGATACTATGAAAAACAAATATCTAAATTTTACCCCATGTGGTTTCCCGGCTTGAAGATCGTCTCTTGCTGAGAGGGGGGTGGCTGCATAAAAACAAGCGTTCACTGGCTGACTCATGCCATTGCTTGACATGCGGTTAATCAGTCCGACAGGAAGCTATCAAGAATATTAATGATCTATGGGCAAAAGAAGCCAAGACTGAGGAGGTGCAGTCAATATTAGGCTTGCCCTTAGTTACACTGGCATTTTTTTCCATTTCCATCTTATCATGTATCACATAGATTTCCAAAAGGCACTTTTTGTGGCATTTAACATGCCACAAAAGGCAATGTTTTTAGAAAAGTAAAGACAAGAACTTTTTTTATATTTTTGCACTCTACTATCTCAATAGAAATTCTCCTAAGACATCAGCAACATGGGGCAACCTGGTAAGTAGTTCAGAGGCATACTGCCGGGACGGAAATGCTCTGAGCAACGAGTCTCAAGTTTGATTTCTTACTATTTTTAAATCCCCTACCCTCTCTCCACAAGTGTATTACGTGCCAATATAAACCATAATATGCCCAACAACTAAATAAACTAAACCTTAAACCCAGATGTGTGAATATATTTAATATCATATATTCTGTACTGCAATTAGATTTTATGCTCGATTTGGTATGTAAGTGTGGTTCTCAGGATGTAATGGAACAGAAAAGACAGATGGATAGACAGAGTGGTGGGGCTTAAAAAGTGTCTGTGTGTGTGATGGCGCCTCGCAGATATGCATAAATCTAACTGAAGAGAGTTTAAGTGCTTGTTGACTTTGCATGTTCAATGGCTTTGTTCCCCCTTTTTTAAATTTAGTATTCCTCGTATGGAAAGCAAACAGCAGCCGATTGAGCAGATGCACAAGTAGACAATACATCACCCGTCTGCAATACAAAATTTCATCTAATTGGTTTCACTGCTCCACAACTTATGGTGTTGCTAATTTATCAGTTACTTAAATCAGGCTTCTAAAGGATTCAGTGTTATTCATCTATAATTAATCACGAAATGGAAAATATCTTTGTGTAGCTGGATATTCATTGAAAAAAAAAAAGATTTAAAAAAAGAATGAATGTGCAACTGAACTTCAGAGTTCAGAGTTCTAAAGAGCGTTAACAGTAGCTAACAGACTACTACAATAAAAAGCTTGGATATCTCTTAAGCTGTGTGCAGCTAGAGCGTTGGGTTTTTGTGATTTTTCGATTGCTAAACAGTTTAAGCACGATCTTTTGATTGCTTAAATCTGACTACAGTAGCTTTTGATGATTTTTTTGGGGGGATCAAATGTAGGGGAAGCATAAAAAGCTTTTTACACATTACATATTTGTTGGAATGTAAATATCTATACCTGCATTTCTGGTTGCTGAGGTATCCTCTATCTTTATTGGCTCACTACCAGCTAACCTAGCTACTGTTGTTGAAAACAAAGCTGGAAAAAGGAAGAAAAAGCTTAGAATATTTCAAATACTGCATCAAGGTGAGGGATACCGGAGAAGCAATTAATAGTTCTCGATGGGTATATATTTATGAACGTCTCCTTCCATATTACATGTCATTAGACCCATTCTTATGATCATTGATGGTATTTTTCAGTTGTTTCTGCTGTCTGGTTTGCGGCAGCGTTTTGCAAATTGGCGTCATATTCTCCTTTCTATAATCCCTTTCTTCTCTCTCTCTCTCTTACTCTCTCACTCTCTCCAACACATCTCCGCCTAAGTTGCTGAGTTCTTTGAAACACTGTGCAGTCGAAACCTGGAAAGGTCTAATTAATAACCTGGAGGGTTCAGACAGCTATTTGGAGAGCTCATATAAGACAGACCAAGGGGAAGAAGTCAAAAGGACCTTATATTACTACTCCTGCACTGCTGCTGGTGCAGAACACTATTAAAGAAATATAAGAAGCACGTGTGAAGTGCTCTTTATCATCTGTCCCTATTGATTTTCTTCTCTTTTTCATAGTAAAACCAAAATAACTGCCCATGTTAGCAAGGGATCTTGTTTTTTTTTCCCTGTTTTTTTTTCTATCTCCAGTTCAATGCAAATAGATTTCAAGAGTAAGACATAGCACTCTCCTTGTTTCTCCTTGAGAGTACTTGTTATCTACTGATATTTGTTATGTACCATAGATGCAGTGAACCCCTTACGATCAATGCTGCTGCCTGTCACGGAGCACATGTGAGAGACAGGAGATATGAGAACATCAGTGGATCAGGCAACAGTGGAGCAAAACAAGCCTAAAGGGAAAGGGAGGAACTAAACGTGAGCGAAACTGGAAAAGAAATATGCAGGGGAAAAAAAAATGTGGGCAGCAACAGATGGTTCACACTCAGCTGACGCAGATATGTGAAACATATGAGTGATGCTGACATAGATCCATAAATCTGGAAATTTTCCCCAATGTCATCTCTCCAAAACACACAGTCACAGTCTCATTCAGCCAGAAACCTAAATAGATTGGAGTGAGTAGTTTGTGCACTGAAGTGCTCTCTCTGCTTTCCAGGTTATTTCTCATCATTTGTAAGCATCTACCTAGATATCTTATCCACTTTCTGTCTCTTTCGTCCTTGTTTTCGACTTCTTTTTTCTCTTTTATCCTTTGTCCAATCAGTCTTACTCTTGCTTATTTTATCCTCACACGTATTTATGCTCTACCGCACTCACACACAGTCACAGGGCAGTGTAGCAGATGCAGTTGACGTTCTGCACCAGCGGAGCATAACAGTGTAGTTAGCCTTGCTTGGCATGAAACAGAATGGCTCAGCACGGAACACAAACTGAGCACAGCAGGACTGAGGGCTTTGTGGAGCAGCAGGGGCATCTCTCGTACTTGTCGTGTTGTGAGTTCAAAGTCCAGACTATTGCTTGTTTTGTTATCTATTTATGCACACTGTTACCATTTTTCTTGAAAACTAAAAACTGCTATTCAGTTTTTAAGTCCCTACTGAAAATGATCCCACAGCCACGGCATGTGTAAGAGAGAAAGCAGGAAAATAAGAACAACAACATGTGTTTCCCTTTTTTCTTTTCCCTGGTATTCGATCCCCTTCAAGAACAGCTGAGAAATGTTAGGCTATATCACCCTGCCCTGGTTGTAACACTACATGACGGCGATTCCGCCAATCTGACATGGCACAACTTGACGTGGCATTGACTTGATGACATTGACTGGAGAAAAGAAAAAGGTTTGTCCCAAAATGGCATCAACTGATTTTAAAGTACATGGCATCATTGTCAAGTCCTATCACCTACCAACACCTACATATAACTCACACCCACAGAAGCACACACACACGCTGACACAACCACACTCCAACAGGGAAAGAGAGCACAGTGCCACAATATACATGATGAAACAAGGTCATGAAACTTAAAATTGCAATAATTTAAACCACTGACTTAAAAAAATCACAGACCATGAAGGTAAGTACTTGTTACTCACTCTGTGCTATGTGGGTGTCTACCAAGATTGCAACATGCAACACCGTAAGGTAAGTGGCCAAAATTAAGGGAGGAGGCTTGCAATAAGAATATAATCACGATCCCAGTCAAATAATGGACGCAAAGATGGTTCATGTTCTTACTCATGGCCTGCTTAGAGGCCAGTTTATGGAGAACACCAGTGTGTTCTCTACTGGATCAATTGTCATTTGTCAATGAATTATCGTAAAAAGAAAAGGGACACAAAACTGAAATGTGAATAATGTCCATGTTTCCTGCTATCAATCTTTCACAAACTTAATACCGTTGAAACTGATCTATGCAACATGGAAATAGAGCTGCTTTGTGTATTTTCAATCACTGCTACCATTGTGACATTAAAAAAAGTACAGAGTGAGTGCATATTTGTCATGACATAGCAAAACCATTGACATACTATTGCTTATGTCAGTCAAATCTTGCTGGCATTAATCCCAGCAGTTAATATTGCAGTTAAGAATGCTGACAAATTTACAGTGAAATCAAATGCGATGAGAAAAAACAAGAAGAAAAAAATGAGACAACACATAACCCCAGTATATCTTCTGTCTGCACTGTCTTTGACAAGTGCAAAGTATTGCCGGTGCTTTGATAAGTTCATCAAGAGATCCATGACATATAGATGCTTGGCTAGATTTCATGACATGTCACCATAAAAACACAGTCATGAAGTATCCTTCCTGAACTTTGAGAAACACATGCTAACTTTACACGGTAAGAGACCTGGGAATGTTCAGTGAATCCGGTCTCCGCTTTGACTACAGTTGCATCTTAAAACATTCACACCACAACAGGAGATTCTCTTAGTGAGAGACATTCTGACAACTGGAAATACTCTGGGTTGAAATCACATGAGGTGCACCATGATGCAAGAAGTATGCTGTGTGATAGCATGACCTATCTCCCTACATTAAATGTATCTGGATGTATCTGTGGGTAGACAGTAATTTGGTGGAAAGCAGGACAAAGGTTACTGGGTATTCGAATGCTTGTAAATTACCTTTAAACACGATCCCACTCTATCATTTACTAGTCTTAAAAGAGAGATGGCTCGAAGAACTCCACAGCGAGTCAGTTGCGAAGGATACCCACATTTGCATTCTCACATGCAGCCCTTCTGCAAAACGTCTAGAAAATATCAGCTGCAATGCGTGTGTGAAAACAACTTCTCATGGCTCCACCTCATTCGATGAGCTCTGCTGTTGGTATGAATTATTTCAAGAATCCGGTTTCTGGTTTTGTTTTGTTTGGCTTTCACTTAATGTGAAAGATCTTAGATGAATAATCCATTACTGGTTACATATTTTTTATTTGTATATGATTTGTTTAAGCTAATTTTTTAAGCCCATAACTTCAGATGTATTGATGTACTTTGAGGTGATGCTGATCAGCAAACATTAGCATTTAAGAATCTCACATAAATGGTAGTGAACATTGTATACCACATGCCTGCTCTAAATCAGCATGTTTGCATGCTGACGTTAGCATTCTGCTCAAAGACGCCCTACACCTAACTGCAACCTCATAAGTGCAACTGTAGACTCTCAATCTGGTTTTACTGCAAACTAGCCTGAACAGTGGCTATTAAAGTTGGCGTTAATAATTCATGAAGCTACTGCTCTTTTGTACAGGGTCATGAGGAGATGGGAAACTATCCCAGCATGCACTGGTTGAGCAGGATTCGGGGTTAACTCCAACACATGACACCATAGCATACAATTAGAGCCTGAGAAAAAAACGAGGACCTGGAGAAACCCACATATTAGTCCAGAGTGCATTTTTAATTTCTCCGTGCAGTCTGTTTAATGAGAACAGTTCTGTGCCTCGATATACTATGTCTTACCAAAATAAACAGTACCAAGCAGCATGAAGCATTGATCTTATGTAAATCACTGCATTATGTGCTGTTCTCATCACGAGTGAAGCACTCCATAGCGTGTGCAAAGTCTTTCTAGTTGAAATGTGATTCTCTAAGGAACGCTGTGGCGTACCTGTGCTCTGGAGCACTTAGAATGTTAGCATTGCTGCAGTGCTCAGATCTGCATGCTTCAGTGACAGTAACTATGAAATTCTTTAATGAGCAGTTTGGAGCAAGGCCACAACCATTTAAGAGTGCTAGAATTCACTGAACCATCATAGAATTAGAAACAGACAGTCCACAGCAAAGGGTTGGAAAAATGTTGAATTACTTTTTGTTAGGGAAAGGTAAAAGATAGGTCCAAATAGGCCATTTAACCTTTTGAAAAATGTATAACAGTTGCACTAATTACATTTTTTTCTTGTGTTCACAGCTCACAAATGTAATGGGAAAAAGGTGGCTGTGGTGGCAAGCTTGATGATACTAATGCTGTTTGAGTGTTTGCTTTACATTTTCTGTTTGAGCATTAGATATTTAATTCTAAATACATGCAATTCAATGCACTTCTTTTTGATAAAGCTTAAAGTTATGGATGGCTCAGGTGATCAGAACCATCTCTTGTCTGTTGTGTTTCTATAGGTCCAGACGACTCAGCCTAAATGCCTTTCATTTGTGTTATTTCGTGTTATGGTAGGTGTTGGCCCCACTTTCCTGTCCTCTCATCCCCAAACCGAGATACAGATATAGGTTACTTACTTTCAAAAGGGAGTTTTCCTTACTCACTGTCGCCAGGATCGGGGATTGAAATGTTTGATGCGGAAGATTTTATGCGTTATCTTGATATCTTTAGCTGGGCAATTCTAGTTCAAATTGACGTTATATGAATTAGATTCATTTGGATTTAAGTAATTTATTTAATTATAAATGCTGTTGGATTACACATGATTGCATTGAATTGGATCAGAATGTGACTCAATTGGACTTTCATTGACTTCTATTGCAAATTAGCATTAATTGTTCAACTTAAAGTGCATTGAAGTTGAATTGAAATAAACACCATAACTGTCTGTTGTATATGCTGGTCAACCTTAATTTCTAAAAATAAAGATAAAAAACTAAGATCACCCAAGTTTACCACAACTGTGTCAATTCACTTTTTTTCAAATGTTATAGATTTCATCAGCACTGTATCTTTTCTCCGCCTCCAACAATACAAAAACGCATATCTTTTTCAGAGTATATTATGTTGTTGATCAGAACCTTACTGCATAATTTACCTCAAGAAACGAAAAGCATTCATTTGTCTCTTTTATCAGCTTCAGAGAAAGACAGTACTGGTACACTTTCACTGTCTCATCACTTCCCAATTTGTGAAGCAACACATCTGCTAGTAATTAACGAGACTAATTGAATTTGGGTTTTTACAGGCACATGAATGTGTGCACAGACAGATATGCGCACACCCGCAAATGATTCATTTCAGAGCAAATAGACGCTGTACTGAGTGTGATGGCCTCGTGCTTGCAGGGGCTGTTGTTTTTGTCTTCTTCTCTGCTCCAGCTTCTGCTGCCTTGCAGGTCCTGTTGAGTGGAGTTAATCAGAACAAGTGAAAGCACCTGGACAGTTCTCCCAGAAGCTTTTAAATCAGCTGCAGCAGTCTGCCCGCCCACTTTTGCCCTAACTGCTGGCACCATGTTTTGTTTAGTTGATTTAGGGCTGCGTTAGTTTTGGTTTTACACTTTACATTTTACATCTCCCCTATCAACCCCATTTGACTCTCATGTCTCAGATAAAACTCTGGTAATTATTTGTACATGCAATACTTGATGGAATGTTGTTTTCCACTTTATCTGATTTCTCTCCCTCTCCCATTTTTGACGTGGCATGTGAGCCGAGGCATAATGAGGATGACATTTAAGCTTTATACTTAAAATTACATGATCAGCAGTAGTAATAGTACTATCTAAATCATGTATAATTTTTAGAATTATATAAAAATTGCATGTAAACTTTTATTTTACAATTCTTACTTTGTAGTAATTTTGAATTCTATGGCGTAACAGACTGAAATCCAATGATTAACCACCATTTAGAGTTGATCCCAATACATTTATCTCAGGAAGCAAAATTAATGAATTGAATAACTTGAAGCAATTGGCCTATCGTGGCATGACCTCTGTACACTGTGGATTTTTGTCTTTGCCCTCTAGCCTCTTTAAACTCACTGTTCACCAAATGGAGAGAAACTTTCAGTCTCAGGCACACAGAGTCAGTTTATCTCCATCCTTACCTCTTGGTGGTTTTTCTTTCTTATATATTTTCTTATCTGGTGCAAGCATACTCAATCACAGGTTGCTTAATTGTCACACAAGCATTCTGGAGAAGAAAAAAATAAACATGATCACCTTGTTATGAGTGTTCTGAGTGCTTTCAAAAGCTACCCAATGGACACTATCCTCTACATTTTTATTTTGTACCTGTTTCCTGCACAAACACAAATACTTAATGTGAGTAAACAAGGTAAAATCACGACTTTTTCATCATTTCAATTTTTTTTTTTGTTGCCCCTCATCTTTTCACATTTTTCTCCCAAATTCTCCCTTTCTGGTTTCATTTTGTTAGGCTTTCACTCTTTTTTTTTTTCATAGTGGCAGTGTTTTGGTTTTTTTCGCATCTAATAAAACAGTAAACAGGTGGTGGAACAGGCAGAAAGAATAATCTGCCCAAATCGATTGAACTACAGGTGGATTATGAAAATATTTGGCCAACTGACATCACCATGAAACCTTCTCAAACGATAACTCAGATTATGACAATTATTACCGCATTACAAGTGTTGTGCTTAAATATGCACATAAATAATTATCCAGCTGGATGCTCTAATTTGACAAATTCCAGAACAGAAAACTTATCATTGTATGAAGACAGTGTAGTGAAACTCCCACTACTGCTGGATGTCTCTCCAGCTCAGACACACAGTGACAGACACTGTGTTCTTCCCATCATGTTTATTCATAGGCAGCCTTCAGGTTATTGCACACAGTATACGTAGCCATAGCCAGCTGGCAGTCCTCACCTTTCCTGAGAACACAAATAGTATAAGACACCACAATGAGCTTGTGCCAGTTGGCACCCATTGTCCTTTTGCTGGTTGATGTTTGGTTGGTCGTGGTTTGTCTGTCAGGGACCTGGGCACACTGCTGCAGATAAAGTGTGAGCCTGATTAATGATGCCCTGCAGCAGCGCTGCCCTGTAATCCAGCCAAAACAACCATGCAGTCTTCTGCCCCTGAGGCTGCACCTGCCCACAACCCAAGTGGTAGCCCAGAGACTGTACGTCCAACTGAGCACTTATTTGGGTTGGCAGTGATCCTAGCCTGCCTCAGCAACTCGAGCACTGAAGCCCTCCCCGCTGCATACACCCCACTTAGCTGTCAGTGTGAATGATACCCTTTTTCAGGTTAGTGGCAGTATATGTTTCATGCAGAAACAGCACCCAGTTCATGAAGCATTAGAAATGTACTGGTGCACTGAACAAGTTAAATGGAAGTGTCAAAAACTGGTACAATCCACTAGGAGTTGAGAAGGCCATTGTTTTCTTGGAGTGTGAAGACAAGAGCATTAACTAATAGTTCCCAGTAAAATCGTGATAAAGTGAGCTGTGTCTCACCAGTCCCGGACCTCACTGACCCAGGGTATTGGAATAGGATCTGATTGTGACACATTATTCATATTTCTGTAGACAACAGAGAAGCATATACTTCTAGCCTTTTTGACAACAAGCTATAACTATGCCAAGCACTGTGGAACTTTTATTACACTCACATCCAACACAGCTTTTAGAAGTACTCCACTTTTCATGTCCGCATTACAATGCACCTTATAATTGGGAAAATTTCAGATCTAGTTAGCTCAGAAAATGAGAGGGTGGTTGACAGTAGCTTTGAACATCTTATCTGTGTGTGTTCTGTGTGTGCATGTCTAAAAAACAATTCAAAGGTTGTCTGATCTATGGTGTTCAGTGGTGCAAGCTTAGAAATAGTTTGTTCCTGCACCTGTCTCACATGTAGCAATCACGTGTTACAGTTCTCACCAATATGGTGACAATTAGGATTTGTTGTTTGATCGTGTCCCAGAGCCTTGGAAACCCTAGATTCTCACTTGCTGGCCAAATAGTCCTCCTAAGCTTTCACTCACCGCAAGTAAGGCTAGTAATGCTAACGTGAACATTCAAAGAGACTTCCAATTTCCTTCTCCCCCTGGAATCAACGCTAACATTTTTCTCTCCTCTCTGACAGAGCCCACTCATACGTTCCTTTCCCCAGTTGCCTCACAGCATATTCTCATCTTGAAATAAACCTTTCAAAACTGCTGACAGTTGCCTGAGTCTACCCTGTTTTAACCCAATTATAACCACAAGTTGAACATATATAACAACAACAAAACTCAAAGAAGCAAATGAATACATGTACACTGATTTAAAATGAGCGTTCTTGTGTTTTGCCATGTAAATGATTGCTTTGCTACAGTATGATGTGTGTGTGTGTGTGTGTGTCCGTGTCATACTCACTTTCTGCTTTCAGTCCAGTTTGCTGATTCTAAAAACTCACTCGTTAAAGGGCTGGGAAGAGTTGCTTTTCTGATGGCTTTTTCATTCACTGTTGTGTCGTATTAAATTGGTGAAGGTTTGAGGAAGTTGGTAACTTCTTTGTTCATGCAGCTTTTGAAGAATTTTGGTCTAACATGACTGCAGTGAACAGTGTTTTGAGAAAGCTGATTAATTCTCCAGAGTTTCAAGAGTAAGACCTAAAAAAAAAAAAAACCTCTCCTCTCAGAGGTTCTTGAGATAAAGGAGAGAATAAATGGAGGAAGGATTCTTTTTTAACTCTGTTTGAAGTGTAACCCAAGTGATATGAGGTATACTTATCAGAATTGGAGGAAGTGATAAGAAAAAAAGGTATTGTTAACTTTCTCTTGACTGTAATCTAAAAAGGCCTTTTTTTCCATGTGGATCTCTCTTTTTTTTTTTTCAAGAACAAAGCTCAATATAATTTACATAGTAACATACAATTACTGAGAGCCCGGTAAGCAGTGCTGCAGAGCCCCAAATATTCAGAAAAATAAGTCTTTCAGTTGAGGCATCTCCATTGATCTTTCCTCTCCTCCTTATCTTCCACTTGTCACGCTTTCCAAACCTAATACCTCACAATGCCTTACACCAACTCTCTATCTTCTTCCATCTCCCTTCTTCTCTGTTTTCTCATCTCCTCTTGTTGCTCGCATCAGTAACATTGCACATCCCTCATTTAATACTGGTGTTTATCAATTTAGCATTTTTCATCTAGCTGGTACACACTGAGCAATTTGATCTTTTACAACCCATCTAATATATGTCTGTCGTATAAATATTTGCCATTAGACAGTTTAGATTAAGGTTATTTCAAGGGGAAAAGTGAAAGATGAATAGGTTTTTGGGTTATACTTAAGAACTGATTCAGTGTAACTTCAAATCTAGATACTTATTCAAAATGCAATGAAACAAGCAATACCTTCTTTTGGGGATCATACTCACATTTAAGATAAGATAAACTTTATTGATACCACAGTGGGGAAAAACAGGGGTATAGGGGTTTAAGGGCAGTTTAATTATCCTACACATTATCAGGCCTGCACCTTGAGCTAACTAGTTCCTGAAATGCCTTCCTATGCACCTTAGGTATATACCGAATGAACATTGCCATTGGGCTTTAAAGTTTAGCTCACAATGTAACATACTGAGAAAAAGGACTTTATTTTGCAGGTAAGCATGCATTGTTAAAAATGCATCTATTGAAATAATTGACACTAAGTGTTGGTCTTTGTTCGTGAAGTAGAGATCTTGGTGCTGTTTGGTTGTAACCAATTCACAATGAAATATAACACACAATTCAAACGAAAATGTTAAACTCATTGAACAGTTTTTGTATCTATTACTACAAAATTACATTTGCAAAAGGGTTATTTGTAAACAGGAATATCCTGCTCCACATCTGGGCTAAAGTATAGGCACAACACGGAAATGCAATCTAAGCTCAGCGAGCGTACATGACATATCAACATTACTGTCATTTAATCTAATTCTTGGCTGTATGCGCCAGATATGTCACAGTTTATATCTAATTTAAAACGTGTATAACACACTTCTAAACCATTACATAATTGCCAGCAAATATATTTTTTATTATGTTCTGATGCCTATCCCAGCGTTCATCGGGCGAGAGGTGGGGTACACCCTGGACGGGTCGCCAGTCCATTACAGGGCCACACAGAGACAAAGGAGACACACAACCATGCATGCTCACACATACTCCTAAGGACAGAATCACTATTTTTCATGAATAAGTAAAACATCTCATTTTCAACATTTGATATCTTTTCTATGTGCTATTGTGAATAATACATTGCCTTATGAGACTTACAGATCATTTTGCTTTGATTCTACATTTTACACAGACTCCAAACTTCTTTGGATTTGATGTTGTACTTGGATTCTGACAGCATCTCTTTATTCCCTGTTTTTTTTTTATTTTGCCAGGATAATGTGGCCAATGCAAGCTGTTCATGATCGAGTGATAATATTAAAAAATGTTTCTAATTATACATTCATGTAATTTGACTGTAATGTTCTGTACTATAATATAATCATACCGGCAGTGTTTGTCTTGGCTCCACCCCTCTCACTACTTTCTGTAAAAATGAATGACCATTTTATGTTGTTGGGTGGGGTCTCTACCTATATCTGTATCTCTGCTTTCCCTCCACTTCCATCTCTGCATCAGCGTGGTGACAGAAGGCCACGAATGGGTGGTCTGTCCCTGTCTATCTTTCTCCCTGTCAGGCAATGATGCTCCACCTGAATCTGTTCCTCTCCTTCTCTCCTACTCCTCAGTAATAGATGGTCATGGTGGGGTGAATGTGTCAGGAGAGGCATTCATGTCAGCTCTATTAAACGGTAACCTTGCTACCCTGAAGGACAACACTTTAACATCTCTATCTGTCTCTCTGACCCTCAGATTCTTTCATGAAAATAAACAGGTGCCTGTGAGCGTGTTTTATTTTCTCGCTGTTATGTTGCTGAATTTTTCAAAACTTCCCTTGCTACAGGCAAAGGTCCATTAATCCTTGTGTGCTGTTTACATTTTTGTTACTCACACAACATCAGTGGGTGTTATAGACCCACAACATGATTGAGCTTTCAAAACAACCCAATCAATACAAATCATGTAAAAATGCTGAACAAATGCAGACTTTATCTCAATTGCATTCAATATAGACTGGTTTATAATGGTCTTTTATCGCTGCTCGATCACATTTACCAATAAGAGCTTTCCTTCCTTGTATTTATTTTTTGTTGATAACTTGGCTTTGATTACCAAATTATACAGAACGTTTGTGTATGTGTCTCCCTGTTCTTTTTTTGGTATAATGCTGATTCTCACCAGATGTGTAATAGCCATGTTGGTCCACAGTGCTAAATATAGCAATTTCACAAAAAAGAAGTGAAAATTATTTCACTTTCAAATTTGCTTATGTCTGCCTTTTTAAAATGAAAATGCCAACATTTCAATTATATGAAACTCACACACACTCTTAAAAACTGTTGAATTACTTAATTTATAAACCTCGAGACATGTTACATGTTCAGTTCAAATCAATTCAGCTTTACTTATACGTTGCCAGATCACAGCAAATCACAACAATAGGTTTAGATGTCCACCAACCAATTCCTGAGTATTGCTTATCAGAGGCTAGCTAGACAGTTCAAAGAATACAGCCTTGTACAACTTCCCCTCCACTTCATTCTCCAAACATACTGCAAACAAGTTTAATAAGTGTAAGATCAATCTTCCTCTCAAGAAGCTGACAATATTTTGCTTAAAATATATTACATTTAATTCATATACCTTTTCTATATGGTTTTCTTCTGAAATTATTCTATTCCTGGTTATTCTGATGGGCTTTTTTTTATTTTTTATTCCCTTATTCTTTTAACATTCCTTTTTCCTTCTGTGCATGTTTCTTCTTCCTGTATGTTTCTCTTTCTGAGTGTTTGTGTACAGTGGGCGTGTCGTCCGACTCCTGGCAGGTTATACTCCTCACCTGTGTCCCATCTACTTGTCAACCTGGTTTCTTCTCCACTCATCACCGGATTGTTGTCAATGCCAGTCTGGTGAGGCAGCAAAGCCAACTTGCTGATCATACAGTCCAATAACTTTTGCTCTTCTTCGAAAATCCTTTTAGTATGATTCACCCTTGTCCACCTTGTCTTTTCAGGAAAAAGCCAGCCTGTCTTCCCCTGCCTGCTGGCAAAATCTGCCTGCGCAGTAAACTGCCACCCTGATGGCCTTAACCTGCCAGTTTGCCTGCCAGCCTGTTTTCGCTGAAACCTGTCTGCTTGTCTGGATTACTCTAAAAGGACATTCAATAACATTTTTGCAAGTCTGCTTAAATCTCAGCGTTAACCGGTGTTCCACTTTGGAGTCCCTTGTCCAGCTCCCATGACAACAGGTATAAAAAAGCAGATACAAAAAGGGAGAAGGAAAAAAAATCTCCACCCAGCAGCACCTCTTGAATATATAGTCTGACATTTTTGTTGCTAAAAACAAACAAACAAAAAGCTTATCAATGGTCTGTGATATTCCCCTTTAGCATTGTGGAATGCGTTTTTCAGGGGCCTTTAAATTCCTTCTCTTTTGGATTTGTCTTTAATAACAGGAGTAAAAACCTATTTCAACTCATTTTCATATTTATAAGAGATGGTTGCATAAAGATTGCACTTGATTCACATACACAGAAAATAATCAAGATTTGTAAGTACTTTAGCGGAAAAGTCAGTGAACAGGTCTCAGTTGCAGTATTCACCTTTAATCTTTTCTGCACAGAACCAAACACCTACCTGACGAATCAATAGAAATTGATTGCTTGACTGCAAGATTGATCATCTGTCAACTTGAGACACTGATCTCATGATTAACTTATTGATTCTTTTGTTGATTAATTGGAAGTAGATAGGCTTGCGATGTCTTGTCACTTAAAAATGTGTGTAGCTAGCAGATACTGCACTAAGAAACTTTTGTAAGTACAACTTTATGACTATTAGCCAGTGATACGCTACACTAAAAGTGTCTCTATAAACAAGACAAGAAAACAGTGACAAAGTTAATACACAATTCATCAATAACAGCTGAGTTTGAATGTGTAAAAAGATCAAGTCCTTAGACATATCAATTGTTGCTTACCTCTCTCAAAATGATCAATTTCCTCATTTCATTTACTCTTTGTCTTATCTGTGATGTCCATTCTTATTTGTACATCTGTCTCTAAGCACCAAACACCTCTTGTTCGGTTCATAAATCACTCAACTAGTTCAGTGCACATTGTCCTTCTGAACCCTTCCTTCACATATGCCTCCTCTAAATCTGGAAATTTAGGGCACAAAAAGAAAGAAAGAAAGAAAGAAAGAAAGAAAGAAAGAAAGAAAGAAAGAAAGAAAGAAAGAAAGAAAGAAAGAAAGAAAGAAAGAAAGAAAGAAAGAAAGAAAGAAAGAAAGAAAGAAAGAAAGAAAATTATACCAAATTAACAAAAATAAGAACATACCAAGATAGGACACACACACACACAAATGCTTGGCTTACTGTCAACCACCAAAGAGTGCAGTCGTTTTGAGAAATTATGAGAAGCAAAAGATGGAGGGTTCATTGGGGTCGCAGGCAGGGGAGGTGGACGTCTAAGAGAAACAAGGACAAGTGTGTCTGTGTGTATGAGAGAGAATGAGGGAAAGCACAAGTGGAATGTATGGTGTGTGTGTGTGTGTGCGAATGCGAGAGAGTCAGGGGGAGAGATCAGTGTATGTTGAGAGGAGGTTTTGGCTTTTCTCTCCAAGGCTAAAGCTTGTTTCCGGCCTTGCGCAGCTGAATCCCAACACAGCACTGTCCATGGTGCTGATTAGGCTGGCAGGTTCTCAATCTCTCTTTATCTCCTTTACTCCCTCCCTCGTTCTCTCTACACTCTCACATTCTCCATTTCTATCTCATTGTGCTCATTTTTCCTCTCAACTTCATAAGGCTCCAGAGTTATGGAACATGGCATATTGCTGCTGCAGCAACACCCAACAAACTCAACCTCAAAGCAAATTTGATTTGATTAAATATGATGACATTTGGAAATCAGAAAGTCAGCTGTGAATAACAAAATAATTCAGGATTGCTATCAATTTTTTCTGTTTTTATGTATGTTGTGATTCTGAAATAAACACCAGCCAATATATAGCAAAAATATCACATCATTTGTCATTAATCTAAACGCTAAAAGCAAATTCTGTATATATTTCAATCTCACAATGAACTCCTTTCCTACAATATAAATTTCTCTTTTTTATGTTTGCACCTTAATCCAAAAAAAGCCTAGTACATTTCCCAGTTCAAATGAAAATATGTTTATAGAAATATGTGCAGTAAAGGTTGATAAAGTAATAATATGGTGATTAATAATCAATAACAATCTCTAAACATCTTCAAACATGCAATTTCTTGGACACACTTGGTAAAAAAAAAAAGTTTTAAATCCAAGTTACATTTTTTTAAGTTTAATTGAGTTTAATTCATTGCTATCGATTAATTGATTGCTAGTTTATCAAGTTTAATACTCAAAGAGATGATAGATAGTTCAGCTAGATAATGTGACATCCAAGAAAATCCTCTCCCTGGATATAAAAGCATTTTTGCTTGACAAATGTTTTCACAGTCCTCAAATCATTTGACTATCAAGATGCATTGTTGCAATTATCATCATCATAAATTATTAAAGACTTTAGTTGGGGGAAGAGAACATCTTTGACTTCTGTATGCTGAGTATGATGCTAATAAAAGTGCATCTTTTCTGTAGTACTTTAATTTGTGGCCTTACAGCCTGTCGTCCACTTGTTTGAGTCATCTTTGGTGAAAGACACATCATCGTTTCAGGCCAGTCCCCTCCAAGAAAGTAACGTCATTACACCAAATATGTAGCAATCCTACAAAATGTCCTCCATCTTTACTGTCTAATGTTGCATTATTTACCTCTCTCAGTCATGTGGTATCAAAACTCTTGCCGTGGAGAAGTCCTACTAGGTGTCCATTTGATTTGGTTCCTTCTAACCTCCTATCTAAGATTATCAAAAGGGCTGTTCTCAAACAGGTGCCAGTCTTCCTCTCACATAACAATCTCCTTGATCCAAATCATTCCATCTTTAAGAGTGGACACTCTGCTGAGACAGCTCTACTCTCTGTAACAGAGGGCCTACAGGAAGCTAGGGCTACAGCACATGATAAATCCCGTCATGATACTAGATGTACTCTCTGAGATGGGGAGGCAAAATCTTCAAATCGGACCTCACTGGTCAGTCTCTAAATGTGTCAGGTCAAAGACAAATGTCTACGCTTCATTGCTTTTCTCCTGACCCTCTCTCCTTGAAATATAAACCACCTCTGTGTCCATAGTCGTCTGCACACACAGCTTCTTGTGTCACTGTGATACAGATGATAATTGAGTGTGCAATCATTTTCACCAGATGACCCCGCAATTTCAGCATGAATCTCAGCTTGTCTCAGACATATCCACATAGATAAAGAAATACCACCTCTTCAGTAATGAGCTTTTAGTCATCTCAGCAGATCATGCTGTCCCACACGATATCAACATGAAAATTGCCTCTACAACTTTATCCCTAACAAAAGGCTGCAAAAAAAGAAACAACTGTCATGATTGATGCCCATCATATCTCTTTGCTTTATACAATGTAAAAAAATCAGACTGTATCTGACTTACTATGCCTCCAAGCTATTGGAACAGGCTGTGCTTATTTCTAGCTTCGACTGCTGCAGAGCTCCTCAAAACAGGCCGTCTCGGATGTGCAGTGAAGCCCTTACAAATGGTCCAGAACAGTACGACCTGTCTGGTGTGTGATCAACCAAATAGTACACATGTCCACCTCCACTGGCTACCAATGGTGGTCCAGGTCAAGTTCAAGTCACAAATACTTGCCTACAGAGTGACTGTGGGGTCTGAATGCAAATCCCTGAACTCAGTCATTCAGGCTTTTGGTTTTTCTTGTTTTTCGTGTATTCCTTTCGGGAATGTGGCCTGTCATATCTATCTCTACGCACAAGGCAGTCTCAATGCAAACCATTCTCATTTGTGGTTCCATGCTGTTGGAAGTTGCAAAGTGCTATCTGAGCAGATATGTCCCTCTTGTGCTTCAAGAATCTCTTGATTTCTATTCTCAAATGCCTTGCATGAATAACCAACACTTACCTTGTAGTTTTATTTCTAGTCTTTTACAAATAAAAAGAAATAGATTCAGCGCTTGATGAGTAGGCCATGATTTCTAAATGCATGATGCTTGAATGTTGTTCCTCACTTGTGTCGCTTTGGATAAAACTGTCTGTTATTTGCATCAGTGTAAATATAAATAATTAAACTGACACAATGATGATCTAAGATCATCTGGTGGATGAAACCTTAGCTTTAGCTGATCATTTCCTGATTTTATTTTTTTTTTTTCCAGAAATTTAGAGAGTCATTGTTTAGTAGGTGACAATGATTCAATAAAGACAACACAAAGAGTTATGAGGTCACTTCTGATAGCAGTAAAGATTCACAGAATTCAGCAATCAACACCACTTTCTCCTTTATCTCTTCCCCCATGCTGATCTTTTGGTTTACCCTTATGTGCCTCTAATGCCGCATTTAGCAGATTAAAAAATGCTGCACGCTTAATAAATCTGCATTGCATTATTCATTCAAATCCCATAAGAAGTGTTTTTTTTACATAGTGTTACCTAAAATAAACTTCATAACCCTCATTCATTCTGTCTCAGTCAAGCTGTCTAACACATACAGGTTTTTTTATTTTCTTATTTGACTGACCTTTAGCCCTCACAGCCCAGAGGTGTTTATATTTCAACTGAAGAGAGACGATGAAGCAAGCTGTCAGAATTTTTATTGTCATGGCCCCTGACTTATCACTGCACCTTCCCTAAATCTGTTTTTTTCTATTATTCTCTGTATTTCTTTGAAATCCCCTGCGTTTCCGGCCTTACCCGTATGACCAGCTACAACCTTGAACTATTTGGTGCTCCGCCAGCAGTGCATCATATAATTTATCCCATCTCTTGCTAATCAGATAATTATAGAATGCTCACACTTTGTAATCCATGAAATCCTGCATAACCTGGAAAGTGAACACAATAATCTGCCTGCTGTGTCGGGTATTTTATTTGTTTCAAATAGCATTAATTACTGCAGCTTCACCCCTGAGACACTGTGACTTATCTGTGTCATACAAAAACACATACCTCTGCATCTCAATATCACTGATCCCTAAAGAGAGTTACTTACAATGATTGCCATTGTGATTTGATCTCAGTTACTGATTAAATACACATTTTCTGCTCCTCTCCACCTCCTAGTGTTAATTACAAGTATTTTTGTTATCAGGGGTTAAACTGTAGGCATCCTTTATTGTGTGAGTGTATGAAAATCGGTGGCATTGCAACTTATAGGCGACATGCTGCCTTTTCAAATTCTCGAATGAATAAATAATGATAAATAATAGTGTGCATAAACAGTATTTTGTGGTCTTAAGAGGGGTGTAGTTTTGTAGGTCAGTTGTCACAAACAGTTTTTAATCTATGTATGTAGTATGTATGAGATAATTAAATTAAGAGACTTGATCTGACGTTGATTAAAAAACCTGGCTATGCAGAGCATATGGGACACTGAAATTTTAGACTTTTAAACCATTTATTTGACAACAAAAAAACGTTAAAAAAAAGGATTTTAGAGACTGGAGTGACCATATTTGAACAAGAAGGTAGAGCTGGAGAGCGACACTTAAACAATGTTCAGATGTGATCAATACGAGGTCCCCTTAGACGCCAAAGTGACTGCTGTAGTAAATTAGACATTGTGCCTTCGGATCAGCTGAAGCCATTCTTTCCCTGTAACTGCACATGCACATTACAGCAGAAAACATATTTACATATTTGAGACATTTTGTATGACACCTAGCATTTGTTGATAATAGTATTAAGTTTTAGTAGATTTATTTTGCCAGCCAGTCCAATACGAGTGGGGAGAACAGAGACTATCCTTCTCCCAAATAATAATCCCATGGGTCAATAGTTCATGCAGATCAAAATCTATGATTACTGTCCAGAAGTGTGGGGCCTCTAGTGGCCATGAGAGTTTCTAAATTGCAAAAATGGCATGCATGATGGTTATTCTCACGTTGTAAAAATAATGGTTTCAGCCCTAACCATAATTGTTTTTAACCAAATCCCTTCCATCATTCCCTAAAACTAACCAAATGACCGAAAGCACAACAAGTAACTGTAATCTGAACAGACTGTACCTGCAATTTGACTTGTTTAAAAGAGGGTGAAAAATGTTTTAGATGCCCTGAATCCATATCAGCCTTCATTCATTCATTGAATAGGCAAACTATGAAATTTTTCGATAAATCTAAAATCAAAACGATTCACTTTTGTGTGATATAAAAATTTCAAATAGTCAATATCCTGAAATGGAATTGGGTTATGTCTAACTTAAAGAATAACATTCAGGTGGCCCTCTTGAAGTCCCCGCCCCGCGCTTTGTAAATCTCCGGCCGTGTGTGGAGTGTCTGCTGGCAATACCCCACACTGTATCAGCTACTTCTCCCAGGCAAACGCCCCAGCGATGGCATCACCCACCGCCGTCATAACGCATCCATCTGTTATTACCAGCTTGCAGTCTAATTCTGGAGCAGCGACTTCTCTATAGACAGGGCACACACGCCGGCACGGAGGGAGGGAGACTGACCGGAGAGGAGCTGGTGGGCGTACTGCTTCCCAGGACAAACCACCGCACAGTGTGAAAGTAACTGCAGGTAGGGGACGGTCACTGTGGCGGATCACGGCGCTTTTTCAAGCGGATAGGACACATGTTATTCTCTATCTACAGCTTGCATTTTCTTCTCACCTAAAACGCACATACTGTACCATCCACCGGGCAGCCCGCACTGCTTGTCCGGTGTATTTCCTTGGAGAGAAATTTAACGAAGCAAGAGGGAGGTCAAGACAAAGTCACTTCTGTATCTGGAAAAGGGGGTAACCATTTAACAATCTTCGAAGTTACAGTTTCTCTTCTTTTAGTTACTAGTTTAACTGGTCATTGATTTTATTCTATTTTTCATTATTTTAATTGTTTTTACCTGTGGAAGTGCTTAGGGCGATAAACGCCCGCGGACCATCGAACAGAAGGGATTATTATTCTCTGAGCAAGAGCAGATCAAATGCAAAGAGCCGTGAGTGAGTGAAATGTGGTGCTCAGCAGTGACAGTTGCTGAATGGGGAAGCACAGAGCATTGTTAGGGGAGCTTCCGTGGAGACCGGTTGAGTATCCTAAAACGACACGACAGGAGTGCAGAGTCGTTTCTTAAATGTACTGTGGGGTACACTGATTTCCCCTTTATTCCATCAGAAACGGGATTTTAGTCAGCCCTCGGTGGTTGGGTATTTTCCTTACCGATTAACGGAGTGATGACAGAAACGCGGAGAGCTTATATGGAGACCAAATGAGTGCGCAACGCGGCGGTGCGCCGGTGTAACGGCGTCTTTCCTCGCCTCTCAGTTCTGTCCCAGAGGATCAGTGGATTGCTGCAGGTTAAAGGCTGCCACCAGTCGATGGGGCTTTTGGTACAAACTCAACGGAAACTAAACTGAAACGCCTTGCTTCCCTCGCCACCCTCGAGGAGTCCCGCAGTGTGGCCAGCATTGCGCGGCACAAGCCAGAAAAAAAAAAAAACAGACGAAAAGAGGATGTGATTTGGTTAGAAAATGTGTTTGACCAAAAAGGAGATTATATAACATTTTACTTTGCTGAGCGGAGCTCTTTACCTGGGTCGCAAAGGGAGGAGATAACCGGAGGAGAAATTGCTGCAACCTAACAGGGAAGGAGGAGAGCGAGGCGCACAGGTACAGTCTCCTTATCTACTTTTCTCCTCTGTCCCGCTATCGTACAGTTTCTTCACTCCATCACTTTCTGCTCGCTGCGTAATATTTTCTTCAGATACTGGGTTGTTTGAGGTAATTTTAGACGAGCAGAGTTGAGCACATACAGATAGACAGAAGCGATGGCAGATGGGGAGATAATGGCGCTGGTGTTATCTCTACCGTACGATTCAGAGATGTTGATATGCTCTCGCTAGATTAAAGACAGGAGGAAAGAACAAGGGGGGAGAGGGGAGGCTTGCTGCTCAGGAGGATGTATGGTGGGGGCAAAAGACAAGTGGGGAGAAACTGATCTACAACAGCAACGAAGATGAGTTGGGGGTAAAAGACCGGGGCAAAACAGACTGAAACACCATGGTAGTAAAAGGTGTGAAGAGGAGTGAGACTTTTTGAGGTGAATGGGGGTTTGCGGAGAATGAGAGAAAGGTTGAACTGTAAAGGCAGACAGCCAAAGGTGGGCAGGCAAGGGGAGAGGTGAGGCAGAAGGGGCTAGAGGGCAGCTGAGAGGGTGCTCAAATAGAATATAAAGAGGGAGCAGGGAGAGATGGTCTGGATGGCAGAGGAAAGGGAGAGTGGAGAGTATAATGGCAGGCGAAAGGGCGGTCTACTGGAAAGGTAAAGAGAGAGGATATCAGACAGGCAAAGGTAATAGAGTAAAATAGATTGGGAGGGCACAGTTGGGGAACTGGGATGTAAAAGGAACCAAGAAAAAGCAGAAAAAGATAGAAAGCAGGTGCTATAGCTTACATCGAAATGACCCCCCCAAGAGAGTTCTGTCAATGTGATGCTGGAGACCAAGTGTATCCATGCTGTAGATGCTACATGGTATTATCCAGTGGGTTGCTGTGTAATGGTAGTTGCTTCACTGTGGACATGCAGGAAACCTGAAAATTTTGGTCTCCAGTTTAGTTCGCTGTATCAGCAAATCAGCTCCTCTCTACCTGGTAAATTTCCTCATCTCTCATTGCCACATTTGCATTTTGATTGGGTTTTGCATTGGTTCTAAGCCACACTAAAACATTTGTAATCACACATGCAAGATTAAATGAGCCTTGCAGCCAACTGCCTTCTGGTTTTCTGCTTTCTGTCCCCCTGCTTTCTGTCCTTAGACTTAGCTAAAGTCTTGCATTGATATTTCAGTCTGTCTGGTAATGATTTATCATTTGTTTTTGCTTGTATCAACTTGTTTGAATGTGGCTTGAATTAGTGTCTCGGCAGAAATTTGAAATATTCAGTTTATTGTAAGATTTTTGCTTTTTAAATCATTAATCATACCCGCTACCCGATTAACGGACTGTCGGTATAGAAAATGGATGGGAATCATTAATCATTATGTTGGAATCTGACAGGAAATAGAAACATGTCAATGATCATTTTACAGTAAAAGTCAAAATTCCAAAAAAACTATTTTATCTAAATCGAATTCAAAGCCTTGAACATAGAAAGTGGATTTCAGGCTAAATTATTTGCCAAACCAGCACAAAAAAAGACTTGATGTAATCCTTAGCTACACTGTAATTGGATATGGTCATGATTCTCTAAGTTATCTTTGAAAACTGCACCAGATTCTAGGATATTGCTCATATTCTGTTCTAGCTCATGTTTGAGATGCACTGTTAATGAATCTTCAAATCCCACTCACGAATAGCAAGACACATGAATAAATAGAATATTTTCACACTGCCATGGAAACGGTCGCACACATAGGCAGTTAGAAAAAACACAACTTTACACAAAGTGAATCACATCTAGCTGTTTCTTTTAGGTTTTTCAAGGCATAGATTCGGAACATAATTTACTTTTACATGGAGCTAAAGCAGAACATGTGAGTATAACTGGGCATGTATGTGTATTCAAGTATATCAGTGACCATCAGTAATCATTTAAAAGCAACAGCTTTGAGCATTTTGGTGATTAAACAGTCTAATAACCATAAGCAGATCAATTTACACTGTGAGGTCAGATAATCCGTGACACATCTCTGAATATTAATGTATTTATTCATGTGTGAAAAGCTATTTGTTCTCATGAAAGGAAAGTGTTCTTGTTCAGTTTTTTGAAAAACAATTGTACCTATATGTGAGTCAGTCAAATCTAAATGCATGTAAAAACACCCTCATTTGTCATGCCCAGAAGAAATTTAACAAAAAGCTGTGAATCAATGATAAACTCCAAGTTTATTGACTAAGATCTTCATTGGTCCATTCATGTGAAGATCTTGAGTTTGCTACAGCCAGTCAAATTTAAACAATCAAGCCACACTGTGCAGCCTTTCCAAAAATTGGAAAATATTTTAGAAAATACACTTTGTTTGCTTGCTTGCTGAGAAATGCTGAGAGAATCAATACCTCTCTGATTTGTCTGTGGTAAATCGACCAACCAAAGTTGGTAAGCTGAGTTACGGGAGCAGAGGAAAACAGCTTACCTGGCCTGTCTAAAAGTGTTAAAATATAATGTATATAATGATTAAATCACATTTGAAAGAATTGAGGCAAAAACTCTAGTTGAAAGCTACGTGCAGTGCTGTCGGCTTTGTGCTTGGCAGCTTTTCAGCGACGTCCTGATGCCTCAGTTGGTTGTGTATTGACTTGATGGTTTATGCTGGTCTTGGGAACAACTCTGGATTGTGCGGCGACTTTGGCAAACTCAAGTAACCAAACTGTGTTACTCCAAGTTCTGCATTCATCATGGGATGGAAACCATCTACATCACTGTCATTTATAAAGGACTGACAGTTAAACTGAGAGTAAAACGAAAAAAGAATTCTTATCTTTTTAGAAGGGCTTTGCTTTCCAAAACGTTAGATTGTACGGCTGAGTGATTGGACGACTGTATTGTCTTTAGGTGATGAGCACTCCATTGCAAGCTGGTCTTTTTTGAGAATGTGTTGTGCTGGCTTCTGTCCTTTTCTTTTGGTAACTTAATGATCTGTCTCCTTGAGAATTCAAATTGGTCAATGATTAACATGTAAACTTAATTAACAGGGTGCCCTAACAGGAACAGAATAATTCGCTGCTGCATGGTGCTCTTCCTCGCCTGTTTGTTAACTGGGAGTGTGCTTATCATAGTTAACAGTTATTAATTTGTTTTTCACTACGTATTAAAATAGACATGTGGAGTGAGAATGTGGAAAAAAAAAAAAGAGTATGAATTAGATGAATCTCCTGCTCAGAGCTGCCAGCACTGCAGTGCAGCCTTTTTTTGTTATAGGTCTATAACAATTATTGAACTTGTAGAAACAAAAGCAGAGCACATTACATTTTAAATGGATCAAGTTAACTGCCTTTAAAACTAAAAAAAAAAGGGCGGCATCTGCCATAGTGCGGGCTATGCTTTGAGTGTGCTAGTTTTATTTTTTACCCATTAATGTCTGTTGGGGCCCAGCGGGAACTCTCAGCCTTATGCTTATTGCTGGCTTGACACAGAATGACGCTAATGTAATGATCTATGGGCCCAATGTTTTGGTTTTGATCTTGTGAACAAGCGCCTCACCTGCAGGAGTTCAAACTTGACACGTTTTCTCGGATAAACTAGCTATAGATTAGCTATTTACATTTGGAGTGGCAGTGTCTTGCTGCAGCTCTGCTTGATGCACAATAAAATAAAATAAAAAAGAAAAGAAAAAACTTCACTAAGTAAGCCAACTAATAATTACAACTAATTGTTTACATTTGTGAGATGCCATTTGTACCTAAATGGAGATTGGATTGGTGGGTTCACATATGTGACCAGTTTTAATCTGAGCTCATGTCTGGTAAAAATTTCTAGCAGAGCAGAAGGGGGGGGGGGGGTCAGACACTCGTTTGACCTTGATTTCCAGAATGAAAACAGGCTGTGGAAGAGGCGCTTCATGATCTCTCTGGCTTATTGAGGGTTTAGCCTGAAGGTTTCAGGAGAAATACCAGAGGGATATTGGAGGCCACAGAGTGTGATAAAAGTGCTGTCAAGCCCTGTTTTGAAGACTAATTTCACAACACAGCAGTATACTGTATAATGCTGCTCTGTAATTCTGGAGGCCATAATTCAGATAAGCCGTGTGGGTGCTTTTCTTCTTCCAAACCCAGAGCAGCACATGTTGGAGATTGATGAGCGATAACCTTTGACAATTAAAAACCGATAGTCCCTTAACACTGCTGCACCTGCAAAAGCAGGCAATGCACAGTTGTTGATCATGTTTACAGTTTATTGATCCATGCTGTGTCAAGCCGGGGAGGGGGAGGGCTTCATTGGAAGGAGAGGGATGTATTAAGTGTTTTTTTTGATAGACCATCTTAACTACTCTCCTTAATTCCATTTTAGAAATGGCCATACTTTTTATTTAACATCTCCGTACTTGTCTTAATGTTAATTTACATATTATTTTCTGCTACCTGTTGAATTGTATTTGGACTCTACTTTTATTGAAAAACTTGTTTTGAATATGCAACAGTTTGATCCTTTTTGTTCTTCTTCTTTTAATGCTATTCTTCACCTCAAACTTAAGTAAAGCACTTCACTTAGCCATTGTGTATGAAATATACTGCCTTGCTAGCCTAGATTATTTAGAAGCATGGAATAAATGATCTCACTGGAGTGCATTAAAGTAATCATGAGGACAGAGTGGCATGGCTCTGCTATTACTGTGATTCTGACTTTTCAAAGGGCACCGAAAAGTGAGCCAAGCTCTGTTTGAACTAACTTTGAACAATGAAGCCGTCCATTTTTGGCACAGCATAAAATACTCATTCTGTCAATGTTAGATTGAATAATGAAGCTAAAGAAAAGTCCAAATTCTGAAGGATTGAAAGTCTAATTGATTGATGTGTCTGTGTGAGAGAGGCAGAGAAGAAGAAAAATGGAACCCACACAGAGAAACTCAATTTTTCTTTTTAAGAGCGAAGGAAACAGTTTCATCACTGTGGGGATGTAATTCACAGATCCGTGTGCACAAGTGAAGTTCACAAAGTGGTGTTTTTAACTCGGTGCATGCTGAAAGCATGTAGTATGTTTATGATAGCGTTTATGTCTGTGAAAATACTGGTGTTATATTGCAGTTACAAATTATGGATGAAAAGATACTAACTTCAAAGATGCTAAGTCTGACGGTGGAAGAAAGCAATACTGGAAATCCTGGGGCTGTTGGGGAAAAAATGACCTTGACAAGGCAGGAAAATAAAAAAAAAACAAATCATCTCGTTAGTTGACACAAACAAAACAAAACATGTGAATCAATTTAACAGTGAGGAGAGGCTACGAGGAAAATAAGAGGATGAAAATTAGGAAGAGGAAAAAAGGGAAAAACACCAAGGGAGGGAATGGACGGAGTGGAGATAAGAGGGAGAAGGAATACAAAATTAGGATACTTTTGTGTGAAGCTGTAGGTGTTAAGACAACACAAATGTTTTTTAGTTTGAATGTCCAGTGCAAACCTTTGTGATCACTGTAACACAGTGACATGCTGTCCTCTCCAGTAGGGGTTTAACCGTCTACACAGCTAATGCTTGTGTTTGTGTGTGCGCGCGTGTGCTGGTGCATGGCAACAGATGCTGGTTCAGTCGCGCAATCCCACCCCACCGGGGGAGAATGGGTGAGAGATGTTTCTGAGAAAGAGTGAGAGGTGAGGAGAAGGGAGGGGTGGTGCCAGCAGAAAGAGAGCGAATGTTGTGCTGAATGCCAAGCAGCATGGTATTAGAATGGTGCTGTGTTGAGCAGGCAGAGGGACATGACAATACTCAGCCAAACCACAGCATCATGCAAGGCTCCAGAATATCCATTTTTCTTTATTCTTTATCCAACAGTAACAGATTTAGTTGATTTTAGGATGATATTTTTAATGCACTCTTCTTTTGTCACAACCAGCAACATATTTACTGTGACTATGTGAGTCTAGTAAAACACAAATTTTAAGCCTTTAGTGCCTAAATGGTCTCTTCCATACAGCTTCATAATACCGTGGGATATCAGTCATCACAATAAAACCACCAATGTAAGATTCCATAGGTCCTCCTTATGCCACAAAAAGAGCTCCGACCCATTGGGGCATGAATGCCAAAGGTGACTTGCGGTGTCAAGCGCTGGGATGCTACCAATGGAACAGGACAGTTTGGGGACCAGGTCAACACCTTGGTGCCAGGGTTCTCTTCCTTTAGCTGTGATTCCCAAGCAGTTTTAGAAGTTTGACAGGGTGCTTTGTGATGCTTGTCGAGGTCACTGCTATGAAGGGAGCACAGTTGCCATGGCAGGCTGAGTATTGTCTCTAACAATGAAAGCGCAAGCGGTGTAAAAGTCAAGTTACATCCAGAGGTGTCCCCAACACAATGCTGCATTGTATAGTAAAGAGTTTCTAAGATGTGGACGTAGCTACAATCACAACACCTACTGGTTTGGGAACTTCTGTTTTGAATATTAATGTTTGTCACCATCTTCGTCTTTTAAAACCTAGATGTGACAATGATCAGGGAACAGGGAGGAGCTTGGAGGAGAGGATGGACAGAAATAAGTATCTTTGAGATTGAATACCTATATATATTTAAGGAAATACTTTCAGGACCATTAGCACACTAATCAGAATCTGACTAACAACATCATACTAACTTGTGAGAAAAATCAATGAATCTATTTCACACAGTGGATGAATTTGATGCCTTTATATGGAAGTCCACTGGAGTCAGAGATTATCCACGTACACTTTAAAGCACGGTGTGTTTAACTATGTCCATCTTTCATAAACAGTTTATCACTGATCAGTGTCGGTTGCAGCACCAGCCATAGAGACCTCAAACTTGTTATGACTAACAAAGGGCTAAAAGTAGGATTGGCTAAAAATCTCTATCAATGGAATAGGCAAATTGAAATACAGTTGAGGCAAAATCAAAACTAACATTTCTAAATTGTCACAGCCCAGATCATTCTTACAAGTCTCATCATGAATTATATTTTAAGGTCTTTACTTTGTAATCATCACAGATAAATATAAACTGATTTTGTCATAGAATGTTGTCAGTCCTTGAGTTGTGTCTCGTTCATCTCTCTTTGAGGAGTCGTCCTTTCTTGTGCTTTGTCAATCAGGGATGAGGAACACATACATGTTCAATTGAATTTGTTTCATCCACTCTGGGTATCTCACACCTGAAACAGCTACAAAAGAAAACTGGTCTAAAAGGGATAGGAAGAGTTGATTTGACTGACCATGAATGGTAAAAACATAGCCTGAACCCATTAAACCATTCCGCTGAGGGCAAGACATGTAGTGAATCAAACATCATGATTAAAATATTGAATTTGCATATTTTGTTGTGACCCAGGGCATGTGTTGAAATGGCAGTGGACACAGCTTGCTTAAGGTTACTGCATATGTGGTGCAGATTTATGGTTTTCCCATATTGGAGTAAGCACTAGCTCCTCTAATTGACAGTGAAAGATTAATCCGCAGAGAAATAGAAAAAAATGAGTAGCCATTCCCCTTACATGCAGTTACAGTTACTGAAGACTTCTGCAGTTGCTTTAGAATAAAACCCTTTTACTGAGTGCAGCTTTTTCAGTGTTTGCCATCCACTAACAGCATGCTAATGATAAGGCTGTGTTACAATGAAATATTGAATGATGAATACATTAATTCTCATTTCAGTTCAGTTAAATAGGTATAGTTACGGCATCAGAAATGTTTCCTTTTTTTTTCTTTTGATGTATTGATGAATTGATACACAAGGGTATTTTTCCATGAATTAAATCATGGATGAGCTGACTGAAAACAACAGCAAAAATATCAAGTATTTGCTGTTCTTTTTGATTCATACTTGACAGAACTGTGGAGCCAAAAGCTCTAAATGAAAATTCGCCATCTTTTAAAATGTGTATTTTACAGTTAAACAGAGTGATGGCATCACATAAAGGACGCCTCCTCCCGTTGCCTCTAAACAGGTGGGGATACAGCTACTTATGCTACAGGGCTGCCAACTCAGAACGTGATACTCGAACAGTTGACACTTTTCACATACTCCCACGCCATACATCCAGTTTCTCATGCGGTGAAAAACAGATTCATAGCTGATAACACTGCAGCCCAAGAAAGGACGCTATAAGTGCACAGACAGATTAGACAGAGCAAGCAGCATCGTGCAGCAGTGTATAATTCTAGTCCCATTACTGCATCGTTTGAGTCGAGGATTACAGGGTGATTATTTACTCAGTCGAATTCTCAGGCAGGCAGATCATTAAAGTAGCAAAAATGGCAAACAATACCCCAAACCAATCCCCTCCTCCTCAGAAAACAACAACAAAAAAGCTGAGAGCCGATATAATTAACCAATTACCCAACCTTTATTTCTCATCCTAGCTTCCGGCATGCAGTGGTTGTGGTTAGTGGTGTAATGATTCTCCAAATCCACAGTTTGGTTGAAGAATTTATTTTTGACCCACAGTGAAGGCATTGTCACTGGTTGTTTTGTTGTTTATTTATTAAGTAGAGCAAACAAAATCAGGCCGACGGTGGCTAATAAGAGACGAACAAGAACAGTCCCAATTGAAACAAATTAGGAGGCACAAGTAATGAATGAAGGAGAAGATGAGGGAGGCTGAACAAGAGAACTTATATAACAAGAGAGAATATATATATATATGTGTGTATATGTATAGGCGTGGAAAGCCAAATATCCAAAGCTGTGTCAGTTTGAATTTATTTTCAGTCTGCTTTTTATCAGGACAATCCTAAATACAACAGCTTTCACAGACTGCAGATATCCTCGCCGCAGATGTATGACATGCTATGTTATTATTATCTTGTAAAGAGTTCAGCACAGAACTCTTACTTCTACACCAGTAGCATCTGATCTCACATTGATGTTTCGCTGGGATCTGACAGATGTGAGGAGTTTTTTTTATTGTTTCTTTGCGGTTGGCAAGCAGTCAGGTACATTACAGCTGCCTTGCTTGAAAAAAGGCTTAACAGATGCTCGGTTAAATAATGGATTTCATGTCAAAGCTTGGCTAGCATACTACTGATCCCTGCAGGTAGTGGCACAGGAGACAGAGCTGAAACACTGTTTTGCTGTGTTTGAGTGTGTGTGTGTGTGTCAGTCTTTCTGTCTGTATCCAAGTTTTCATTTTTAACTGGACATCCTCCTATCCTCAGGAACTGTCATGTTCTGGGGTTACAGAGCACACCAGACAAGCCAGTGCAGATAGTAAGTGGTGGCACATTCAAAAGGAGGGTCTGCTATCTCCTCTACATCTCCTCATCTGTTACTTGTGTCTATCAGAGACAGCATTGCATGATGGATGGATGCCTCACTCTGTCTCTATCCACTTCTCACCCCGTTTACTCTGTTCACTTGCACTCATTTTTCAACTCTTGGTTTCTCTTCATCTTCCTGTTCCTTATTTTTTTGGTACTTTGTCTCTCTTTGTGACTATTTTTGGTTAATTTTCCTTTTGTTTTCCTTCCCCCCTGTTCTTTCCTCCTGTGATGCACACTCTTAACTTCGTCGACAGCATGCCCAGAGTTACGTTTGTTTGTGTGTGTGCGCAAGTGTTTGAATGATGGTGCAGATATCGGCACAAGCTTCGAGATTCAAATTACTGGGACAGAGTAATCAATCACTGTGTTTTCACCATTTATCAGTCTGTTGTGACAGCTGTTAGTGTCTGCTGTCTTGTTTACATTAAATTCTCCACACTTCTTGCTTCAGGCATAGTTGCCTGGCTTTTTGGTTAATGAACTCAGATAGTGTGAGGCACACAAATTAGAGAGTGAAGCTGAAGCATTGGAATGCATGTTGTGAGTAGTTACTGGACGGCAAATAGTTGGAATTCAGCTCTATGTCTTTATAAAGTCTGTGTTGTAAAGTATATTGCGCATATTTAGTTCATTAAAATAAACAGTTTTCTTTGATTAATGACAGCAAAATGAAACAAGAGAAAAGTTAAACAAATGATCATTGGCATCTAGTGTTCATGGCCAGATGGCAATGTGGAGTAAAGTGCCACTCAGTGATTGTTAAGTTAAGATACCTTTAAAATTTGGAATGGGATTTGTCCATATAGGATTTGAACAAATTCTCTACAGTCTTACCAAAATAGAAACATTGTATATGCTGTCTCTAGAAAATAGCAAAGCGTCGTACAAAGGGTCTTAAAACTGTATCCCAAGACAATATTTACAACCCAGTCCGGATGTGTTGGCTTTCATCATTGTACTTTGTAACATAGGACTGCAGTGCCAGCAGTTGTCGTCTTCACAAAATACATCAGTAAAATGATAGCTATGCAAAGATCAGCTATTTTACGCAGAGCTTTTAAAAAAAGCAAAACAATTAGAGGGAAATGGACAGTCAAGTCTAGGCTTTATTGAGCTTTTATGCAATGCAGGAATTTAATGGGATTTGGATAAGTCTACAAGTTATTTGCTAGAGCCAGGTTGATACAAGGCCTTGAGGAATACTGGTATTCCTGTATTTGATCGACTAAGCTGTGAAATGTAGTGCGAAAATACATTTTTAAAAGTAACAAACAAAAGGGAATGGAAATAAGAAAGTGCCCTTGGTTAAAATGGCATGGAAGAAATAAGTGGAGTTTGCTAATGGTATTTTAATTTGCTGTTGGGAAGAACAGAGGCTGAAAGAAATGCATTAACCTCCCAGTTTGAAGGTTGATCACTGCCAATTACATACCAAATGTAATCATTCTCAAATGTCTGATGTGCTTCTGTGTCTCTCTGTGTATCTATATAAAGTTTATACTTTCTGAAATGTGCTCTGCTATATGTGTTGGATTGTTTCCGTTACTGTTTGTCCAGGGCATTTATATGGTACGGCGCATTAGTTTTTACAGAATTACATGATTACTAGGCTCTAAGGTGCATCTGTCTCACCGAGTATGTGCAAAACAAACATTGTGCGGTAGATTTATTATGCTGGGCAAATTAAATTGTTTTGCCGCAACCCAGAAACAGCATAAATTGGCGTGGCCAGTCCTGTAGAGAAATCCTGAAATTGCTCTGATCTATGGACAGCAGACCTGGTGATAATTAGGAGCAGGTTAAATTTACCAGTGACTCAGGCACAGCTCTGGTGTTCCTGAGACTTAAAATTCTTAAAATTTTTAGCTGTTAGCTACAGCCTATTAAAATATCGTCTTGTTTGTGTGCAAAACAGCAAGGTGATCATTTATTTATTTCGCTTGTGTTGTGGTGTTGTAGGAAAGCATTAAGAACTTACCAAGCATCAGTGCATTGTCTGCTCAATTTGGTCAAGTCTCATCACCTCATGTTCTGTAAAATGAAAGTAAAGACTTGTGAATAATACCATGCCTCAAACTTATGGATGACTGCCTGAAGAGAACTTTTCAAATTCCCTACGCTCAGGATCAATGCTGGTGAAAATATGAGAAATAGAATCCCAGCCACAAAAGCTATAGTACTGAACATAATCATAACAAAAAATAGATGAAACATAGATAGATAACCTGAGGGATTATTATCATAGTTTAAGCTCTGAGGTTGTCCTAGAAAGATTCCTTATAACAAAATAAGAATAATGTGCCTTGACAATCAATATGCTCTTGTAATTTCTTTCTCTGCCACTGCAAATAAATCATCAAGAGTTTTTCTACCCTCCCCACACACTCTGCTCCCGGCGGCACTTCCTCATTGTAACAGCTATCATATTCATGTCAAGCACAATGTTGAAGGCATAATTTTTTTTGACTGCAGCTAATGGCACAATCAGCAGTAAATTGCACATTGCAAGCCATATTAAATTCCATTGTAGATACTCTCCAAACGTTGCACTCTTAAAGTAAAACTGCAATGAAGTCATGCACAACAGCTATATGCTCACAAATCATTGTCCACACCTTTCAAGTGCTGACTTGTCAATGTACCTCTTCTATAAAGCCCGACAGTCGCTTTTTAAAGACAGAACATTTGTAAAATCTGCGTTGACTTGTTTTAAAATTCCTACATGAAGTGTAAGAAGAACATAACATTTAGATCGTACCAGCTAGGGTATGAGTGATTTTTTTTTTCTTATTTTAAGATAGTTACTATGTGCTGGCTTGAGTTCCTTCTTTTTTGCCTGAGTGTAAATACTACATCAGTTTTATGCACTAAACGTTAATTTGTTACTCTGTAAAGGTAAAGAATTAATCATCAAGCACACCAGTCTTGGCTATCTAAATTCATTTTTAGACAGAGGATTAGATTGGCTTTTAGAAATAAACCCTTGATAACTATACTGTCAGACAACCAATTGGAAAATTATTTTGATATAAATTAATGACCAAATGAAGTCCTGGTGTACATGGTTGGCTGACATTTTTGGGACTTTGTGGACTCAAACTGTATGCAATAAGGATCAGATTGGACTTGATTCCTCCGAGAAGTGAATGCAGCTGTTGATTCAAGTAGCAGCACAGTTAATGAACCAAGAGAACCTAGATCTTAGTGTGGACTAAGCGCTTAACAGCCTTGCTATGCCTGTTGATCTTTATGGCACACATTTGCCATCACATAGAACGTTATGTATGCTCCTAACCCTATTGTCTTATAAGTTTTGGACAATAGATTAGATTATGTCATCCTGAATTGATAATATGTGTTAAACCATCTTCACAGAATAACAAAAAATGATTCCCAATCTTGTTATTATTTTTGAAAGTATCAGTCAAAATGCTGACATAAATTCAGTAATCACTCCTGGTGCAGCCTGCACAGCAGTTCACAAAATGAGTGTTTATTAATGCAGGTTAAAACGACAAATGCCCCACCTGACCAACCAAGAGCCTAATAGTCTGCAAGATAGTCAGACAAGTAATTAGACTTGAGAGGACAATCTACTGCAGGTAATGATGCTCCTAAAGACCTAGCAGGTAGTATATAAAGCTCAGCAACATTCTTTGCCTGTGCAGAGTATGCTGTGAACCAGGAAATCGAAAAATCATTGTTTATTAGTGTTTTGCAGCTTAGCTTTAATTCTAATGTTGGCCACCACGGTGCTTTAATCTATGATCGTGTAAAAGGGGCTTTGTCTTGTACATGAAATTGTCTGTACAACACATCCACTATCTGACTGGACAATGTGATATTGACCGAGGAAGACATTGCATCATGTGTTGAGCTGGTTGTAATTTCCTCATGTGAGATGGAAGAAATGATCTCATAGTGGATTTCTGGAAAAGCTTGGCATCATTCAGAAAATGTATTTCTAACTCCTTTTGAAAGGCAGAGCCTTCTGTTGGTGCTCATTGCATTTATAAAACGTTAACATTATCCTTTGGGTGAACAATAGACTGTTCTTTTTACCATTTAAGGATACACTGGCTTGAGGATTTTTACCAGATTTTCTTTGTTCACAGCAAATGTGAGAAATTTTGTCTCTTCACATCTTTGGCTTTTTATTTTTTCCCAAAGCAATCTTCTCATTTTACTTCAGTCAAGAGTGCATCCATCAATCGTCTTGCTAACAAAGGTTATAGGAGCCTCTACAGAAGTAGATTGTGTGTTAAACTACTTTGGGCATGAGTTTGAAGCTCAGTCCACAGATGCTGTTTTGCAATGAGCAGACCTGTAAGCAGGAATATGTCACAGCATGAGTATATATTCGGTGATTATCAGTGACCGTTCAAGCCAACATGCGAGTTTGCCCTCAGACAGTACATGCAAGATCACTTTTACTCACACATGCAAACACAATTGTTTCTTTGTAACAGGTTCATTTGTGGCTCTGGAGGCAGATTTAATGATGGTTTGACTGACAGAAGGCTGTGCAGGAGTGTGCATGTGTTAGAGAGACAAAAAACTAATATGGCAAAAAGTAGAGAATTGTGCAAAGGACCTTTGGTCAGAGCAGGGCCTTAAGGTAGAGTTTTGCTTTTCTTTTCGTATGTCACTTCGGTTTTCAAACACAATTAGACAGATTCTAATGAATGCAAGCTGTCCCAATCATACAGTCTGGTACTTGGTCTTGAATTGGTTAAGTTATATGATATACTTTAAAAGTAATCTCGTAATGATTTAACACTTGACTAACATCTTGTTTCAAAAGTGTATGGATAGGTAGGGGGAGGTTGTTCTCCGTTCATTTGAAAATAAACATGAGTTAGTTCATAAATTTAGAATTCTACATTATGAATTATGAATATGAAACTAATTCATTTCAATCTTTCTATGCTGAAATTTGAGCAAGCTCTTGTGAAGTGTGAACTTGCACAGCAGTGGTGACAAAAGGAGACCTTGTGATGATGGATAGCTTCTCCCTGCTTTATGGCGCTCTTGAGGTGTTGCTCTCTGATGCTGCAGCAGGCAGGTGCTTTCATTGGACAAGCTCTATTACCCATTGTATATTGAATGCTCTGGACAACACAGTAAATAGAGACAGTCTTCAACCGGCAGCTTAATAAAGTAGCGCTCGTAGCCACTAATGAGCAAGCTTGAGGAGATTCTGGAGTTCGTAGATATCTAAATAGAGCTAAATATTGGAATTATATTTGAGTATATTTACCAGGTGATTATATTTATAACTCTAAACAGTTTGTGCCGAGCAAATGTCAATGGGGATGTCATTCAAATTAACGTTAAAATAATGTGACTCTACATTTTAATAACAATGTTGAATAGGTAAGAGCGCAAGCAGATTTAATGCCTGGAGGAGTTTGGTTTAGCGTTAGAATTTGTTCCAGTACATTTCATGAGAGTGTCTAATTTTAAATATACTCCCTGAATCCTGTTGGATAGGGAGTTGACTGATCCTTTAACTTAATGACAAACTCTTTTTCAGTACTGTTATTATTGCTTAAACTAGCGATTAGAGATTTGTTTAAAGTGTCTCCAAACAAACTCAGCATTACTTTGTGAAAGAAAATAAACCCTGATTTTGATAGACGACATGCAGGATCATCAACTGGCTCACTGGACTCGGGGAGGCTGTATGAGGTCAAACATCTTGCTGAGGCTTCTATTTTTATGCCAAGTGATGAAGATGCTCCTCTGGAGAACTGGAAGAAATTTGCTGCTGATGTGCCAGGTTCTGCATAAATAAGTCCATACTGAAACACAAATTACTGTGTAAAAGCCGTAGGGATGGATTGTCGAGCCAACATTGCAGCCATTAAGAACATTTTTCTAAATAAACCCTGTTTGGTCTGATTTATGCAGATTTCTTCTTGAGTGTTCCAGTTCAGGGTGACAATAAAGTACCAATGATAGGTGCTCACAAAACATAATAGCTTCAGTTCAATATCCCCAGTGTTTAAAGGTTTGATTGTGTGAGGCGGTGTATGTGTGACAGCTGTAGAAGTCCTTGTCCCAGCTGTTGTGCTTTGCAGCCAACTCCATGAGTTGCCAGCTGCTAAAATCAAGTTGTTCTGTGCAGTCTTCATTTCGCCCTGTAACAACCCCGTAAAAAATGAGGAGCCATTTGGATCACTTCAAATTCAATACTGATACTAGTCATTATTATGGCTTCTGCACCTCACCAGTCATCTATGCTGGTTGTCATGAGAACTGTGACAGTTATGACACTTTAAATGGAGATTATAGTTTCAGGATCTATGATTTAATTGGCTTATTTCCCCAAGGACAGTGAGTCACAGAGCAAACGATTACATAACAAATAAATAGGTTGTAATATTAGAAAACAAAGTGCTGTTTGGAGAAGGCTTATCAGGCTAATCTTTAGCAACTGGAAGAGCCCTGTGAAGCAGATGTATTCTTAAGAGATTTGTGAGTCGAGAAATCATGTTCATCAAGGAATCCATCCAGCTAGCTTGTAACTTTATCTATTTTTGCTTGAACCAATCAGCTTTCTCTGTCTCTACTGGCATATATGGGTAGGTTTAGGTGTTAAAACAGTTAATTTTAAGTATTCCATTGCATAGAATGACATTAAATGCTTTTCTTGGTAGAAAACATGTTTGAGCTAATTTTCCAACTGTCTTTGGTAAGAGTTTGATTTTACTTACTCACTTTGTCTGACTGGTTAAAGCTAGAATCTACCAGGTAGAATATGATAGACAGGTGGTCCAGTCATCTACTAAGTATTTTTCTAAAGTGCTTGCCATTGTCCAGATTGTTTCCAATGAGTTCCAGATGCATCTGCTTTACAAGCCATCTGGCACATCAGGTTATGAAAAGCACAGTACAAAAAGTGTGAGAAATACAGATGATCAAAGATAAGATACACAATCGTGTCTAATTTTCCACAAATAACATTGTCTACTGAGCACTTGCAAATTAGTTTTTTTAGAGCACACAAGCACGTGGACGAGGGAGTATCTGCTTTGGATTTGTGAGATACGGTGCACTCACTTTTTATGAATGGTAGCAACAAAGGTTTTAACTTAAGCAGATTATAGTCAGAAAACTTTTTGTGATGTGAAGATTCAAATTCAAGAATTTATAAGCTTGTCCTCTGATGGTGAAAGCAAAAGAGCTTTTGGCACATTCAATCTGGTGTCACAATTGAACTTTAGTCATCAAAGAGTTGTCATGAAAACTACAACCATTGGTTAACGGCTGCTATCTACTACTGTAACAGCCAGTTAGAACAACATTTTAGTGTATGTTGGCTTTCTTAAAGAAACTTTAAAGTAACTTGTATATTATATTGTTGTAAAAACAATTCTCCATCTGAGCCCTTCACATACATAGCTGTACACATGAATTTGTTGTCAACCCATTTACTGCAAGATCAGTGATAATGTTTTGAAAGACTTCAAACTTCCAAGACTGTTGTGTGAAAATGATGAAATCTGAGCTAACATTTTTGCTTGAAAAAAACAATTGACAAGTTCGTCTGAAACGGAACTGAAGTGGCTAACTTAGGCTTCATCTGTGAGGCAATTATGGGGTTATAACTTCAGCTTAAATCTCTGATTAATAATACAACATAAGCGAACATGCTGCTGATCATGATCGTACTCTTTTAATGAATTACCACCCTCAAGTCAAGCAAATCAAGCGAGTCAGAACATGAGAGCTGTCTCTGGCACGCTCTCCATCCATTTGTCATCCGGCTGTTTCTCTGAGCTCTCTTCAGCAGTGAAATCCAATCTGATGATCATTTTTGCACCATTTATTGCTCGTAAACATTTTCTTTTCTTCCTTAACTCCTCTTATAGCATTATTTTGGGTCTTTTTTTGTCTCATCTGCCACAGAGCATTTTTTATCTTTTTTAAACTTTATTTGTAAAAACAGCAGTGCCTTTCCCCCCTTAACTTTATTTGCAAGACTACACTGTCTTTTCTTTTTTCTTATGTTGTTATGGAAAAAGTCATTTTTGTATGACATGGTACGATAAAGAACAAAACAGTGTCATGACAGGCAAGAAACCAAAGTAAGGTGTCACTGCTTCCAGGAGCTCTAGGGCAGTTTCAAGCCTGAAAATGTGCCTGACAAAGATTAGTGTACCTCAAAAATAATCAGAATCACCTAGTTTTAAGCTTCACAAACTTCAGTAGTGTTGTTTTAAGTTATGTGCCCTAAACATTTGATTCATAGTTGATTTTGGAAGATAGATTTTAATGATGTATCTTTCAAGATTTTAATTATTGATAACACATATTGGCTAATGGGTTGTCTTAATCTGCAATTAACTCAGAAATATAATAGAAAAGTATAGGTTTGTGTATTTAACAAAAGTCATTTTTGAGTAGGTCCATCTTAAGTTTGTAGCTTTCACAGTTATATGCCGACGACTTTGTTGCAACAAATTAATCCCTGGAACTACAAATCCATCTTGCAGGACAGCCTAAGAAAGTGTAGCATAAGAGGATTAGTAGTGTAACTTTTCTTGACTGAAGAGAAGAATGAAGATTTTGATATGATGTTGCCGTTAATATCAGAGGAAAACTATAAACAAAACCTACATGCACGAGCATGTCTTAAACATCAAGTCAATCTCTGGTTTCCCTTGAATCCATTGTGAGTGGGTTATGTAAATTAAAACATCCATGTGGTGATTTAATTAGAATGCAAATCCACAGAATAGACAGTGCTGACTAAATGAAAACCAAATGTACAGTATCCAAAAAGTGTCATAGTGAAAATCTTATGGATTACTACAGACCGGTTCAATCTGGAATTATCTAAAGTGAACAATGAATAATCAAATAGCTGTTGAAAGTGCAGTGAGGGCACTGATTGAATGCACACGGTTTTGTCAAATAGTTAAAAACAGACTTTTTAAAAAATTCCATAGTGAATGCTGTTTTCTTTCCTGACACATTTCTTTTTAGAAGTTATGGATTTACATTTTTATTAAATCAGAAATATGCCAAATAGTTCATATTGACTGGTGTGCATTTGGGCTTTTGTGAATAATGATCAGAGACATAATTTGCACCACTCAGGAAGACAGAAACTCTGGAATTTTTTTTATGCAGGCTTTTCTGTGATCTCCGTCTTCAGGGATGTTATTATTACAGGATATTATGGCCACTTTGAAACAAAGTTTTTGTTGTATATTGTTTCCTCCTTTAAATCTTTTAAAATAAATTTAATCTGGCAACGTGGTTCTGCATTTAAATAAATACTTAGTGCACAGAATGACTTTTCCCTAATGGTGTGTTCCTTTCAGATCACGTTTTAATTCAGCAGTAGATACATTATGGATCATATACAGAGTCACCCCAGAGCTGAGAGTTAGAAGTGAGAATATATTCTTTTTTGTAAGCAAAATGAATTTTGTATTTTCCATCTGTTCTTTAAAACAGAAAACTTTACTTTTAAGTTTATGCTGCAATGAGTGTGGGCATATTAAAGAGGCCCTGTTACATTATTCAGACGTTGGATCGTTTGTCAGTGTACATGAGGTATAAAGCAGCCAGTTTTAATTTAACCTCAATGTTCCTAGAAGCCACAGACATGTATAGTCTGAATGTATCTCTGCCACAATTAAACTAAACATTTCTAAGACAAAAAGGCTGGTGCCTCCCTTATTTCATCACATGGCGGCAACTTGGCGACAAACTATGAACCTTCTATCCTAGTTCAGCAGTTTTGGTGCCTAAACCTAATTCATTTGGTTGCCTTAACTAAACCACATAGTGAGTGAGAAGGATGATTAAGAGAAAAGAAAGGGAATAAAGTCTCAAACAGGACTAAAGGTCCAAGGTGAACAAAGTGAAATAACACGCCCCTTTTCAGGAGTTAGACATGTCCGTTTGTATATAGCGAACACAATGATGTTGCTGCAGTGTTCCCTAAGAAACAATTAAATTATATGTATCAGTGGCTCCAGTAGGAGATATTAACTTAAGTGGGTTGTCTTACAGGTGTGGTTACTTTTAGCACAGAGTGTATTTACACTATATATTACAAAAAATGGAAACTGCGTATTATTACAATATTACACAGAAATTTCAGGATTCTGGACATGAATGGGCACAAAAATCACCTTTCTTTTTTCTTTTCTTTTTTAAAATTTTCTCATCTACGTTTCTATAATTTTAAGGCTTTACTTGCTTGAGGCAGAGGAGGACCTGAGGTGGTGCTAAGGGAAAACGTGGATGGATTTGGGTTACAGCTTTAGCTGCCAGAAAATGAAAAAATCATAAATTTTAAACCTTATCATTACATACAGCGTATTGTTAATCAAACAAATTGTAGTCTTCTTGCGATGTTTAAAATGGTCGATAACGATTATTTAATTAAGCATGTCTAGACTTCTGAGACAGAGCTTTTGTTTTATCATTATTTATGAAAGGAGCGGTAATCTTTCATGCATTTGCTAATTACTCACGTTTATCAGCAGGCCTTTTCCTCTCAAGATATGATTAGATGTTAAACCTTCTGAAGTGTAAATAGACATTGCCAGCTATGGAAAAGTCCAAAGTCATTTAATTGTATGGTGTATTTTTGTTTGTCAAAGATTTCAGCTGCCTGGCTCAGCCATTGTTTAGCCTTCAGATGTTGCCTTTCCTCTAAAAGACACCGATGATTAATAGGTGACGCAGCCATTGAAACTCCCCTTATGTCATAGCCTACTGAAACTTACCTAAAATTGACTAAATAGTTAAAAAACTTTTCTGTTCATAATCATTGCTTATGAGCAAGTATTATATGAGAAAAAAAAGGTAGTTTAGTGATATTGCACGAGAGCTCACCAATCCCTTTGTTGTAATCAACGTAACAAAGTTAAGTCGAGCCTAAATCGGTTTACTCAAGGAAAAAAAAAAAAAAAATCATAAGGCTTTTAGAGAAATTGATGAAATAATGGAATCTACCTCAGGAACCTTTTCCATAAATTAAATCAAGTCCACACTAAATGAGTATGTTGATGTGTAACAAGGGAAATGTAGGAAACCCATTTTCACTTCAGGTGTTTCATTTCAGCGCGAAAAGGTCTGCATGTTGTCTAATTTAGTGTTGCTGACAGAGCAGTGCACACAGACTAATTCCTCTGTGTGTTTCTGCTTGTGCGCATGACTACATGTTACTGTAAATGAATGTCCTCTTAGCCTCACGCTTGTATATGTGCGTGCGTGTGTGTGTGTGTGCTATATCAGATGTCTTGCTGACACAGACATATGGATGCAGTTTGTGTTTAGCCTTTTTAGCTGTGTAAGAGCAGCCACTTGATAGATTGGCAATCGGTGCAGCATGTAATTTACCAATTGATCCCCATCAACTCGCATTATTCAAGTGGAGCAATACAAAGTCCACTTGTCTACCATATACAGTATGCATTCACAGTATCTGTCATTCTCTTTCTCTTGCAGACACTTCAGCACACTTGGTCTCCAAGTCAGTCTTTATCTTTCTCTTCAACACATTCAAACGCTCCCTCTTTTTGTTAGATAGAGGTTACATCAATACTGGAGTTTGAAACCCTTTTTGCACCTTAAAAGAAAATCAATTATTGTCAGTGATTGGCATCCCAATTTGTGCAGTGGTGTAGTGTCATTCACTGCAGTCTGCACTAGAAATATGAGAGTGTGTCTGTCTCTTTGTTTGCTCGAGTATCTTAAATGTCTGTCAGATATGAGGGGAAAAAATATTACCTTTCAAGTTCAGGGCGGCAGCTTCCTTTGATAGTATACCAAACAAATTCCTTTGACTGGGTGATCACAGAAGTAATGTCTCAACTCTTTGACATGAGATCTTTATTCGCACTCTTAGTATATTACATTTGCACTAGTGATGCTATGCCCCTACAGTTTTGTTAATTTGACCATCAATTTTGGAAATATTTAATTCAAAAACACAAACACAAAAGTGTAAAGGTTAATGTAGAGGTATTGCATTTAAAGGAAGGTTTTCCGTTTCAAGAAAAATCAGCAGATCCCTACGTTATCATTTCACAGAACAGTGTCTGTGTGCAGTTTTGCGACATCCAACAGGTGTAGATATACACGAGTCTGCACCAGTGTAGTTAACTGGCTGACATAACATTCCCTGACAGACAAATAGACAAAAACTGCCTGTGTGGCAAAATAATGCATTAAAATATGAGCATGAGAAAAATAAAAAGAACTCAACAATTGAATGGATTATGTTACTTTTTGTGCTGCTTGAATTGGGTTGGCTTTGGGCTCCAGTGCTCCCTGCAGTTCCAGTGTGGAGATTCAGTTTCAGAAGTGCTATTAAACTGTAAGAGTAAGGTTGACTAGTTAAAACCAAACACCAGAGTAGACAGTGCACTGGAGGAATTTAGAACAACATCATCCGTGGCTTTTTTTCAGTATAGACTTGAGATGCATAATTATTCACTCAAAGCACAATTCAGGAAGGCACCTTTCTGATGCCTCTGTGGAAGGATAATGGCCATTGTTTTTAAATTTGGCATCTTACTGGAGAGGTTTTTATCTCCAACAGTTTGTAATTAGAATCAGATCTGTTGAAAATGTCTTTATTTTCTCATAGCCACTAAGTAAAGGAACGCATTTCAAATTTTGTGTTACATTCTTACCATAAACCTGCACATTAGAAGACTGGAAAGATCAGGTTCAGTGAAGCAGTGAAGCTGGCTGAATGTTCTTTTTGTTGACACATGAACTGTAATATATCTAAAGATGTTCATAGATATTAATAAAGGTAGCACTGAACCAAATATTAGTTTAATTTATTGTCAGCTAAACATTTTAATGAGAAAATAACCGATTTGTTATCTAGCTCTTGGAACACTCAGACTAATCAGTTTGGAATTGAGGGTTATTGCACATTGTCAGGAAAGTTAATGGAGGAATATTATTCATGTGTGCAGTGCCAACAATGACAATTTTGCTGAAAGAAAGTGTTAAGTATTCATAACACATGCTGCTACATCCAGTGCGAGCGTTTACGGATCTCTCTACCATCTCACTGACATTCCTAACACCTGAAAAGTAAGTAATTGGAGTTGTATCTGCCTCTGTCACAGCATGTGATGATAAACAGCTGTGCATCTAAAATTAAACAAAACAGAACAATTTGTGACAAATGCAAAGTATATTTAGAATGATGAAATTATTCTCATGAGATATTGATCCTGCAATTGAAACCTGTGCTGCTGCCATGAAGAACATACCTGTTCTGAAACCCATGTGACCCACCTGTTAAACACCGGTTAAAGGGAGATGGTACACAAGGTTGAGTTGAGGCTCGAGCTCCACTAAGGGCAAATATCCATGGATGATTTTTTTCTTCTTTAAGTATGATCCACAGTTTCTGATTTAAGATCATTCAGATTTGTTTTTGTTTGTATGAAATACAGCTTACAGCGGACAAATACATGGAGTTTTTGATGATATCTTTGACTGGAAAATTGAATTGCAGTCTCACACCAAAACGACCGATTCCTGCACTGGTCTGAAGTGCAAACAAATGAAAGCGTCATAATAAAGGCTCAAAAATGGTAAAATTGTTACACTGTTAAATTAAACAATTGAAAATGTAACCACCTCACAATTGGTTTTAGGACCTTTCTATTAATTCCACAAAGAAGCGTCCAAATTACAGCTCAAAGCTTTGTTTTTTCTTAGCTTTTTTTTTCTTTTAATGAAATGCTTCAGTAAATTCTTCTGCATCTACTGTCTCTGGTATAGAAATTTCTAGACAGTCCATGTGCACAAGTCCTTTAACATTTGACAGATATGGACATTAGCCTTTGTAAACCATACTATGATTTGAAAGAGGGATTGTGTGTGTTCTGATTTGTTTGTGTTAATTATTTCATCCTTATGGGTCAAATTGCAAGGTTTGTCAACCCAGCTTGACCCACTGTGAAGAACTGTGGTGGTTTGTGAGCATCTAGTTTTGTCCAGGACGCATCCTGCTGCTCGAGTTTGTAAACTGATCTGCTAGTCAGGGGTCAGGGCCTGTCCAGATGAAAACCAACCGATTCCAGTTGCTGACCAGTTGATCGATCCACCTCATTTAATCACAAGCTTTGTGGTTTGATCTCCTGCCACCTGCCATGTCGGGGGGCCTCAGATAAGAAACCAAACCCTAAGCTGCTACCATTATAAGCCGAGCATCTTGCGTGACATTGCTGCTGTCAGTTGTCTGTGTCAGAATGGGTGAAGGAGAACCTGCTTTGCATTTCCATTTGGATCAGTGCAAGTATTGAATAACTGCAAACAATTGAAATAGGTTAAAAGATGTGATGTTTCTGTGTGAGCGCTGAGGGATTAATGGAAGTTAAAAGGATGAATAAATAGCCAAAGAGGGCAGTATAATTTTGATTTCATTGTGTTTTTCTTTTTCTTTTTTGAGGTAAGAATGTGCCTTTTGTGCAAATCATGGAATAGCTGACCAGAAGACAATGACCTAAACACAGAGAATTTCTAGCTGCAATATTTGATTACCTTGCCCACTTCCTTCCAGTCTTTGTTGTTTTTCATCGTCTCATCCCACATTCTTCGTCCCTCTATGTTCCTTCTATCCTCTTGTTCTTGGCTCCAGGTCACCATGGTGACTCAGCTTTTCCCCATCCAGAAACAAAATTCCCAACCAGACTCATGCGCAGCACCGGTGTGTTGGTGCCAGAGGCCTGATGAGAGTAATGACAGATTAACTAGTGTCTAACAGCCACAGCTGACCTCTTTGTGGGAAGCACATAAACAGCTCACCTCTCCTCATCATATTTTTCTTTATTGTTCTGTACTTTTGCTTTTCTCTTTGTCTTTTCTTATCTCTATTTTTTGTCTCATCCAGCTAGTTGAAATTGCTTCTACACAATATGTTGCGGTGCAGCAGCTAGAAATTCTATTTTATTGAGCCTAGCCTAGCTGACCTTAGGCTAACTATGCACTTTCACGATGACTTTCACGTTGCCAGATAGTTACAGGTTATACTAACCATCTGCTCCAGCTTAATAAGTCTACTTTTCAGAAGTCTAACATCTGCTACACTGAGTGCAGTTATGCAAATCATCCCTGTCTCTCGAAAATTAAAAAAAAATCCAATCATATTACAATGAAATATAACTCTTATGATTAATTTCTGTTAACATTGTGTAATGTAACTGTGTAAGAGGCTCACTAAGAAAAGAATTACACCTCTGCTTTAATAACTAACCATACTATCATTCTGAATTTTCAGAACAATTTGATTATCTGGTATCATTTCTTATTACTTTACTTTACTTTTTACCTGGTGTAACTTGAAAATCTTTGTGTAATATATGAAACTATCGAGGACACCCACCAACAGTGACACACACAACAGTCTTTAAGTCAGCACTGAGCCCATAAAAATGAACTGCACATGGCAATGATGTAACAACAAGGACAAGCAGCCCCAAGACTGGCTGCACAACAAAGTATTTGTCCCTGTTTAATAGTAGTATACTGATATCAGTTTTAACCTTATCTAAGAACATTTTAATTCAATGCCATTAATCAACAATATGCACAAACGTAACCATGTTTATCATTTTAATGTAACTTTAGTTTAATTCTTGCATCTTGTTTATCATGTTTCATGTAGCAGACTCTTCCTTGCCAATCAATTGTTGTAACTGAAAGCCCTTCTTAGCCTTTTGGCTAAAATGTGAAGAGAACACTCCTCAAAATCACTGAAAGAGTTAAATGTCAACCTCTGTCTGCTGATTCTCTGGAGAAATTGGGGCTTTAAATTAGCCTGATTCTCAGCAGTAATTAATTATCAACTTGTTGCACCACTAATTGAGCTACTACGTTCATGTAGCACCTATTTGTCAACCCATTAAATGGGTCTAATCATTTGTTATCTCTCCCATAGAAATGGTCTTTAAGTACAATGAGGAAATCCACAATCAGATGCAAAGAGAAGCGGTAGTCCAAGTCAATTTGCCCGATTTTGACCCGGGAGACTTTCCCCTTATCTGCACTTTCTGTTTTCACTAAGGAAGAAAACTATTTGGTTGGATTTAGAAAGAGGTCAAAAGATACAACAGCCTCATTTACACAATGACACCAGCAGAGGTTTTAAACATGTACATGATTGCAGGGGGCTGTCTCCATAATCTGGTTTGTTTTCTGCTTATCGGCGATCTGACCGGATAATCTATATCCTCTAGGCAAGTGCAGTTTGGCTGTTCTCATACATAATTATGTGAGTGATAGCAACCGATTACGTCCAATTAATGAGTTGATAGTATTGGATAATTGGTTGATATAGGTACTGATAACTTAAAATCTTTCATAAGTAACCAAAAAAAGTGCAGAACATAGAATAGAAATTTAGATACACAAACCTACTAGGTCTTTTTTAATTTTCTTTTTCAATGTAGTTCAGGCTAAGATGTAATGTGTGTCTACATAACTTGACAGACACACGGGCATCTGTGGTTCAGAGCAGTTGTCCACCAATCAGTATATTGGCAGTTTAATCCTCCAGCCCCTCCACATGTCTCAGTGTCCTTGTTCAAGCTGCTGCACTCCATGTTACCCCGGATGCAGTCATCTTAAGCAAGTGTGTGTATGAACGAGAAAAAACTCCTGCATGTGTGGAATAACATATGTGGCATGAATGTGATGAAAAGCATCTCGTACCAGCTCCGGTATTACCACTGGCTAATCACTTGTGAGTTGTGATGTGGACGTGAGCTCAGCTCAGCATGACTGTCTGGAGTCTGTCTTTTAGCACTTAGCATGCGTCTTGATGGTAATTACATAATCAAACAACACACAGTTGTCAAACCTTCAGAAGCAGTGGGTATTGCACAGGACGCATCCATTAAAAAGCTGGATTTTCCTGCTAACAAAACTAATCTGTAGACTGACTCTTTTGTGATTGGACAAAAAGAAATCTGAGGAACTCTGATAAAAGCTTGCTGCGTAGAATCAGATTTTATATTTGATGTGTACTTTGTGTCTTTTGAACTGCTGTAAGAGTTTAGACTTTCAAATAGAAAACGAATGTATGTAACTGCCTTCATCATGTAAAGCTACACATTTAAAGCAATACATTGATAAAGAAACATACATTTTGAGACCAGTTACTATGAATTGTGATTGGATACATTTACTTTCTGTTGCTATTTTTACTGCTGTTTTCTCACAAATTTAGAATCTATACCTGTCTCCCTGCAAATATTGTCACTAACTTTCAAAGAAAGCAGGCTGCAAGTAATGTTAAATATGCTTATCAGCATGTCTGTATCAAAAACACAGGGTTCTACTGTTACTGCTAATATTATCAAAAACAAGGCTTCAAGACGGGTACCATATTCTCTAGCTGTTTGCAGTCCAATCACTGCTCACATATCTGCTTCGGTACTGACGTCTGGGCAACATAAATGTCTGTTACAAACCCTTCAAATGGCAGAAGAGTCCTTTTTGGGGAACAAGATTGAATCCAGATTAAATTAATGTGAGTGTGTGCTTTGGTTTTTCACCAAAACAACATCTCTTCCTCAGGTCATGGACCAAATAATAATTTTGCAGTGCAGTGAAGCGTACTAATTATTGTTTGGACTGTAAATTTCCTGCATTTCTTCTAGGTGGGTGACAAAACTATAGTAAGAGCCATTAGAGTACTGTGGGTAGCCCAAAGAACAGAAACACCAGTTCTTCAGAATAAATCATATTGATGAGATGGACTGTTTAGAGCATTTCTTTGGTTTGCATCATTTGCTGCAATTTAAGAACAGACATGTGTAGCTTACCTTGAAGTGTCATGTGGGAAGGTCACAATAATTGTTTACATTAATGATGTAACCAGAGTGTTAACAAAACTGACCAAAGGATGGAAGATACCTGTTTGTTTGTGCTTCACAAACTCATGTTTAGATGTTATAGCATTTTGCTTCCACCTTGGGGCAGTCTTATATATATATATATATATATATATATATATATATGGAACAATCTAAGCAGTGGGCTGCTCTTATTTCTCTTGGTGTTGTTGTTGGTCATTTAGCTTTGCTCTGCTGTGCAAAAGACAGAAGTCAAAGTGGACAAAGATCTGCTTTGTGATGAAGTGAAACTGAAAGTGCCCAGTTCAGCTATTGTCACTGTTTTTCACCTGTGTCTCTTTGCTGTTTATGGTTTTTGATGCTACATCCTTTTAGTTATGAAATTGGTTGTTTTGAGCCCGACTGGTTTTATTTTTCAATCGATGTTTAATGTAATCTCTGGAGGGCTATTTGGAGGGCTGCAGGTGTGCTTTGAAAAAAAGGGCAGTCTAGGGGGGGCTAAGAGCACTGTAGATGGATACATTCATGAAGGTAAGAAAATGGCTATAAGAGTGCACCGTCACTCGAGTGGTCTAGATTGTCCCAATGGAGCTATAAAACACTTGACTTATAAGTCACCTGCTGTTCAGTTATTCTGTATCAAGTTGTGAGTTTATTGAAGAATTTGCTAATGGTCATGTAGAGAGCCTATAGCTGTGAAGGCACTGGTGATGATGATATATTTTTTCCGAGCAAGGCTCATCAGTCACACGTAACGCCTCACTGTTCTCTCTCTTCACACCACTTTCCCCTGTTGTTTTGGTGGCTTTCATTTGGTCGCGGCTCCCCCCTGGATGCACCTATAGAAGCATTTGTATGTCCCAAATGACCTGAACAACATTGAAATGCCATTTGCAGTTACAAATGGGAGCATGTAACATACACATGCTGAATCAGATGACTCGAGTGTGTACTGTATGTTAGGATGCATTTATTTTTTTCATTCTGATCCAGCATAATTGCAATGATTGGGTTGGGAAGAGTAAAGTTTCACCAATTAAGTCACAGTTAAAAGCAGTTTTTCCTCATTTTAAATTTTCTAAAAATACTCACTTCCTTAATATCTAATATGCAAGTAGGAGAGAGTGAAACATCCATGATAACAAAGTATGATTGATCTTAAAATGCTCTGCTAATGGGTTTCAGATGAATCACTTCATGACCAGAGTGTTTAGCAACAAAATGAAATATGACTGCTTTATTGAAAACTATCTTCATCCTTCTAAGTACTTGAGGCACCCTGACACATGGCATTTTATTGAAATGGCCCATTACATGTGTAGTAATTATTAAACACTGCATGGTTTACACTTGAAATATAATTTTTATGAACCAAGAGCTAACATTCCCGATTTCCTCATTTAGAGAACATTGCTATTCATTCAGACATACAGTATTGGGTTTGCAGGATTTTTTGGCTTTGTTGCAGCATCGCTGAGAAGGTTTAGACTGCCACAATCTGATTTGAGTGCATCGGAAGTTCAGCTGGTCTGTTGCTTGACTTTACAAAAGTGTTTTAAAATGGTGTATTTGTAGTGAAGCAATATCTCAGATAGTCAGTAGCATCAATGCCTGCGTCTGTGACGTGTCTGTGTGACGCTGCTCTTATTGCTTCTTTCTGCTTTCTTTCACTGTCATTTCTTTGCACTTTTTCTGAGGAGCTATAAATAGCTGCTCTGTGTCACCATCTGGCTACACAAAAGCTGTTCACCTCTGTGCGTGTTAGCCAGGGTGACTGCAGGGAACCATGTCAGACTGTTGGCTTGGACACCGTATTACTCTGGCCACTGTAAAGTAGCAATAGTGTCAAGCCAGCTGGCTGGTTAGAGCAAGTGCAGATTCAGAATAACCTGCCTTTGCTGCACTGCATTGCCTAGTCGCTCATTGTTCTGGAGCCCTGCAGGAGCCTTGAATTGTTCATTGTCCATTTTTAGCCAGTTAAGGAAAGGCTGTCGTGGAATTAAATAGTTTTGCTCCATTTACAGAAAGGTCGGGATGTGTGTTATCAAAGAAAGGGCTGGCTACGGTCAAGCCTGGAAGAACATCTAACTTTTGCCAGTTCTGCTCCATTTCGCCATATCTCTGTGGTTTAATGTTCTCCAGAGGGGCCTGCAGGAAATAAGGAGCAGAAACACTGCATTTCGTGTAGGGTTTTCTTTACTACTTTAGATTGAGACCCAAAATAGGGCATGGACCTATCTTTTGTGACTCTCCACATGACAAGAGCAATATACTTTAATTAATTTTGTTTTCACAGCAAGAAAGCTAAACTTTGTAATTAGATTTTGTGCTGAAGGCCTTCTTGAATGCCTTGTTTGGAACACAGTATGTTCAATTTGTGAAAAAAAAGCAAATGTGAGACAAACTTTGACTGTCAGGTTTCTTTGTAGTATCTCTCATAAAGTTTCCATAGAAAAAGCTTAAATATTACCAAATAACAGCAAGAGATAGAGACCAGAAAATGAGCAATAATGAGTGGTATTAGCAATATGCATGATGTTCAATAACGGCCTCAATGAGCCCCCCTCACTCAAAAGATACTTGCCAGTCACATTTAATGCATTCTCTGCACCCCTAAAATTAGACAGCTTTATACAGTATATATAAATCTATATACATTTTTTTTCTATGAAAGTGTGATATGATCTGATGTACAATTACATAGAGGCTTCATCTGGATTAGACCTAATTTACTGTGACTAAGGTCAGTGTGTCAGACAATGAAAAAAACACAGGATTAATGCATAATATGCACAGACAAAACCCCACTTATGCAAAATAGCCATAACAGGTGGAGTGGGTGAAGGGATATATCGGGCAGGGGGAGAGGAAACAGGATGGAAGATGGTTGGATTGTGCTTTGGGATTAAAGCAGACGCCGTCTGAAAATTTCTCTCACTATTGATTCTTCTATTTAACCATCTGTTCAATAAATCAGCAGCAACCATCCTGAAAGATCCCATTTCCTAAAATGCAGAACTTATTAGGTGCAGTTTCCATCACTTGCACATAATTCATAAGCGATCGTTTTTCAAACTTTTTCATTTTTCTTGATTCTGCAGTCTTGAAAATCACAAAGGAGGGCAATTGTTTCCTCTTGTTGCTGTCCTTTACAAAGCAGACTGTTCCAAGGAAAGTGTGGCTGTAAGGCTTTTGGAAGAATGACATGAGGACAGGCGGACAGATAAGATGGGGAATGCAAAGAGGAAAGGAGGGAGACAGAATCCATGTCAGGCAGGGAGAAAAGATGAAAAAAATCAAGTGGCGAGTTGCAAATTCTTCACTTCTGTGTGGCCATGCTTTCACACAGTCCTACAGAGTATTTACTACAGCTAGATTGCACATTAAATTGCAAGATAAATCTGGACAGAAATCATTCATCTGATCAGAATATACCAGCTAAGCAGATAAAGCAGAAAAATACCAGGTCTTCTTTGTTTTTTATGCATTTTTCTAGTCTACTCTCTGTCTGTCTGTCTGACATCTTTTTATTTACTAGATATTACCCTCTGTGCTCTTTTAGATTTGTGCTCTCACAGAAAGTGGAAGTTAGGTTTGAGCCTGAAGAAATATCTAATTTTGCCAGTTCTGCTCTATTTCTCTGTGTCCCTTTGGTGCTTTTTGTTGTCCTGAGAGCCTTCCAGGAAAGACGGAAACAGTAAGAGAATTTCCACCAGATACAGACAGGGGATTTTTCACCACTTTGGGTTGAGACTAAAAATAGGTCATGGATGTATCCCTTATGGTTCTCCACATGACAAGAAGAGCAATATGGTTTAATGAACCCTGTATTCAGAGCAAGAAACTAAAATTTTTAATTGGATTCTTTCCTCAAAGTCTTCTTGGATCCCTAAGTGAGAAATATATAGTCCAAACACCAGTGACTTCATGGCAGGATGAAGATAGTTAGTCAAAAAGAAAGACAATGTGTTGCACTTATTTAATACTCATCTCTCTTGCTTTAAGTATAGCACCAGGAATAACCCTTTTGTATCCTCTGGCAAGTCGTTTAAACTACTACAGAGACATTTGAAAGGATCTCTTTCATGCTCTGGCTCAATAATGTCAGGGCACTCTGCAAAGACTCTGTAAAGACAGTAGCCCTACAATCTTGTAAACACAGGTGTCACAATACATCCCAGTAAATCATATCCTCCAACCAAATGCTCCAAAGTTATTTGCGTGAATTGAACACCTTATGACCTGTTTCTGTCAGCTGAACATTACAATGAGGTGCTTGTCCCTATCAACTGCATTGTCAGCACCCTTTAATTTCCAGTAAAATGAAAAAGAAAAATGAATAGACAAAAAGAGAAGCTTAAAGAATGCAGACCCCCCCCCCCCACACAGTCCATTAGAGATCACTGAAAGGTGGAGTATGAAAATTTTGTGAATCATACATTTTGTGGATTGGCCATCACAGTATTTCAGCTAAATTTCAACACACTTCAACACAAAAATCACAACTATCTATTCGAAGTGGTCTTTTTTAAGAAGATTTTTTTGTAATTGAAATATGAAATGTTTTTTTTTTTGTAATTTTAATGTCTCAAATGTTGAATAAATTACCCAACAGCATACATGCAAACACTAAATACTATATTTTGAATTGCATGATGTATGTTTCAGTAGATAATACTGGGAAAACCAAGCTAACAATATACTTCAATGAGCTGGAACATTAAAACTATCCAGTAGTAAGTAGATCTCAGTACAATGAACTCAGTACCTCCTAGAATGGCAGCAGATCCTTTGGGTTGCATGGTGGGACCTCTGTTGATGGGGCCTTGTTTTGGGCACCCTTTGCATGCTCAGCTGAATTAGGAAGAGTAATATGGCATTTCAGAGCAGCATGGTCAGGCACACCACAAATCTAGAACCATTATTATTAGAACCATTATTTTTGATGCAGACCTAGCATCCAGGTCTGCTGGGGAGACAACAAATGATGGTGGATAGTTGTTGTTATTCACACAATCACATACAGAAGTTCCAGGACATGAAGTTTTCAGCTGAACATTGCATTGTAACGACCTGACTTACCTGTCAGTGGTTTCATTTGTTACTGTATTATAGATGAGTGCATGTGTTCAGAGGCATGTCATGACAAATCTCAAATCTTGGAAAACATAGATAAAGATATTAGACAGAATGGACCATGGGCAAACTGGATTTTTAGTGGTATTTTTGCTACTGTTGTATGTCATTTAACAAGCTGTGTTTTGAGCATGCTGTGCTTATTTCTGCTGCTCAACCTGCTGTTCTGAAATTGTTTACTGAATATGAATTTCATGAAAATCTCAGAAAAGTTGATTGTTGTTCTCGCACCACCAACAACCACCCCTACACTTTTGCTTTTATTCACACGTATAACAGTCATTTTCTGGAGAAGCTCTGGTTGTTTGTATATGTGGAGAATTGGCAACGTGTAAACTGTGCTGAATCTATGCGTGTGTGTCAATGGAAAAGCCTCTGAAAAGGAAATTATCACCTCACCCAAAAAGACGTGAAGAATTCCTTTAATACTGTGAATTCAGTGTGATTAACCCTCATGCTGTGTTCATTTCATCTAGAACAATTTGTGTTTCAGGTCAAAGATGACAGTTCCATTAGACTCATCATAAAAACTGTAATAAAACATGTTATCACTACTTGTTATATTAGATTTTTTTGTCAACTTAAGTTTTTTTTTTTTTCAACCGGCGATGTTTAGTAATTATACTGCAAACGGCGATGTTTTGTAATTATAACGGAAACTGGGATGTTTTGTGATTATTCCGCAAACGCCGATGTTTTGTAACTATTCTGTAAACTGTTTTGAAACCATTTCTCATTTTTTTAATACAATCACATAAAGCAACACCTTTGATATCTGTCTAGGTTACCTCCTTCCAATTGTCTTTGTAAATCCATTTCCCCTCTGAGTTGGTCATATTTACCATTATGATTTCGATAGACTCAGTCAGGAACAGTTTCTAGCAGGATTTGGTGTCATCAATCTCGGATACAACATATTTTAAAGGTCGTGGGGTCATCCTGATGACATTTTTAGCTGAAAGTCTACCTGGATTCCCAAGTGGGGATGAAGGACAGGATAAGCTCCCAATCTTTGACTTGAAAGTGACTGAGGTTGCTGTCACCTCCTCACCAGTGTGGTCATCAAATATATGATCAAGAGCATCCCTTACAATATATGGATCTGCCATGGTGCCACCCACAATGAACTGTGAGCAAGGCCTCAAAAAAGCATTGTATACAAAAGCAACAAGAAAAGTTCAACATTACTGAGACTATGTTGCAGCTGTTTGTGAGAAATGCCAACAGTGTCCTGTAGAAGAGAGACTCTATTGGGTAGAGGTTAGTGTAGTGGTTGGCAGAGAACCCAAGGTTAGTGTGTGTATTTGTTCATCTGACAATTGCGGATGTACCTGAGCTCAGGCTTGTACACTAATTGTAGTCTCCCCCATTAATTTTTAATGATCAGTCAGTTTTGACCGGGAACATTAAACATTACGTTCAATAGTAATAAAAAAAATTGCATGCAAATCGGTTTGTTTAGTGTGTTGAAATCCTCTTTTTTGACAAATTCATAGAATCTTGAATAAGTCTGATCAAATTAACTACATTTTACAGAGATAAAACTTTTAAATGGCTCAGATTTGATGGGAACATAACATGAGGCCAGCAGGATCTAAACCACTGGTGCAACATCATTTTTTGTTCACCATAGTTTGGTTTAGTTGTGAACGTTCAGTTCTGGATTATTTACTTGGGATTTAATCTGCAATGCACATTCTTCCTAACAGTATATAAAAATGTCCAATAGTCCAATATCAGTTCAACATGCAAGAGTGAATGGACCAATAACAACATGAAATTCGCTGAAATCAAAAGATTTTCAACTCATGCAGAGATGTGTTCGCGTCCACTCACTTGGTGTGAAAATGTGTCTTTTTGCATTTTTACATTTACTTTATGTACTTTATGTAACACCCACACAGTTCACTTAATGTTTGGTCACACCATGACAATGGAGGAATATTTTTGGGGCAAAGAGGAGTCAATAATCTTGTCGAAGAATTCTTCAACATGAAGAAAACGGATGCCGGCGATCAAACCAGCCACCCCTCTGTTAAAAGAGGACAACTAGACCTCCTGAGTTACAGTTGCCTAAGTAATATTGGTTTGTTGGGTATTTTAGCTGGATATTCTTTTCCTGTGAAAAAATAACACAAAGGAGCCCCCAAACCGCAGAGCAAATGAAATCCTAAATTCAGCAGGAATGCCAAAACATTTTAGTCTCAGAACTAAAGCAATATGCATATATATATATATATAAAAGACTAGGTTGTATTACAAACATTTGTCTTAGCATAATTGTAGCTGATCAAAATAGTTTGGCAATGAACGTATAAGCCTACACACACAGTGTGTCTGGCCTATTCTGATACTTAAAACACATCTGAATCAATGAGAAAGTGTGAAATTTGCCAAAGAAAAATAGAAAGAAATGTCATCTTGCCATCGCCTCACAGGCTGCCACGTGGTTGCTAGGCAGCAATGACATTTATATCTCATCCAAACAGTCAGTCTCAGACTGAGAGATATATTGTGAGATCGACAAATAGACCCAAAAAGAAAGAGATTTCAGTTGTGTCTCAACTCAAAGTGATAGGTTGCACAACATGTACACGCACACACTCACGCACACACACACACATGCTTGCAGACTGCACCTGTCATCACATAGTTGCAACTCTATCTCACTCACTATCCCGTGTTCTCATCGCCTTGTCTCTAGCTTCGTCAACATAAGGGGATGACATTCCACTGTATCAAGCAGGCTGTATTGGATCACAATTTCTGATAAGCACGACTTTTTGAGATAATTAGGTTAGTTTATTATTTTTGAGTGGACTGCGGATGTCAGCACATATGGCAGGACTGCGAGTGAGCTGCCAGCTGTCCTGCAGACTAATAAAAATGGATCAGTCTTTGTCCAGGAGTTGTTGCGGTCACTTTCAGACCCTTCATGGGAAACTTTACAGTCAGTAAATCAGCGTTTTTGTAAAGAAAAACTGAGCTGGGCCTAATCTTCTAGCCCATGGCATAACACCCTCACTGAAAATTAGCATGTTCACCCAGGAAGTTCTGTCAGTCCAGATAGGAACCTGAGCCAGTAAATATCCATAACTAATGCAGAGTCATTTGACAAGGAACTTAATGCTGATTGCATACTTTCTCATTACCCTGAAAAGCCAGGTGTTGGCAGATGTTTTGATAGTTGAATAACTATTTACATATTCCATGTGTCTCTCATGTGTTTCTCCTTTGCTTACCTTATTCCTACAACATTTATTAAATGACAATTCTGGTTATCATTAGAATCAGAAATCAGAAAGTCTATATTGTCATTTTATTGAAAAAATACAATGAAATTGCTTGTGACACATCAAATGTTGCATTTCACATAAAAACACAAAACACAGGATGAAGATAACCCTAAAAAATATAAAAATGAATGAATCAATGAAAATACGGAATACGCTGAATAAAGTGCAACTCATTCCATCCCTTCTATCACGTCCTTTCTCTGTGATGAACCCTTCAGTGGTATTAACATTGCCGTGAAATGCTCTGGAACAATCGATGTTGCAATAAAAATGTTAAGGATATGTTTTTAAGTCTATAGGGAAACATGCAATTTCATCACCAGGCCCGGCTGTGTTAACAGTTGTACTGTGGAAGTCCTTGTAGAGGCTTCTCATTTCTATCACAGACCTAAGCAGGCAGGGAAAGAGCATGGCAGTAAGCCTGCCCAGACTTGTAGTCATTATCAATGAGCCTGAAGCTGCATGTCTGCATGCTGTTTTAAAGAGTCAAGAGAGGACTGCACCAGAGAAACGTGTGCTGTGGCAGACAGTTCAGTGTTTGAGCAACGTAATGAGTTAAAACACAGACCGCAACCCCATGGGAAGTCTTCCATTGTCTCATTGGATGAGCAGCGATAAACATCAATTTGTGTGGAGTTCTTCTGCAGAGTGTGCCTTATTAATATGACAGTAGACGTGGTGTGCAAATGCTAATGGCTAGCCTCATTCTTTAGAAGCTGAAGTGCTCAGAGCAGCAATATTTCAGCCCAAAAGCAGATTAATAATCAACACGTAACAATTTATGTGCACTGACAAAAGCAAATGATAGTCTGCTGCAGACTTATGGGGCAACCATCCAGCTATTTCAACTAAAGGCAAAATCGTCCTACTACACTGAGCAAGGATGATACAAAATAGTAGCAGATCTTACATTTTGAAATTTCCGTCCTAATCAAAATTTAAGAATGGTCACACAGGTCCTCAACTGGGGTCAGTCTATTCCTGTAAGATTCAAGGCAGCATGTTAAATCCAAATTGTGCCTGAGGAATTGGTTGAAGAATCAGAACTGTGGAGCAGGTGGAATCCAAAGGGACAGGTTGAGCCTTGACATGTGTTGCACGCTCATAGTGAAGTCTCGTTCTGACAGGTGAAAAGAAGCAGCTGGTGATATGTATCAGAGTTGACAGAGGCCTGTCAACAACATCCCCGGGCCAGCAGAGAAAGTTAACAAAGACATGAACTGAAGTCTTTGAGGGAAGGGTCAGTACAAAATGGATGAAAATATTTAGTTTTATTTTGGTGTCCTATTTCTTTAACTTTTTGATCAAACTTAGATAATCATTAAATACATGGATATGAAAAATGTTGGGATTGCAGAAAAAAAGGACAAAAGTAATAAAACTTCAAAACACAGAGTTCTGTTCATATTGTATTAAATAAATCTGCTTCTTTTATATGTTTGTGAAATGTTTTGCATCATTAATGTGGCCATGTTCACCCCAAAGGGCGAAAGAGTAAATGGAGGATTTGAACACAATTACGTCTCAATCCAAATGGGTTCAGTACATCAAAATGCCCATTGATGCACATAAAATGCAGATTGATGCATATAAAATGCCATCATTCAAATTCAAGTGAACAGAAAAAGAGTATCTATGAAAGCTTGGATCAGCAAGAGCCTTTGAGAAATTAGCTAGCTATTTTTTTTTATCCAAACATCATTAAGCTGATCTGATCTGACACCCAGTGGCCTAAAAGTAATGAGGTGCAAGTTAAAACAATGAAACGCCATAACACAATGATACAAATGCTCCCCAAAAGGCAATATATAAAGGCACATTGTGCCGCAAGCACAAATCAATGAATGCATTATTGTTAGGAGATAATTGAAGTCCACACACAGAGGCATCCTCAATCAGCAACTCAGTTGGTTGAAACCACAGATGTAGGAATGATGCTGGGCTTTGAGCACGATTATATTATTTTATACCAGTCATGGGTTGTCATGTGCCAGCAGCAGCAGTCAGGTTGGTGGTGACATGGTTGCTCTCTACTTGTTCAATAATCGAGGGACTCCATATATGCATGACTGCAAAAGCTTTACACAAATACTCCTGCAGAAAAAATACCAAAAAACTAGCACATTTGATAATAAAACACGTTATGAGAAGTAATGTTAACACTAAAAGACGTATAAAAGTTGTGTAGCTGTGAATCAAACTGATGTATAGTGAGTATTTATTAGCACTGGTGTCAGCCACGGCCATATTAATTCATGTCAAGTCCGGTTTACGGGTTTGAAGCACTGAACAGTTTCATGAACAGATCTTTACAGCTACCATAATCCTCGAGGAGGAAATGTGATTCATTTAGTGGCTATTTCCTAGAGGGAGAATGCACCAATGCAGATACAGGCCAAGCTGAACTTGGAAAAAAAAAGTACACAAGATTTGTTTGTTCTTCAATTCGTCGGTCCATTACTTTTTCCTTCGATAGTCTTATTTATAGAGCTGATATTAATGAGGGGGCATGCTGGCTTGGGGCTTGCTATGGATTTCAACAATGGTTACTTGATTTTCTTTTAATGAAGTAAAATCATTGACCTATAAATACTGGTCTCTAAACTAACGGGTTACATTGTTACTGCAAAGTTTTTACTATTACATAACCAATAAAAGACTTGGAGTTTTGATTTGAGTGATACATATTTTTAAATGTTGCAAACCTACAGTCTCTGTTTTATTGCTCCACATACTGACCAAACGACACCGCGTCTTCAGTCAGAGGCTTCTTCAGGTCTGCTGCAATAAGTATGGACAATGGATGACAATGACATGCTATTCCATTAACTATTTGAGATTCAAAGGCTTTACAGCAATGGTTTGAATCATAAAAAGCTGTGGGATTTGTGCTGATGTTGCTTGAAGTTAATCTAAAGTAATGACCACTCTCAGTATTCCTCTCAGTATAAGGCCTAAATACCGAGGAGATTACATTGAGTATATGCTTTGTCAGTCTGTCCCCTTCTCTCTGTATTAAAAGATGGAGAATGATGTAATTTGTTCCAAAAGTATAGTAGAGTTCCCAATGTCCTAAGCCTTAGTGAGACTTTTATGCAGTGTTATGCTACATTGCAAATCTTAGTGTTTATATCCGTGATCAAGACAAAAGCAGACATACACAAAACATTCACACTCATAAATTATGTAAAAAAGTGAGCTTTTAAGCTATCATTTCTGTTTTTATCTCCTTTTTCTCTCCACATCCTCCGTCCATTTATTGCTGTTTTATAAAAAAGTAATCAAAGCGTGAGGTAGAAATATGCCTGTGTCATAATGTTGTTGAAGCTTTAGCATGATGCGTTTATACAGCTCGCTACAGAGCAAACACACACAAACAACATTTACCAGCAGTGTTGACCGAGCTCAGCATTTTATTTCATCTTCCTACAAATAAAGAGTTACCATTACTCTTACTTTGCTAAAAAATGTACATAGCTTCTTTTTTGCCTCCATCCATTTTTTCATCTGTCCATTCATCTATTAACCCATTAGTTAAACAATGTTTATTATTATTACATGAAATTGTCAGAACACAATACTGTAATATGATGTGGTAGTTCAATGGTCTAGCTGAACTAAGAAACTAAATAAATTCACCAAACAACAATAAGTTATTTTAAATTTCAGTTCTTGCTCAAAATAAACAAATAAGAAATAGCACAATATTTCATAAGCTTCACTGGTGCTAAATCTCATCACAAAGACTAAGTGCTTCTTTCTGTTTAATGCGTAAATGCAAAGCTTAGCTAACCAGCTGGCTGGAGTTAAATTTCTTTACTCAACATATTCGAGAGCGGTATTGATCATCTCATGTGTCTCACTGCAAGAATGAAATCATAAGACTACCTTTGCTATGATGGAGGATGGATTATTTGTCATTCAAACTGATGTGGATCTACAGTAATCTACAGTAGCTCATAGATCCACTATATCACACATATATTTTTTTTCCCTTCATGGTAATATCATGGCATTTTGGCCTCTTTCTACTTTCTTCTTTCTAATTTACAATTTGGATTAACAGATTTTAGACAGATGATTGGTACACAATGGGTTGGTTGAATCAGCTAGACATCAGTCTCAGTGTAACTTTGATGGAACACTTAAGTGGTGTGGCATTCTGACATTTTTCCAAAGCTGCCTTGGCTAGAATGATCTGCTTCCTTTGGGTTGACGAGACTTCAGCCCCTCATGTGTGTTTGGCAGATAGGAATTGACTGTGATATTTTTCTCCATTGACAATCTAATTTTAATTTTAAAAAAAGCCACATTCATGAGTGCTAGAAAATCTCCTTTTTATCCAGTTTGTCTCTCATTATTTTGTACAAACAAGGTTCAATGCTGGAAATACACATGTAGCATTAGCTGGCCTCTGATTGATAATAGTGCTGCTACCCTTTAACAAAGTTACTGGGAGGGGGTTATATCAGCTGCAGAAAAAACAAATGGTAATTCTACAAAAGCAACTGTAGCATCTGCATTGGTTATTGTTCTCCCTTTTCCTAAATTACAGTGCTTGTGGTTGAAAACACTGGTGATAGCTGCAGGGTAGTGCAGCATTTTATACATTAAATCAATGATCTGAGCATTTTTATCTGATTGGTCTGAATAAAGACATTTAGACGGTGTAGTTCTTTAAAATCAAGGGAAAAGTAAAATGGTTGGATGTCAGATACATCAGTTTCAATTGAATTTGAGATTGTTGTGTGTTAATTTCATTTGCATGTTGTTGCAGCCAAAGGCTGCTAACATTAGTTTGCTTCAGAGTTGATTCGTTTTGCATTTGCCGCTAAAAACTGTATTATATCTTGCAGGTAGAAAATAGAAAGGTTGAGCATAGATCTGACTAGACTTGAGTCAAGAGGAATACATCAGTTGCAATTATATCATCTGAAACTGATTAGATTTGAAAAAGGGTTTGGAAAGGAGTCAGATGAGTTCCTGTATTCAGACTCCACAAGCGACAGAAAAATACATGTTAATGACAAACTGCATTTTTAGGACGTTTGACACAGATAGTTGTGTGTGTGTTTTTGTGTGGTTCATTAATAGCTTTGAAATGTATATTTCAGAGCTGCCCACATACATCAGGGAGAAGAAAAAAGATCTTAAGGAAGGAAAAAAAGATTAGACTGTGAGACAGAAAGAGGATGTGAGTGGTTGGAGAGAGCTCGGACATCCAATGTGATTTATTTGCCCTTATGGCATCTATTGCATATACCTACATTTTTTCATCTGCATGTCTCTCTTTGGAACAGCCTTTGAGTACAGCTAAGTGATGTTAGCAGAGCCTCCACAGTTCTGAGAGTAAATGCTTGTGTTTCTTAATGTCTATAAAGCTGTAAAGTTTTATTACATTCAACAGCTGTACTTTGAAACATACCATAGTAGATTGTGAGGTATTAACTAAGGTTGACCACAGTATTACAAATGCCAACAGACAAATCTTAAACAGTTGTGCTCACAAAACTTTGGAAAGTAGTCTTGTAACCAGACAGTTGCTTACTACATTACTTGGCATGATGGAAGTATACTACATGTTCTGTAAATACCTGATATAACATAGACTTTTGTAACAGCCTTAATGTCTGCAGATATACTGTAAGTATGTTGTGCTGAAAATGGAGGGCTTTTCAAAGTGGCTAGTATTGAAGCTGTCACTTCATTAGATGGAAAATAGAGCATGTAATTGTATAATGTTGTGAATACGGAATGTTTTTGCTTTATGTATGAGTATGCCAACTTTACTCTCTCCACTTCCAATTCTACGGATTCAGAGGAAGAAGAGGAGTGAAAATCTTCCCAATCAATGCCAATCTCCCACAGTTTTTCAAATCACGGTGATTTTTTTTATACGGATGGCCACTAAGAATAAAGACACTATAACAAATATACGGCTGCTTGCCTGCACAAATCACTTTGTACTCTAATATGAGGTTTGCTTTAACAGTAATTTAAGTCTCTTAAAGAAATTCAAAAAGTAATATGTTGTGGTAAATTACAACATTGATATTTATGTCGACTACTGTGAATAATATGATTCACTACACTCTCACTCACTACTCATTACTAATGCTTCCTTTATAACCCCTTTAGAACAACTGTTTAAAACACAATGTTTTGAATTAAAGTACATGTTTTGACAAAGTACATGTTAGATGACACATTTCTCCATACAGGCCTATTCTAGTTTAGAACAATTGATAATAATAAGTAATAATTTATTACTTTAGGGATTTTAATCGTCATCTATCCGACTATCCTTAGAAAAATGATGCTACGGTTGTATCTGGGGAACTGAAATGCAATGCTAAAAGGGTCCTTAGAAAGCCTGTAAAAGGAAATTCTGTCACTTTGATGGTTTATAGCATTAATTTGAGTTGCATACAAAGTGGTAAGGACACATGTCACGGAAAAGAACAAAAGATTAATGGTGATGGTGACAGAGAGCCAAAAGAACAATAACAGCAGTAAAAAAATACTAGGTGAAATAAACGAACAAAGGAGAAGAACTTTTGTTGCCAATCACAGGATCTTTGTGTGCCAGAATTAAATTATAGATGTAATATGACTAGATATCCATTATTATCCATTATCCAGTTAACCATATTCACCTTTTTAGGATATTTGCCATGTCTTTGTTCCATCCTTGCTTCATCTGAATAGCCAAAATAAAGGCGGCAAGTTAGTATGACCTATTCAGCTGGAATGGCCAGATTTATGAGAAATTTGCCTGATTGAAATAAACCATAATTGTCCTTCAATGGTAGAAGAAGGAAGCTGTCATCATAACATCGTCATAGTCCAAATAGTATCTGTTAAAAAAACAAGACCTGCACTAACAGTAAAGTTGAAGGCCAAGTTCCAGATGCAAACAAACGACAATTATTAGGTTTACAATAAACTGTATAAAAGGGTTAGTTAAACTGAGGCGCAGAAAAGTGCGTGGATGACTTGTTGTGAGCTCTCTCGGCCACTGTGTAGACAATTTGTGTCTGCAGCTCTGCGTCTCAATTTAAGTGACCTATAAAATGCATCAATTTCAGTGGTTTATTTAATGAGAAAGTGTGCTGGGAGTTGGAGTGCTGGAGAAGTCCATGGCGAGTCTTCATCATTATTTCCCTTTATTCCCCACAGAAAAAGTGTTTATAACGAAGACGTAGATATTTCCTAACACATTAAGTCCTGAAACATTCAGGTATTGAAGTTAACATGGTTAGAAAGAAACCTCTAAATGGGGTAATGGACTGATTTGCTGCATAACTTCATACAATCCTCAATTCCTACAGGTACTTTTGCAGTAATTTATCTTCAACACTATGCATTGATTTAAAATCATATGTTTCCTTAGTTTCACATAGATTTTACTTCCTGGCTTAGCTTCTGTTTAACAAACGTATTAAATTACACAATAATGATTTAATTGACTGGATAATAGAAACCCATCTGTTGAAAAATGCATGTGACATAGACTTTCATTCCAATTATCTCTCTTCCAACTAGTGTTTCAGACACACATGAACACCCAATAACACACACACACACATACTTACATAGTATAATGAGAAAATTGGTATAATGGGATGGATCGTGTATAATGTGAATTAGAACTAAACTTTCAGTGTCACAATGAGGGATTAAGTGGCATACTGTTCTGTTGCCAATTATACCAGAATAACGCTGGACTGCTTGCTTGTTCATTTCAAACATTTGTTTGTTTTTCTGTAATAAAAAATTTGTAAAAATGTGTGTAAAAATCTATTTCAGGACTAACGTTGCCTATTCTAATCTAATAATTTTATTTTGATTCCTAAATCTGAACTTTAAGTGAGTAATCCAGAAGACACCACTATATTTAAGAAAATGGCAGCACTTGATGCACATGGATTGAAAACTTGAGGAAATTAAGTTCTTCTTTTGCGATTTCCCTCTTGTTCTTTTGAGTGCCCAGTTATCAGGCAATCTTTAAGTCTGACCTATTGCTCTTCCTTTAAATTCGCCAGCAATTTTATCTCAGACCAGACCAGACATGGTCCACAGTATAAAACATTGCCTTGTTTGTCTGTGTTATTTTGTTGTCATCTCTGTCACCACAGAGTTTCTAGTATTTGTAAGCTTATTATTCTCCTGTTAATTAGCCCTTCCAGTGCGGCCTCAATTATTTGTCTGGCCTTGATGTCCGGCAACTTCCTCATAAGAGAGTTTCTTTCACATTGCATTGTTTGGTCAACGTTCAAAGTTGTAGAGCTTTTCCGTGAGAATCATCTTGTTTGATTCATCACCAAAAAAGGAGCCCAGAGAAGGACCTGGGAGGCCAAGATCTCCTTAAGAGTGAGCAGTGTGGTCCAAAATGTCTTTTTGCAGATATGTAACTGGCAGAATCAAGGCAGAGCTTGATCCGGCATGAGACACACTGTCCTCAGGAGGAAATCCCCTGGACTTTGTGTGTTTGCCTTATTATGTCTTGGGAATCATCAAAGTTGGAGCCACTTGTTTCACCGTAGCTCTATTGTATGAAAAAAGGCCTCAAGGTCATATTGCCTCCACAGTGCTTTTCATTATGGGGTTAATGTAAGAATTTGATAAGTATTTATAAAGTTAAATATATTATTATGTATCCTTTAATCAGGTTTTTTTCTCTCATGCTTTTAATATTTCTTAGTCATCACAGCACACTTCAGAATTTGTTTAACGAACACACTCACAATATGTTATTTTTGTCTTTATAGTTAATTGATAAATGTTTAATGGAACTCTCCTGTTGACTGTTTTAATAATTTATGTAATTCAGATTTTCTGTGAATTGATCGGCCAACAACTTTCATTGATGAAACAATCCCTTACAAGTGTATTCATTAAAACAAGCGAATAAATAAATGAATAACTTTCCACTTGTAGCTACATTCCATTCCTCAACATGTAGGACAACACAAACTTTGTTTTGAGCTGCATTTTGGAGCAGCAACTGCTTTCATGTGAGAACTGAGGTCTGTTGAAGTTCTCAATCAGTCTGTACAACCCAACCTAACCCATTTTTATTATGAGTAGTGAATGAACTAAAGGAATGCAGCTAAAATAATCTAATTTTGTAGGATACCTGGTATCTTAGAGGCAAGCTGAGTCTCAAAATCGAGGTTTGGCAATGAAAAGCGGCCGTCGTGTCCTTTTTTATTATTATTTCGTAAGTTGAATCTAAGGTGAATCTAAAAAAAATGGTGATTTGAATGAAAATCTTCTAACTTGGACTGATTTGTGATCCTTGACTGGATGTCAATGCTCTGTTTCATAGTCAACTTCAATTGGAAGCCATATATACAGTGATAGATTTTCAATTCTAAACTATTTACAACAGAATGACCCTTCCATGCATGTGTTTCAGCATAATTTCATGAATGATTTCTATTCATATTGAAATGTCTAAAAATACATATTAATGAACCATTCTCTGTTAATGGGAACTGGAATAACAGTTTGTCTCCTGCAGTAGTAATAAGAAAAAAAATGCAGAATTTATCTGATCAACAACTGCTTGCAGATATCAGAAATTGCTCAACCATGTCAAACCTATCGCTGACGGATGTTATGTCAAATGTTTTGTTACATTAAATCATTTGGAAAGTCATCCGTGGAAGTTTTTAGTTAAAGTGACAGGCACTTTAAAAACATTTTAAAAATACTTGGCAGAAAATTGATTGAACCATCGATCAGCCTCTCTATCACAAGCAAGCTTCAGTCAGTCAATAGCCTAAAATGTATGGATTGTCATTACATCTAAACCTGGTTGTTAGCTGCACAAACAGGTTGCTGATTAGTTTGAGGTGTTTTGCTGACTGCAAATGTTGTGAGAATCTACACACCTTGCCGTGTGCGATAAGACCCCAAAAAGAAGTGACAGTTTGCGCATATCGACATCTCATACACAGATTTCTATAAGAAATAGGTCAGCAGAGCTCCCAGAAGAGTCTGTTATAGGGGTCTAACAAAAAGTAGCACACACCAGCTTTGCAAAAGTTCTGCGCTTGAAGTAATACTAGAATGGATATAGCCTGAAAAGGGCAGCAAAACAGATTAAAGGATGGTTTGAAATGATGATAGATGACTGTTCATCCTCCTGGCTTGATTTCCAATGTGTTATGCATCACATAAATATTTGAAGGTTTAAAACACAGGAATCAGACGGCACATGTGACTTTTTCACTGTGGTTAAAAGGGACAAGCAGATTTACTGTGTCAAACCAGAGGAGAGGTTCAAGTCTTGGTAGTCTTGTATGTTTTTAGCCAGAAATTGTAACCTTTCTATGACTTCTCTATATCCAACAGCAATTTATAAAGTTAATCTTCAGGAAGCAACGGAGCTTATCTTGGATGAGTGTATAGCTCTTAGTCTGGCTTATCTTTTTCAACACTCAGGATACAAACTGACCCTTTTTCAGCAGTCTGCAAGGTTCTGGGTCAGCTATAGATACTGCTAGATGGTAGAGTACCCAGGTGCCAGGATAGTTAGTGTACTCCTCGCCCGACACGCACGCACACACACACACACACACACACACACTGTGACTGAGGATATCTTTTGGATTAGGTTCCCTGTAGGGTCCCGCAGGACTGCCTGAACAGCAGCAGCTGAACACATTTTTTAATGATATTTAAATCTTTAGTGCAAGCTGGGGAAAAAAATAGGGTGCAAATCATGCACTGAGAGGGAGGCAAGGCTAATACAGAGATTGCAGCGAAAGACTCGTGAACTGCAAGGTGACCACTTAAAATCCCCAGATCAGCAGGAAAATCATGCATCAATCAGCCTGCTGTGGGCTGTGCAGCTTGTTCTTGTAGTAAACCATAAAAAAAACTGTGCCTGTCCTGTGCTCTTGTGCTCTGCACTCTTGTGTTTGCATTTAAGAGGCCCAGAAGTGACATGTGTGAGAGCTGTATTCTGCAGTCTGTCTTTGTTCTCACTGGCTTCCTTTTTTCTGGCTCTTTCATGGTATTGCCTCCTCCATCACATACTCAGTTGGATCCTCTTGAAAACATTTCCCTCCTACCGTCTCCATTCACATTCAAAATGCTGCTTCTTTTTTTTTTTCCTTTTCTTGAAGAATATGTAGGTAGATGACTCGATACACCAAAGCCAAATGTTATTCATTTTCTATCATACCATATTTTATAAAGGTGCATTTTAGTCAGGTTTAAATTTAACTGTGCTTGCTATATGAGCGTGTGTGTGTACGGTGCTGAAGAAGATCAAAGAGCCTCTGTTTGTGTGTGTGTGTGTGTGCACTTTCATAAAGAGGTGGCGACAGCTTGTCTTAAAGGAATTGAAAGATGTTCTGTATCAGATGACAGATACTGTACAACTGTCATAAACCTCCATATAAACACAACAGGTTTCATCCATCTGATGTTGACAGGTAAATCTCACATCCATGCAAATGCACATCTGGGAAAATACAGTTTCCATCCACCTTCATTCTTCACTTCCCTCTCACGACTTTTTCCTTTCCACATTTTGCAGTTTTTTTCTCTTTCATCCTCACACCTTGAAATCTTCCTCCTCTTTGTGTTCTCCTCTCACAGCAGATTTTCTTCTACTCACATGTTTCTTTGCACCGTCCTGTCTCTTCCATTTTAGTGTATCTTATGAAGACATTTTTCAATCATTAATACTATCCCACCTTGTATATCCAGCATTACAGTTCAAATTGTCAGAGTGATAACCAGATTAAATGTTAGATACGGAGCGCATGCTGGCAAAATAAGCATTTGCGAAGCATAATAGTTCCCTTTTCCTGTCGCTTTTTAATAACATTGATGTATAAGTTTTATGTGCATGCATCCGGAAATATGTTTGTATTGGAAATCATCTCTGAGAGGAAGGATCTCCTATACAGTGCACAGGCAGAGGCATGGGAAGAGAAAAAAAGAGAGACAGAAGGGTACATGGATGGGACAGACGGATAAAAGCAGCACTCTGGGGATGAGGCACTCTGATGGACGAGAAAGTCAACGCACTCAGCTGAGAGATGAAACGCACAGAATGAGAGGGAGAGTGATGGCAAACAGAGCAATGAAAGGGGAGGATCCCCTCAGAGGGAAAGAGGAAGGAGAGGAAAATGCAGGTCAAACATGCACATTTGGTTTAAATGACATCTACATAGGGAGTAAATGAGAATATGGAGATGAACTTTAGTTGCAAATTGTTTTTTTTTTCTTAGTTTAGATCTACAGTGCAGTGCATTCCCGCAGAGAACAGGGCCTCTGTTGCTTGTTGTAAAAGAGCTCTGCCCTCTCGTTAGGGCTCCTCAACACTCCTTAGTTTTAACAGCACTGACCATAAATCCCTCAACAATCAGTGCTAAAAACATTAAACATGACTGCAATAAGTAAAGAGAAATTGACTCTTAGCTTTCCTCCTGAGAACCTGATAATGATACTACTGAGTAGTTGGTGATAAAATAGTGATTAATGGGTTTATATCCTAAAGGATCACACAGAATAAAGATATTTATGACCAACTCCTATTTGACTCAAACTACAAATGTATTAAGGCCATGGATAGTTTTTTTTTCTTTTCTTTCAGGAGATTCTAAAAAAAAAAAGAAGACTGCTCAGATCTGAACCAGCTAACAAGGAAAAAAATGGAGAAAAAAGAGGGCAGTAAGAGAAGCTAGACACAGAGGGAGTGAATATGATCCCAGAGGACATGTGATGAGCATTGTGCAGCTATAGCAGTAATCGATATCCAGCGGAAACTGATCAGAAAGAGAAGGAGTTGAAGAATATAAATGAGGAGATGGGAGCAGAGGGAGCAGAGTGATGTTGATGTGCATGCTGTTAGAGCAGATTTCTTCTCACCCTTTTTAACCGTAGCTCTATTTGCAACACTGACTCACACCAGGATGTTTAAGGGCTGTGTTAACCACGATGTGAAATTCATATATTTGAGCATCATTTCACAATGAAGGCCCAAAAATGATAAGATTACTAAGCTTTCTGGGCTCCAAAAAGTTTGCATGATCATGTTCACCTTTTAAAATCGAAACGTAAATTTGTCTTTTTGTGAAACTATCACGCAGGATAGGAAAAAAAAAAAAAATGAACAAAACATCTGCTTTTTCAAGGCCTCCAAAATGTTGCACGCTTCCGTTTTACTTTGCAATTTCTAACAAACCTACATTTTGCATTACTTGAAACTGTCACGCATTCTCGAAAATTGTGAAAATTATTACATTTTCAAGGCTCCCAAAAAGTAGAAAGTGTCACAAAAGTAAAATTGCACAACTGTGACATGTTAGAAAAATCTTTGGACTCTCCCACCAGAGAACCCAGTTCAAACGCCATTTCAAATATCTATAAATACACGGTTACGGTTGTAAATACACATCCCGTGCATGCCGCCTCACAAAACAACTGGCAAAACAGAATATTATCGCATCACAATTATTTCACCTTTACTGCAGCTCTATTACTTTTTGGGCATGTGGACAAATGAACCTATAACACTTTTTTTTGTGAGACTAGGTTGCAGTTTAACTCTTGTTCTCGTGCACATTTTTAATATACTTTTTCTCCCCTCAGTTTTGTCTGTTTTTCATCTTCAAGTCTATGACATCCCATCTGTTCAGAGAGAAGTGTCATAGCATTCATTTTTCTTACTTGCAGATGCTATATTTCTTTAAATGGGTGCCCTCCAGCACTCAGTTGTTCAACACAGTGATTGTGAGTGGAAGACACAGAAGCTTGGTGTGTTTTTATCCTGAGGCTGCTCTCAAGCTCTGCTCCCACAGCTACCACCGAAACTGAGAAGTGTATAGAAACCATTTCATTCATAGCAAGCAGATGTACGAATAGAATATGTATATCTATTTAAAAAATCCATAACTTTTTTAATCATACTGAATTTTAAGAAACATTTTGCGCGAGCTATTCTGATAGAAAGAAGAAATTAAGTTACTGTTCAAGTAATCTGTCATTTTGGATGCACATCATAACTCATGAATTAAACCTGAAATGACTTCAATGTTTGCACATGAGGTGTGGAAAACAGTTACAGATGAACTCTTAACTGAAACGCAGTATCAGAGTGCAAAATTTGTAAGATATAAACACAGTCAAGTAAAACAGAACTTGACAAATCTGTTATGTATAGCTTACAGCATAATATTAATGCATTGTCCTGTGAATGAAGCAGGCGTGAATGTTCACATCATGCAGAAATAACGCAGACTCGCGTCCACCCCCATGCACACACATACTCCCTGGATTTCAAATTAAAGCAGTGCGTTTCCCTCTACTAAGGAAGTTACTCATGTTGCATGCTGAGTAGGGTTGTGAAAGGGTGTGTGGGTGCAAGTGTGAGAAATGTGTGAGAGGTGGTAGTTATGTGCTCCAAAAGTGTGTGTGTGTGTGCGTGTGTGTGTGTGTGTGTGTGTGTGTGTGTGTGTTAAGTGCAGCATGAGAGAGGTATGTTGGCAATGGTGCCAAGTCAAGTTATTTCTGGGCCTCACAACCAATAAATAAACTTGGTTTTTCCACTTTTTAAGAAAAAAAAACAAACATCAGGTGATCGTTTTACTTTCAAACCTTTAGATTCATACCAACTTTCTGTGGAAATTGAATTGAACTGTACAAACACTATCAATCCAAAAGTTTTATAACAGCAAACAGAACAGTTACAGTATTAGTCCTTCATCACTGTAAAAAAAGTAACTACATTTTTGTTGTGGGCAGGAATGACGTCATGTAACGTCATCAGCGGAGCTGAAGAAGCCTCTGACTGAACATGCTTTATTGTTGATCACTATGATCTACAGACGGTTTGGACATTTGTCCATTATATTCAGCGGCTTTTGCAACATTCTTCATTGTAAATAAACTCCAGGAGCTCCAAAACAGTCCCCAGCACAGAGGCTTGCACTCACTCTAATGCTGCTACCCCAACAGATGGCTCCAGTGCAGATTGCACTCAATATGCAACTTCTCAAACGCTGAAGGACCTAGTCTTCTTCAAGAAGCGCAGTTTACTCTGTCCTTTTTTTGTAGAAATCCAGAATGTTCCATTTCTGGTGTGTTGTCCAGGTGAACATTGAGGTACCTGTGGTTCTTAATTAACCCACCTCTTGGGATAAAAATTGTGTTTGGCTTTTTCCTGATCCGCCACAATAATTCTTTTGTCTTATTTACATTCGAGATAAGGTGTTTATTCTGACATTCTCCCACAAAGCAATCGACCAGTTTCTTATACTCAGCCTCTGGTCCACCTCTGATACACCCAACAGCTGCAGAGTCATCTGAATATTTTCTGTAGATGACAGGACTCTGAGTTGTACCAGAAGTCTGGATGTACAGAGTGAAGAGTAACAGAGAGAGTTCTGTCCCCTGTTGTGCTCCTGTGCTGCTGTTCACCTTCTCCGGTTAGCCCGCATGCTGCTTTCCGCTCTCTTCCTGCGTTCGTGGCTACATGCAGTTCTCATAACAACACAATAAGGAGCCTCTTGTGCTATCGTCAATGTGTTGTAAAGAAAAGTTTCAACAGTGTATTTTGACTACTGGCAGTATTCAACAAACTTTATGGAATACTGTCAATAGTTTAAGCCTCTTAAAAGGGAAGATTTGGCTAGTATATTTGTATTGTATTCACGTTTGAAAATCTGTAATTTGGATAAAATTCCAGGAGATTACAAAATATAACTGTGATTCATTTGTGATCAATCATGATCTAACTACTGAGACTCATAACATTAATTGTGATTTAAAAATGTTATTGATTGACAACCCTAATATTTACTTTTTTAAATGGGCTAAAATATAAAACTGACATTCACATGTGAGGATTTAACAATCTGATAATGTTGGTGGGCAGTGCTGTGTAACACAATAGTCCAAAATCTCCCATAGGCCATTAACAGAGTAGAGATCTGGCGACTGGGCAGGCCACAGCAAATGATCCAGGCAATTGTCATGCTCCATAAGCCATGCAGTGAGCCCTCATACCCAATGGTTATGCACAATGTAATCCATCTGTTGGATTGGTTTCTATTCATGTAGAACTAATTTATCAAAGTATAAAGGTGATAACTTAGATCAATTGTATTGATTTGCCATGATCCTTTTATCTTTGGGCTGGTGGAACCAAACAATGTCAGCATAATGGCACTCACATCATTACAGAGCTACAGCTCACGAAACTCACTCGGGGGTTCAAAGGTTCAGGTTTTTCCTTTAATTTGGGCCTGTAGAAAGGGTAGTATTCTCCAAAGTCCAGACGTATTCTAACAGATAAAGATGAAGTCAGGCAAAATCCTGCATCTTTGAACCACAGAAATGAACACACTTCTTTGACACTTTATGTCATCGCAGGGGATTCTCTGTCAGGGAGTCAATGACGTAAATTTTTTTTTATTCCACAATGAATACGAGGAGCCCAAACTGGGAAAGAAAAAAAAGTTCAACCTGGAATTTATTCTCATCAGGGTGATGGGTAATACATATATACCTTGTAAAAGTGTGGCATTTTGGTGTTCAGTTTGTATGACTTCTGACCTCTGAATGTTAAATATACACAGTCTGTGTTGTAATTTTATCGGATTTAGTTTTATTAGATATTTGTGTCGCTATGCCTTTTCATTTCTTCAAGCTTTATTTTGTCAGAAGCAATATTATGCATTACTGGAAGGATATTTCAATCAGTAATGATTTCTCATTTGATGCATTTGGTGTTCCAATTCACTGTGCGATCCAAGCACTGACACGATAAAGCGATTTCTTGATTTAGCTCATTAGAACCAGTCCCATCAGTATACTCACCTTTGTTTTTACTGTCTCTGCAGTGCATCAGTTTCCAGGTTTGAATGTCTCTTGCTTAGAGGCAGCAGCGATATTGCTTGCTGGAAACGCTTTAATCAGCAGATTCTTAAATGAGAAACGTTATCAAAGTGTGTTTACCGCTCTTCCTTTTTACAGTTTGTGTCATCAGTGCTCCGAGAGCCTTGCTTGCATATTTTTCTGTCTCACTCTGTAGGTGTAGTGGTAGGGAAAAGGAGCCTCGAGTCAGATGGCAGATTGGCAATAATGCAAGATGGATAACTCAATGTAGCCTTATAGACCGGGGGGATGGCCATGAAGTGTGATGATTTTATCACTAAGAGAGAAGTGTTTGTCAATAAAGTCAATTGCTTCTGTTGTTGAGTATTAAATTCATATTACTTGATATTTTTCTCAATAGATAGGAGGGCCCTTCTGTGTAGGTGACAGAGATGATGAGGGGGTTCAGCACAGGACACAGAAGAAAAAACGATGAAGGGAGAAACAGACGAATACGACACACACATTGTTTTCTTTTGTGATTTGTGTGTTTTGCAGTTAGCGTAATATAATGGAACGTCAGTGGTGGTTAACAGCCATTATTCCAAAGGATTTACCTGGTGGTGTCAGGACATTGCTTGGGGCAAAGATGAAAACCACAACAAAAATTGTGTTTATTCCCAAAATTAGATAAGCACCAGTAGAAGAAAGATTGCGATCATTTTCTTTCTACTGCAAGGCTGTGAAATGCAAAATGTGAAATATCCCTAATATCAGTATTGCTTTCTCCTCAACAAAAACAAGCTCGGTTTTTAGGACAATAGCCACGTGAATTAACTCTTTCAACATAGACACAAGAGACTGTGCTCGAACATGTCCAGCTTGTGTGTTGGGTCCATTACCATGTCAGTGTGTTGGAAGAGGGTTTGTATTGAGAGTACATGCAAAGTCCATTTTCTATTTAAGCAGCATGGTGATGGTGTGTGAAAGATGAAGCCAGCCTGGCAAGTCTGCTTCATCTCACTCAAGTAGCTGTGCTCACTTTCTAAAACACACACGCACAGGCATAGCGGTGGAGGCTCAGCAGGAAAGCTGACAGCTTGACTGTTTGACTAATGATTTTTCTCTCGCTACCTAGCCTACTTTCTCTCAATCTCTCTGTGCCTCCTTCAGCCAGGTGTGGCCTATACGCCAACAGCATTGTTCAGAGTAAATCAACTGTTTGCCATTCTGAGGTTGAGGCTTATGCTGTTAAGCCATTTACCCAACCACAGAGAATTCAAGAGGAGATCTGTGGATGTTTGTAGCCTATCAGCAAACTCAGGAACCTTCTATCTTGAGAGAACAACAGCTAAATGAAATGCACTTTTAATCAAACACAGTTTGCCTGTTTTGGAACAAATTAATTGTTTTTAGAATTTGCCAAAGCTCTTCATTATAAATATGTACGATGGGCCTGTTGGCAGCAAATGCCCAAGTAATGGTAATTTTTTTCATGTATTCATACGCTCAGTTATGTGCTGTGCACTCATTAGAATACTCACCAGAAGGGCCCTAAGCCTGTGACATTAGCCTTCCTAATCACAGGTTTCTTGTAATTACAATGAATTCAAAATGTAAGCTGATTGTGCAGCTTCAGATGTTCTGGAAAAGAGCTACTCCAAGCTAAATCCCTCAAACATGCCTGACATGGTTTAATGTTAAATGTGCTTGGTATGACAATTTGATGATAAGAAACTGTGCCAAAAACCAAGGGAGACAAGATATTTAAGCCCTCCATCACAAAATGTGCACTTGACAGATTTCACAAGGCTTATGTTGAATAAACTAACTGGAGGATAGAAGAAAGTCAGACAGTTACAAAATGTCTTTATAATATATTTGGACACTATTAATATCAGTACCAGATTTATTAGAAATACACCCAATAGTTATTTTAGTTGCAACCAAGCTAGTCGACAGACTGGCATTTCTATTGCCAGAACCTTTCCACTGGAATAGCTACAAACAAGCAGCAAAAATATTTATATGATATCAAAATTGACATCTTTCCAATACTGCATTTCAATCACCCTGTCTCACCAAGTAGATGTATTGATCTCGGTGTTAGCTTGCCCGAGGTAAGTTGCTTAAACTAAGGATTAGATCAGCTTTTCTGATTAATGTATTGATTTTTCAAGGATTTTATTAGTCTTGCCTCTTTAATTACTCCTCATAAGACCATCGGATAAACAGATGCTTCCCAAAAACTGTTTGAATTATTGATCTGAGTCAATATAACCAGTGTGTTGAGAGATTATCAAGAATGAAGGAGCAGTGATCTGGAAGAGTCGATCAAGTTTTCTGTAATCATCCAAAAACAAACTACAATCAGATCAAATTATTTTGACATTTGCTCATTAGAACTTATGCATTAATGATTGCTACTTTTCTGAACTTTGGTGTACCAGTATAATTAGTTTTGTTTTTAATTTGCAAAGGCCCCTATAGACTAATTTCCACTGCACTGATTTATTTTTTTTCTCTTTTCCTTTCATTTCTTTTAACGGTATTGGTCAAGCTTTTGAGTTTTTAATAAGGAGATAAAATGCTCCCCAAAATTCCCTGCGGGGAAACCGGTGGCTTAAACTGCAACCACTTGCTTCATAGTCTAACCATTTCCTCTTGACTGTCGTCCGGTGGGACATAAAAACAAAAGAGAAAGAAACAAGTCGTTGTCACATCAACCTCAACCTCAAACAAAGTCTCTCGCATTAGTTCTCAGCGTTGTTATGTTTTTGGATCTTGGGAAGCTGATTTTAATTTCTGATTGTTTGAGGGTTATCAGGAAATAGACATAATTAGAACAGGCCTCTGTGTGCTGGCTGCTTGAAGCAGATTCATATTGGTTGTGTGTGTGGTGTGTGTGGGTGTGGGGGGGGGGGGGGGGGGGGGGGGGGGGTCACATAGGATCACTTTATTAGGACAGCTTGCTGCACCACAGGCCAACTGGCAGCCAGTCAACACAGTCACACACACGTAATCTCTAAGCACACAGACTCTTTCTCTCGGTGCGTTCCTATTGCTTTCATATACATGTCTGAGGCTGCCAACACTGAGGAGCCGCTGGTTGCAGAATTGAATTGTCACAATGTGTCAATGTTAGAATGGAACGAGGCAGGATAACAGAAAAATGGAAGTTAAAAACAAGATATTCAGAGAGGAAACAAAAAGCGGAGAGGCCAAAGCAAAATGAGAAAGTGAGGATGAACAACGTCATAAAGGAAATGGTGGTTTTCTGTGTTTTAAGTGAGTACTCAGTGGATATATTAGACACTTTCAGCACCAAAATAAGCACTTTTCTTTTCTCTTTCAGTGCAGGAACTCTCACTTAAAACTAAGCAATTTACTCCTTACCCACTGCCAGAACCAGTGTGGTTACACTCGGTGCTTTGGCACATTGCATTTGTGTCATGGTCAACCCTGCAACAACAGAAAGGGTTGGCATTCAACTCTCTTACAGCCTGTGGTGAGCCAGCGTACAGGAATCAAATTCTTCACTCAGGGTGAGAGTGAACAAGCAGCTTAAAACCTTTTTGGGGGACACACTCACTTCTGCTGCTTTCAGCACAGTACATTCAGCAAAAATCTGCTCATCAGTGAGATGTTAGGTTTACGCTGATCGAAGCTGGGGCTTATAGATTAGAAATACCCATAAAAATGATACAAATTCATCTGACTTGAGACCGAATGCTGATTGTATTCTGTCCCCTTGATGAGAAATGGCAGATGTTAACGAATGTCAGAGTTTTTTATCCACTCAAAATGGGGCCGTAGAGCCTTTTGTCCTTTTGTGTATTTGTTTGTGTTTCATCCCATTCTTGTTTTTAATTATTCCCTGTGTCTTCAGGTCTTTGTTTCTATCCTCTCTCAGTCTTTTGTTTTATAGGTCAGAAGCAAACAGAAAAAAAACGCAATGTTAAAACAGTCAGCCAATGCCACTTTACCTCGCTGGCCGTGCTTAACGGCGGAGTTGAGAGGTGACCACTGCTGCTGTAGTGGGCCTCTAGCTTTGTGCTGCAGCCAGACGACTAGTCAAATTTCCATCCATCAAACACTCCACTCTCGTTGACTCACACTTGAACTATTACTACTGAAAGTGGTCACTCAGCTGTCTCTGACTGGCTGCATGTGAAGCTGAATCAACTGCTTTCCCAACTGTTGATAGGAAAATACAGTAATACATGAGAGTCACAATGGGTCCTTATTATTGTGCCTTGTTGAAATATTGACTTTGTAATTATGTTTCTGAAAAGTATATGAAATGCCATGGGTTTTTTGCGTGATATTTGTCCCAGCAGACCTGGGCTGATGAGAAGGTTGAGCTTAATAAGGGGTACGGGATCTGAGAGGAGCACAGTCTACCACAGTCAGATCTCTGGCAGGCCTTGGTATAATTTAGGCAAATAATGAGTAAGTGGTGCATAATGTATGTGTATGACACACAGAATACAATTATGATATCATTTAATGTAGAAATTAAAATGAAAAGCTGAAATTACTCTTCAACATCTTATTTGTTTATTTTCTTGTGAATGTGAGATGATGTAGACCATAAATGTAATAGAATGATTTATTATTATTGTCAATATAGAACATGGCTTATATATTTGTAGACTGCTTACATGGTGCACCTTGGTGTTAGAAAGCTGCTGTGTAATCGTAGCAGCCAAGTTTTAGATTTCAGCTTTAAGGTAGCACATGTGTCCCTCGCATTCAGTGATTTTTTTTATGACAATATCACTCCATTTCCACTGTAATCAAGTCCTGCTTTGAAACTCAAAGGCCCAAGAAGTGGCACAGCAACAACAGAATAACAGACAAAAACAAATCAAGGTAATGGGTAAAAAGACACAGAGCAAGCGAGACACAGACTGACAGAGACACGCACGCAAGAAATGGAGTGCAGCACAATTAGTTTAGTGCGCTGCTGTAAGTCTGCAGAGGAATGTATAAATACATTATGGATCATGTTACTGTGAAGTACAGAATACTACTGGATCCGCTGCACACCAAAGACTTTATGGCTGAACAGAATAACATCCTCTACAACTTGGCCCCAAATCAGGAAAGTGCAACATTATTTAAGCTATTTTGATAGATAGATAGATAGATAGATAGATAGATAGATAGATAGATATGCCTACTTTAAAAGAGAGATAGAATCAAAGTGAAAAAAGGAAAACAAATATAAACAGATGAACTAATTAATAGGTAAAAATTAACACAATACAGCTGCCCAAACCTGTGACTGTTAACCTGCATAAAATACATGGACAAGAATGGCAAGAAATAAATCACAAAGAACATAATCTCACCAAAATTCAAGTCGTCGTGTTTCGTAATATTATCAAATCCTCTGACAACCTTATGTTGCTCTTGCTTTGTTATCTGCCTTTTTCACTGATAAAACTGTTGAATTTGGACTCTATCTATATATCTAAACATCTATGCATAAAGCAGAAGCGAGTTGAAAATCCAGCTTTTGCTCATTTTTTAAAAATAGTCAGTTGAATGCAAACTTATTTCTGTAAGGAAAATTCTGTAATTCATAAATCCATGATGTAATATTAATTTCAGACTGTCACAGATAAAATAAACTCTTAATTTTCCACTCTTGACTTAATAGATCAGTTTTCACTTAAGCTCTCTCCAAGAGTTTATCTGTCTCTCTGTGTTTCGGCAGCCAGCAGTGGATAGACTGTAAAGTAATTTAAACTTTTCCTCTCAGATTCTCAGCTATGCCCAAGAGGCAGTGAACAGAGCACAGCCCAACAATGACCAGAAAGATCTCTTATCTCTTATCTATTAGTTTTGCGCTTTTAGATTAACTTGTAAAACATTTAGAAAGTAAGACTTAACGGTCAGTGCTAGAAAATGATTTATGATACGGTGCGTGAGAACATATAATCATCCTAATCATGAGCCAAGGGAAATGCCAGAAAACTATAAGCGCCCAACACACAGTTTAACTTGCAAATAAACGTCCAAGCAGGGCTGCCATGGTGTTAGATTTTTATTACAGGATTATCTTGACCAAAGCAATTATTGTAACAACATTATCAAAAATTATATGTATTTTAATGTTTCTTTCAAATCTCGGCCTTTTTGTTTAGCAAATTAATTATACTTAAAAATGTAAGTTTATTTTTATAGGAGTAAAGTAGAAATGGAAAGACAAGTGAACTACTGAAGCAAACGCCAAAGGGTCCACAAGGCTCAATCACAATGCATTAGCTACTGAAATAATATCACTCATGTGGCGGATATTTAGGGCCAACAGGTAGAATGTCACAGTCGTGTCTTTCATTTCCCTGACATGGTTTAATGCTGCAGTAGCCACACATTGGTCTTCTTCACCTGTTCCGTCATTCCGTTATACAAGGTTCAATATCACCCTCTAGTATTTTGGAGTGTCAACCAGGTTGGAAATTGGATTGCTGGATTATCTGTGTAACTTCCAGTGCTATCAATTTCCTGTTATTGATACAATACCAATATGAGATTTGTTTTTTTTTAATTTTTTGTTATGTAATAATTATCACCGATACTTTATTTGTTCTCCAGAGAGGAAGATAGCTGTTTTTTTTTTTAAACTCACTACTACTGCACAGATCAAATACATTTACTGTAGAATGATGTCCAGAACATGTCCAGAATGTTTATTATCCAAATGACTTCACTTTATTTAAACCAAAATCAACGGGGAGATTAATGAGAGACTAAGTAATGCATTTACTGTCATTTGGAACAGTTGGAACTTAGCATTATTATTATATTAAATAAAGGTTAACAGCAGTCTGCGTTGGAGCTTAGTTCATGATTTAAATGTATTTAAAAAAAACATCCCACGCAACAAGGTTTTGGATAGAGGAGATGCTTTCTGAGTGACACAACAGTGTCGACTTTACACAGTGCATTTCATTCTTATCTCTGTTGTAAGTCAACCATATTTAGCCATATGTCATATGCTTTATCTCTCACTTACTACTCTCCTGTCCTCTCCTCGTCAATACAAGTCTCATGTAGGCTGTAGAAACAGATGTGCTAGAAGTAAACCAGGACTGTACATTTTATTAATATTAACATTAGCAGTTACCCGTATCCGTCCAGTAATAGTTGCTATGATTAATCAGCTAGCACAAATGTTTCTATGGCAATTCAAAGCCCACACTTGCCCGTTTGTTATTCCCGTTGATTCTTTATAACCACACAAAGATGGTGTACCATTACTTAAATGGAAATAACATTGCTAAATGAAGGCTGTAATTGTTTAGCTTCAGTTCAGAGTGTGTGTGTATAAAAGTTATCAGCTGGTGTTCTTTAGAAAAGATTAAAAGTCTGAGAGAAGGTACTCCTGCCTGACTTATATTTATGATTTCAAAAGCTATGCATAAGAGTATTTAAGTATCTAAATTAAGTCCTCTCTATCTTACACCAGTGTAGTTACAAATGTTCTGGTGTTTGTAACTTTGTGTAAGACTTCTCTTTTAGGCAGTTGCATCCCCGTTTAAGATTACAGAATACTGAAAGATTGCTTTTTAAAAATGCTTTATCACTGTGTTGATTATTCATGAAGTTTAACATTTATGGTATTTTTGTGAGTGGATGAAATTAAACACTGCTCTAATTTAAAAAAATTGCCTGGGTCTGGTGATGTTGCTTGTATTAAATACTGCGTTTTGCTTTTAACTAAATTGCTGTCTTTATAATGCATGTAGAATAGGAGTCTTATCAAAAAATGTCCCATGGCTTCTGTGCTTAGCACATTTTTGTCTGCAAAGCAGGTATTACCCAGTAAATACTGGAGATTTTTTTTAGTAAATGGAAGTCTTTTGAGGAACTCCACCCAGCACATGTAGCAGCCTCAGAGGTGTCTCACAAGCGAATGACATTGCGCACAATTTTGCAGATAAATCCCTATTATGTGTGCTTATTGCAACCTTGAATGAAAGCTTCAGTGAATGCACTCGGCAAAATAGAGGATCTACATGTCATGCTGGTTAGCATTCAGTGAATTAATTAAAAGTTCAAAGAGAATGCCAAGGATAGAATAGTGACAGACACATAATTCTATAGCAGTAGAGACATAGAAGAGTGCTGCGCAGGCGATTTAATTTTTTCTCAAACAAAAGCAACAAACCGGTTGTCTGAAGGACAATCAATCTATGAATCTGACAGCTTATGTGTTGTGTAATAAAAATTTTGTCAAAATTTGGTTTCTTGTGGTGTCTTTTGTGAGACTGGTAGCCTTTCGGAATAAATTGCCTCAGTGTATATAAATGGGGAAAAATACAGAGAGCTGAGGCAGACAAGGGGAAGAGACTAACAATGTAAACTGACCAGGGTTGAAAAAAAAGAGGTGAAGAAGAGACAAAGGGAAGAGAACCAACCCGACCTCAGATGAAACAGTGAAAGACTAAATGCGCCTATTAAATTGCACAGTAATGAGGTCCGGGGGAAGCGTTCAGGAACGGACCGCTGGATATATGATGCGTCTCAGTGACCATGGCTCACTCCAGCAGTGTGTGTGTGCGTGTAAATGAAAGCTGTTTTATTAGTGAGGGTTGATTGGGTCATATTGGATGTTTAGATCAGCCTGCCCCCTTATTATTCCTGCAAAGGCACTGACACACATACACCAGCACAGGATGGATAAGCATAAATCAGCGAGCACTGACCACTGTGCTGTGGACGAAGGCAATGAGGAGCAGGGAGAGTGTGAGGAAACAGGAGAGCAGACAGAAGTGGGAGGAAGGAAAAATTAGAGCTATGGGATTGAGGTAGGGAGGACAGAAACTATAAGATGAAAAGAGGCATGAAGAAATAAGCATTGGATGGGGGCAACTGAAGCATATCAAAATTAAGTTTGAATTTAGACATTGATAGCTGGATAAATTCACATAGATATAAAGTGTGGAATGTAGAAATGAGAAAAAAAATAATGGAGGGCAGATCATTTTGAGGTGGTATCATGGTGAGGGAGAGATTTCAAAAATGTAATGTAGGGGAAACAGATGGAAAGAGAGATGATATAATGGTGACAAGAGATGACAGTGAAGGTGATGGGAGGACGTTTGGAGAAAGCAAATTTAAAAATTAACATCAAACGGAGCTAAAAGCCCTCTTGACTGTGCTGTTGCAGGAGGAGCTGTCCTGCAAAAACTTCCCTCTTCAAATAGCACAGGCAGATTTGCTCAGTCATAGCCCTATGAGAGCATTGATAAGGCCTCTGCACACAAATTCCATTTGGATGCTTTCATCCATCGCTAAAGTTATAAAAACATGTTAGATATTCAGCATGTTTTATACGGCAGTTAATTGCTATCTGAGACATGTTTGATCCCTCAAAGCCACCATGCATAAAAAACTCCAACTCTAATTCCAGTGAGTAAACTCTCATGGACTAATTCACTTTGTTCCCATACACTAAGCTATTAATTCTTTTTTTTTACTGTATTGACAGCATCAAAGTATCAAACTGGACTACTGACGCACTGAAATACACCTTAATCCTTTTTCCTTTTTTTGGTGAAGAAGTGAGTCAATCAACAAAATAATTCTCACTGCCTGGTCTCGAGTAATGACTTTTGTTAGATGTTGAATAATAATAAAAAAAAAACTTATGAAAAATACAGACTGGGTTTGCAAAAGCCTCTAGAGTGTAAACATTTGTGACCTAGTTCTAACAGTGTGAATGCACCTTTACATTTGTGCTGTTTTGAGACCAATTACGATTGGAAATTACATGATTAATCATGGACAACCGTTTTAACCACAGCTACACATTCTTATGTTGGCCTCATGGTTTAATTGTCAGTGTGGTCCAACTTTGAAGCATATCAGTTGCTGTGGGATTTGCTGCAGCTTCCAACCATGGTTCTCAGGCAGTTTATTAAGATTATTGTTGTAATTTACTGACTTTTCAGGGCTTTATCGATGGACCATCTTATCACTGAGCCCACCTCACACATTATGACATGCACTGATCCTGTGAGATTGCTGTATATAGGGGCATTAAGAAAACAAAAAAGGTAGGCAGGTTGAAGAAGACTACTGGGCAAAATGAGTCAAAGACAGTATGTAAGTGCAGAGACAGAAATTGAATAAAAAACTTGTTATTATTTGTTGAAAAAAAAACAAGGATAAAAGTAAGGAGTGGGAGCCAATAGATATGGAGAATGAGACATGATACCAGACTGAGACACGCAGAGAGACAGAAAGAGTGATCAGTGAGACAGGCAGTATTATTGTGTGGGCGGTGGAGAGAAAGCACGGAGAGGTCGGGGTTAACTGTTATAGTCTTACTTTCTAATGCGACCCATCAGGTCTCTCTGATGGAATGCACACACACACACACACACACACACGTAAACGCATGGGAGAACCGGGAGACACAGCAGTGCTCTAAGTAGTTGTGAGACAGAAATGGGGAGGGAATCGCATGAATATTTGGTCGAGGTTGCTGGTTGACTCTCACCAGTTCTAAGACATATTTAAAACAAATAGCTGGTATACATGCTTTGAATTTTGCTCCTCACTTTTGAGTACAATCTTTTCATATAGTCAGCGTGTGCTGATGGTGTTGTTATACAAGTACCTTGAGCACCTCTAGGTTGATTTTGTGAATAGTTTTGAATGTATATAGTGACAACACAGGCAGTTGGAAGTTAAAAGAAGATTACACACAATTAGACAATTGGACATTTATGACATTTTTACAGCCATGAGTATGACTAACTGAAAAAGAATGAGATTGCATTAATAATTGTAAAGTGTGACCAGCCTAGCAGAGACTAAGATGCCCAAAACTGTAATTTTTCTTTAAAAGCAAAGCATGGAGGCATTTAAGGACCTAATTTCTCTCAAGGATAACCAAAAACATTTGTATTTGTGAAAGGCCATGTTAAACTCTTAAGTTTAAGTCTCACGTTAAACAGATAAGTATCAAATTTTTCTCTTCAACTCTGCCATGCTAGTATACTTTCTTTCAGATTCTTTCAGTTACACGAGCTCTTATTTACAAGACAAAAAGGAAATACTCAAGACTGAGAGAAAAATGAGAGGAGACAAAGGAATGAAAAGTGAGGGCATCAGAAGCAGCTGTCAGTCATCAGCACTCATGTGGCAAAGCTGGCTGTGGGCTGGACAGTGATTATACTCTCAAGATCACCACCCACCTACACACAAACACATTCACACATACTGCACACGGCGCAGTGTAAATGTGTTTACAGGCATGACTCTGTTGGGAATTTTAGTGAAGCCTTTGTTTGCCTGCAGATTGAAATTATAATTAGTGAAGGTAATGGTTGCAGATGTTTGAGATTTAGATGTCTTAATTTCTGTCTTGTACTCTGCAGTTGAATGTTCTCTCTGTTAACTTCTGATAACAGCCATTTTTGGGAACAAAAATATGTCAAGCTTCTCTTTTTCTTACTGACTCATATCCAGTCATTTTGAAAGAGAACTCCCGAGAGACCAAAGACAGACAGATGTGGATAGTCAAATCTGTTTACCAGCTCCCTCCCTCTTTCCTCCTCTCTACTTTCCTCTTACTTCTTCTTTTTCACTATTCTGTTGGAGCCCAATTAAAATTTGAATCTGCTATTTTTTACTCTTCTACCTTTTTCTTCAACATGACAGCTGGTGGCCAAGTTTCATTCTCATAATTAGACATTTATTTCATTTATTGTTTAAAATAGCATTACTCGTGATTGTAGGGCAGCTTTTCCATCCTATTACGATACTCTTTTACTCTTAAAACAATGAGTTATTGGCAGTCTTCATTAAGGTTTGCAAATGCTTCCTCAGAACATGGACTGTCAAGTAGAAATACTCTGTCTGCATCTTAAGTATTTTGCCCTACTTTTTTATTTCCATTCAGCTTACTTCGAATTACAGAATGCCACCCTGCACATGCTGCTGCCTCAGATTCAGAAATAAGTTAAAACATTTCTGATCCCTAAAAGCTGTATTTAAACAGTACTACTTAAGTGAACCAGGTTGACTTCTGATAAGATATAGATGTGGCGAGGTTCTGATCACTGGAGCTACATCAGCCAGACGAGGGTACCATCATCATCATACAGTGCAAATGTTTATGACATTTATTGGAGGTTCATTCGGTTGTATACAGTGGGAGGCAGTTTCTCAAGAGAACACACCTTATGTACATTGTCAACTTATCTCTACTGATTTTTGGGATAAATGTGTGGATGTGAATATTATGGACTGCTGTGTTTAGATAGATTCAACCCCTCCTCCCTTCCCTCCTCTCTAATTTGTCACACAGCTGGGGAACTATGTCTGTGTGTGGGTGTGTATGTGTGTCTGTTCTTGTTTTTGTCACCTCATGAGATCTTTTCTGATACAGTCAGCTACCTTGCCTGGACCAGTAGTCCTTATGGGGAACAAAGCCTGGTTATAACGAAGCAGAATGTTTTTTGGGTCATGGAAGTCAGTGCAGTGCACACATATACATATTTATGATTAGAAACAGCCACAGCTGCATTCCTGGGCATTATGGAGGTGTGATTGTTTCTCAGTATTACTCCACAGGATCATTTTGATCTGAACTTATCCTGATATGTACTTCTAGCTGATGTCATGTTAAAGACTAAAGTCGGCTAACTTCATCCTGTAATATTTTTCCAAGCTCGAGATTACATCTACAATTTAAGGCATCACTACAGTTGGGGGATGCATTGTCACAGCTATGCATGTGACTTTGTTGTCATGCTTTAGAGGCTGACAAAAAACACCTCCAGAATATAAAGAAACCATATAAAGAATCAGGAGAGGCCACCAAACAAGATGAAGACTACATATTTCTTTATGTACTATATGTGATGAACAAACATGTACACAAAAAGACAAAACAAAAACATAAAATGTTCTAGTTTATCTATAAGGACTTGAATGTCCTTGTGTGAAATCTACATATGTGCTACATACTTTCTGATAACATAAAACAGATGAAAATGTCGCTGTTATAATGTTGTGCATTTCCTACTCGCCATTATACAGAGCACTGAAGTTAATGTCTTGAGTATATAAATATGTTTTAGTACTATAATTTTCAGGGATCAACCACTACTTTAACCTCCTCTGATTCACAGCCTACACAGAGCGAAGGGAGAGATGATCCATCCATTTTGTATACCAGCTTAATCCAATTCAGGGTCACAGGGGAGATGGAGCCTATCCAAACTGCCAATGGGCAAAAGGCGGGGTACACCCTGTACAGGTCGCCACTCAATTACAACTCAGAGACAGACAATCATGCACTCTCATACTTACTCCTTGGATCAAAAAATTCCCTGCAGAAAGGCCCCAGCTGGGATTCAAAACATGACAGTGCTACCACACCACTCTGCAACCTGGTGGAAATGATGGTGATTGTTTTTTTTTTCCCAGGATTTTCAATCCGCACTTCGGCACACTTTACAGACGGAGTCAAGCAAAGCAAACGTGACAGAAAAAAAGAGAGCTTATCAGTTATTACTTACCAGTGGCAATAATTAAGCTAACTCCGCACCTGTCGATCATCTTGCTGTTTCTCTAAGCTTTCTTCAGCAGTAAAATCCAATCTGGTGTTTATTCTTGTCTCGGGTCTCTCTCATTCACTTTATCTGTTCTTCATTTTCTCTCATTGACTTCTTGTCTTTGGTCTCTTTGCTGCATCTGCCACAGAGGTTACGGCTGTTATGACAACAGTGTCTTTTTTCCCCCTAAAAAAAAAAAAAAATCTTTTTATACTGTATATGTTTTGACAAAAGTGTGTTGTTATCTAACTTCTGGTGTGTTACGTGTTAACGCAAAGAAACAGGCAAGAAACATATGCTGTAAAGCACAATATTTCAGCCACCAGGTCCTCCAGTGCAGTTTATTTCTTTATATGTTCTCAGGAACACAAAAGCAGATATTCATGGAAACACAAATATTATTACAATATATAAGCCAAAAAAAGACTGGACCATTCTACCTTTCTTGAAAGTCAATATTTGGTACGACCATCTTTTTTTTTCAACCTAACCTGAACTCCCTTATTCAAGGTTTCTTGTAATTTTTGTGGGTCACTGCACATAATGGTGATATATGACACATTTACAGCTGATAGCTTTTTTCAAATCACCTTTTTGGTGCACAGATACAATTTTTTATTGTTATCTGTCAAACTGTGTTATCTTTGGCATGTTTCAAAGATGACATACAAAATGGGAACAAATCATGTGACTTTCTGACAGGCCGTTAGTAACAAAGTACCTAAAGATACAATTTATAATTGGGTCTTTGCCAAGTTTTCTGTTATTTGTAGACAAAACACGAGCTCATCCTTTGAGCTAGGTGCTTTTTTCATGCTTGAATGATTCATAGGTCAGTGTTAACTAACAAAAAACACATTACTCTTAAAATGAGCAAAGGAGCGGCCGCTGTCTAAAGAACAAAAAGGACCATCACAAAGCCTGGAGATCAATAGCTTAAGACTACATTAAAAGATTACAAGAAAGTCTTGTTACTTGGAGGCAAAATATAAAGAGATAAGGGGTTGCTCGAGACTTTTGAACAGTACTTTATATATTGCCTTCTCATTTCTGAAAAGTTTTAATGAGATACACTGACCCATTTATAAAACTGAAGGCTAATAGAAATGTCCACCTGAGTGTATTTAAGATATCCTTGCTTATATGGAGTTTTTTTTTTTTTTTCATTTCTCTGTGGATCTCAGTAAATTAGTCCAACAGCTTTACCTCGTTCTCAACATAATTACCCAAGACCAGTTATACTGATATGCTCACTCACTAAAGCAGCTCCAGCGACGGGACTGTAATCGGACAGAGAGCACTAAGAGAGAGAAGAGTGTGTCTCTGCTTCATTGTCTGGAAGGCTGTGTGTTTATGCTGTAAAGGGGTGGAATACAGAGCACAGCGGCACAGTTTGTAACAAGGACAGAGGATGATTCTGACAGTGATGACCAGGTAATTATGGTGCATCTGAAAGAGAGAGTAAGGTGTGTATATCTGTTTGTTTGAAGAGATGAAGGGCAAAGATGGGACATATTGTCTACAAACAGAGTTCCAAAAACATCCTTTAGTGAAGTATTTACACTTTAGCCTCATGGACTGAAGAGGTGTTACTTGATGTTAAGTGACACTCACCTACTCAACACTAGATAATGATATAACTGTCAGTAACTTCAAAGCTGGAAATGTTTTGATTATTGTTTTGGACTTAACAGTTTAATTTATGATTTTCACAGAGAATTGTAGACGAGAAGCTTTTAATATACCCCAGGCAGACGTGTTTTTTAATTTGCTGTTTTTCTTTTTCTCAAGCTCAGACAAGCTTTCATATGTCAGACTGAAATATGTTTGACCCCAGCACACAAATTCACAGTTCAGTCTTATTCAGTAATTCTATTTGAATAGTCTATTCATCTTGAAAGGTGACAAGTCTAGAAACACAAAGGAATACACAGATATGCTCATAAAAGCAAAGAGGTGAAACGCGCAGTGATTAATAGCGGTGGGTAAGAACACGGATGCAACAAAGGCACATCATGTGCATCAGACACTGAGTACGAATTGAGAAAATTTAGTAATGACCATTACTCACAGTAGGAGAATCACACTCTTCGTGTGGATAAATGCTGCCAGAATCCTACTGAGATAATTATATCCCTCACATATCAAGTTTTTTTTTTTTTTTTTTTTTTTCCCCCCTCTTTAGTTTGAATTCTCTCTCAATTTGATGCTGTTTCTGACCCCAGTTTCTCTAATATCTGAACATCTTAGGGAATGGAATTGTTCACATCTTTAATCTCCTCTTAGTGACTTAATAACAACCATTAGAAAACCGCTCCCTATCTTGAGTTGAGTTAGTCAGTAATTTACTGGGATATATTGGAACTGACAACAGTTCCACCGCATTTGGCTACTTCAAACTCTTGAATGTGGTGTTTACTGAAGCATGCCACTCGTTGAAATTAAAAGCTTATATTTGTCTTTTGTTATCTTTCCTTCATGACATGATGCAACTTGCTTATGAAGCCCATGAAGTTGAATTTATTATATTCACTAATGTGATGCCTGCAGACACGATGAAGTGCTAGCCGGTGCTTGTTCAGTATGTGTTTGGAAAGAATATCAAAACTGGCGGCTACTGCTGAAGAGAGGGAAAAATGCTGAAACCACTTAGAAAAATCTATAGGCAGAAATGAGAGCCAGATAATAGATATAATTCTTTAACAGATCTTTTAACATGGGAAACTAAGATGAAAGTTTAGGGTCGGTTTAAAATAACGTTGGGTGGAGAATATGTGTTTGAGGACAAATACATATATTGAGCAAAAAGTGAGGCGTGTTTCTCTTTGTAGTTATGTAGATTAATTGGGTAAGGAGTAAAGGGAGTGCTTTACTGTGAGGGTTTCTGTTTTGTTTGTTCAGACATGAGGTTACTTTTTGACAGTACTCCTTGTTTGTTCAAAGCTATGATAGCACAAGACTGTGAGCCGTCACGTACACACCCTATGGGGCCCCATCTATCTGCTTTATACTCACACACACTCCTTTTCTCTCTGTCACTCATACACATCCAAAAGCACATTCATATAAGTACTCACTGAGCTCACTGACAGGTCATTTTACCACCATATAACATTGCTAGTGCAGAGAGCAGTGGCTAAATATAGCAGCCGACTGAGCAGAATATCAATGGCTTTCAAGATCATACAACACGGACGAGCAGTAGGGTGGCTCAGATTTTTTTTTTCCTTGAACATGTTCAAGGCCTAGAGATGGTCAATTGGAGTCTTGAGATTAATTTGCTGTGAACAGAACACATAAACCGATCAATAAATGCGCCATCAGGTCTGTTCACATGTTGGATTATAGTGAATGAATTATAGAGAAGCTTTGGTGTAGTTGTACTGCGAGCGTTGATATTGTTTTCCAAATTAGGACTAAAAATATTTCCATAATGAATGCCTATGCATTAAAACAGCCAAATATTTTGTCTGTATTGCTCCTAAGTTGGACATCTTGCTCAAATTTATTGAACGATGCACCAGTAATTAACCAAGCTCTTTTATAGCTTAAGAATGGAGTATGTAATTGCAAAGCACACAGGTTCAATTTACCCACTAAAATGCAGTTACAACCTTTCTGCTCCTTTTATTTCCAGATTGTCATCCCTTTGCAGTTTTCATTTTGTTCATCATTCTTTGTGTACCTTTTGCTGACTAGCTTTGGCCACATTTTCTCAGATGCTGCAAAGTAATCTTGAGCAAATTAAACAGCCGTTTGAGAGCAGAATCGAATCTAAATGGACCGTATGCAGTTAGAATGAAATCATCATAACCTTGAAACAATACATTTGTGTTTTTATGGCTAACACATGGATGATTCTTAAACACATTTAAGAGAAACCAGTAGTTTCACAGTAAAAACATTTAGAGGGGTAATTATGTTTCTTCGAAATGAGCGGTATTCAGAACTCGCTTCCAACCATTGCGTCTCGCTTATTTTCCATGTGATCACTCCAGCCTTCCTCTCCTGACTTAGATTGTGCTTACAGCCATCTTGGCAATACATTGACTGTTAATAAGTACAACGCAGCTTCAAAGAAACCAAATTATCTTTTTGAGATATTGCAAATGTCATCCAGTACCTTCACGAGTGTGGAGTGCTTCATTAGTGGTTGACGCAAAGTAAATGCTAGACATGAGTGTAAAAGGAGGGAAGATATGCTCCTGATCAAAAAGTAAAGGAGGAGGCTAATTAAAAATCCAAGAGCAAGAGATACTAAGTACAAAATTACCTTTCTCTAACTTAAACTGAGAGCTTGAACTCAGTAGACCCAAATTATGAATATAGATGAGCAAATTAAAATTGCATCTTATTTTTTTCTCCCACGGGAATAACCAGCTTTTTTTTCCCCATTAAAACAGAAATCGTGTTTTAAACCATGTTTTTAACCGATGGTTTTAAAGCCACCCTGCGAATGTTTACGATTATTTCATGAACCACTGATGCCAGAAGCGCCCGCCGTCTGGGATTTAACTGTAGCAAAGTATCGTGCCACAGAATATCCTCTTGTGTATTGTTGTTTTGATCAAACAAAGGTTTGAGCTTAAAAGCCCACATAAATAGAGGGAAAGACAGTTAAGCAGTGGAGACGCCCCTCATGAAGATAATTAACGCTTTTGACGTCAAAATAGCCTGTCTGCGTGTGATCAGCCAAAACTGAGACACTGACGTGCATGCTGTGGCTGCCAGCAAGTAGGACGATTTCCATGCTGGTGCTGCTGTCAGTACACAGTGGGATGTGTTGTCAGGTCATACGTGGAAAAAAAAATTACTGAAAAATTACTTTAATTACTGCCATTAGCAATCTGAGCTGTTACCTGACTGCCATGATGAATATGAGGATGATCAGCTGTCCCGTCACTGTGTCTCACATTGTTGTTGCATGTCTTGGTGATCAGGCACCGTTAAGGCTGTGATGTGAGTAATAATTTTCAAATAACCTGCAGCTTGTTAGCTCAGTTGTCTTGGAAAGTGAATGCCAAAGTACCTACATCCTGTTTGATGTGTGAGCCTTTGTGTACTCTCCACTAAAACTCAAAAGTACAGGCTGTCAGTTTAATTTTAACCGTACTTTGATCAATACTGGACGGAGGGCTTGAAAATGTGACATAATTTTTGCATCACTGCCCAAATTTTAAGGTTCTTAGAGTATTTTCAGCCTCTTGAAATGTATATTATTCCCTGACATCTAGGTTTCTGCTTTTCATGAGTATACTGTAACTGGGTTCGTGATATCTTATTTTAGAAAGCTCTTAGTATAGATTCCCTTTGAGACAAGTGGGTAAAAAGCAGAAAGAGACTACTTTAAAGGCAGTATATATAGAGTATATAAAATCTATTTTGAATCAACTCACAAACTTTGAAATGCTGATCTTGTCAATTACAGAGATACAGGATTATTGGATTACTCTTAAAAGTGTTCTAATAGGTTCAGACTGTATGCTCGGGAGAGTTTTTAGAGGGTTGACAGATAGATGCACATGTCCACATGAAATAAGAGCCATGACAATTTAGCATCTTATCATGGTGTGATTTTCTTCAGTTATGTTGAAAACTGATGGGATCTGACCCTGAAAAGAAGCAAATTTTCTGCTTTTGAACGCCATGTCCAGGGATGTCATGATGCCGCAAGTTTGATCCACTACATCGTATCAAATTGTGCAATCTCTACAGGTAGTAAAGGGATTGCTAATAAGAAAGGGAATTCATGGTCCATCAAAAGATCTCTCTGCTCATGTGTTGAAAAGAATAGTTTTGAATGAAATACCTAAAACAATCAGATGAATTCAAACATATTCATATTCCCATTATAATGTTAAACTGCAATTACTTACTTTGCTTATTTATTTGCTGATTAATTCAAACAAAGACAGATATGGTATACAGTGGGTTACAACAAATTAGACAAACTGGTTTTATATTGTTCATTACTGCTGTGACATGGGGATACTCATGTAAATATCTTTTTTTTGTTTCTTTCTCTGTTCTCCTCTACAGGTCTTTGGATCCATCTACCTGGGCCACTTCTCTTTTCTGTCCATCCACCTGTCACTGCAGTTCATCTTCATGTTGAGTCTTAATAAAACCCAGCACATCAGATAAAGGTAGGCAAGGATTTACCAACTGCTGTAACTCTGAAAATTTTTGCCCATTATGACCTCTAGGGTGTGATAAATGAGGCCACAAAATGAACTCCTTTGAAAACTGTGACACCGTGGTTCCATTTTAATTACATCTCAACATTCGTGAACGCTTATTGCCAATTAGCAGTTTAATGATCCCCTTTGGGTAATTAGATGAGAATAGGATATTACATTATGCTTTCATTATTGCACTAACACATAGTTTAAACATTCTTTACACTAACGGATGACAAATATGTAAGTTCTTGGTTACGGGTAAACCTCACCATTGAGGCATGTTACATAAAATCAATATAGTTAGGCATATAAGTGTTGGTAAAAAATTAATGTATAAATAATAAGAAGAGGGGGATTTTCAGTCAATAAACACTATTGTTTTGCCACATACCTTCATTTGTCAAAACAGACATTAAACACAGAAAATTATTTAGTTTAGACTAAAATAAAGAGTTTCAGAAGACATGTAATATGAGCAAAATCAGTCATCAAAACAATGGTGAAGGAGTTTTGGTTGGAATCTGCTTTGAAGGAACCAATGAAATGAGATCCCAAGCAGCTATGCGGGGAAATTCAAAGGTAGCAACCAGGCACTGGCCACCACTCGCAGCTGGCAGTTGGACTTCAGGGTGATACCAGATTAGTGTTTTCATAGATTCAGATTCACTGAATGAGGGAAAAGGTGAATAATCTCACCCTAAGCCATGGCAAAGAGAGATGGGATTGTGTTATGTCATCACGAGTAGTTGGTACTTTACCAGCAATAGGCAGCAGTCAAAGCGCTGTCTAGTGAAGCAAGGAGGAATTCCCATGAGGTAGCCAAGCCAAGAATATAACATGAGTAAATTTCACCATCTAAAGCAACTTAAATCTAAAAGTGTCACCGTGGTTCAGCAAACACTACATTGTAGATTTTTTTTTATGATGTGTCACCGTTGCTGCAGAGCCTTGTTTTCTTTGTCACTTTTTTCTGAAACAAACGATGTCCATGCTGCTCTGCATCACTGGGCTGCATTGAAGCTGCCTAGCGTATCCTGACACTGAGGTTACTTAGATGTGATCTTTTAGATTCTATATTATATTCCATAGTGTGATCCATTAGATTCAATTAGCAATTCAGAATTGCTATAATTTATATCTCTAATGACAGTTTATTTTGCTAAGAAATCTGTGTGTACAGTGTGTATTTTCTAAGGCAGAATAAGCTTACAATTTACTCTTACAAAGGAAGGTTAAAGGTTCTAAGATACATTTTGAAACTAAGCCACAAAAATAACACACTTGACAAAAATTAAGTGTGCAAAAATGAAAATTGACCTAGTTTCCAGGCAGCTAGACAAATGCTGTATTACACAACACGTACCTGCTTACAAATTTCCACCAAGTCAGCAAAATACAAAATACAAAGTATGATTGCTGGCCTGCAACTTTTCATTTAACTAGAATTGGCAGTACAGGGCACAAGTTAGACTGAGTTTTATACAAACAAAAAGCATCATGGCACACGGCTCACATTAAATCACAACCATATCAACAAAGCATAGCTGCATTCAAACAAGAAAACAGCAGATTTAAGATTACTCTGGATATGAGATGGGCACCTCTGCAAACAGAAAGTCAGTGCATCCAGGAAGCAGGACGTGTGGCTGGGATTAGGACCAATCCTAGTCAATAGACTGCAAAGGACTATCTGTGTAAACACATTAGTCAAGTTAAACATACACAGGGAGGCGTAGGCCTTCGGCTATAACACCAAACCAGGCAAATTTAAACCTTTATAATCCAGCTTGGTTTGGTGCCAGTGCAGAGCTGAGAGAATTTTCTATAGTGGAGGGTTGGGAGCTTGTCAGAATCCAGCGTGAAGAGGACTAAAATGAGCTGATAAGAAAAGCTATTAGGAAAAATGTTGACCTTTTTTTAGTAAAAATACATTCACACTGCACCCTTTAAGAGTTTTCTTTTTTGTAAAATTTGCACTTAAGTCTCATTTACTTTGGTACTACTGGATAGACAGTATGTGTATACTTAATACCACAAAACATTTAAGTCATCATCCTGGTATTTGTTGATCTCTAATAGTTTGGGCTTTTTTTGGGACAAAGGAAGTCAGGAGCTATAATAATGGGCTCCCTGTTTCCTGGAACTGTAGCACGCACCTTAATATAAGTCGCTCCCTCTCATTTTAAAAAGAAAATCCATTTTGTGCTTGTATAAACCGCACCGGATTATAAGCTGCGGGTGTCCACATTTTAATAGATATTTACACAGAAAGATGTTACATATGAGGATTTTTAAACTTTTAATTTAATGCGTATGGTAAAATAAACAAATACATGCTGCAAATGCTTTTTTTCTGAACAGTGCCTGTAACATCAAGAGTTTTAACTTAAACATCAATCAGTAACACACAAATAGTGGCGTAAATGTTTTTTTCCCAAACAGTGCCTGTAACATCGATGGTTTTAGCTTAAACACCTATCGGTAACGCACAAATACATGGCATAAATGCTTTTTTTCCGAACAATCCCTGTAACACGGCTGTTTAAGAAGAAAAAAAAGACAGTAGCTTACCAAGAAAAGTCATTGATCGCCTTCTTCATCTTCCCCCTGTGCACTAAAACCATCAAAGTCATCTTCTTCAGTTTATGAATTGAACAGCCTCAGAACTTCGTCACCCACTCCATCATATGCATTTCTTCGTTTGTTTTCCATGTTGAGGGTGAGTACAAATGACCGATTTACAATAATCGTACAATTTTCTTTATTCCCAAGAAAACCCTCAGTACCTCCGTGAGGAAGGAGTAGAAGGAACTCACATAATTTAGATTCATGTTTATTTTTTAAAAGAAGGCGTGTTTTTGTACTATTTAATGCTGCACTCCAACTGCCATGGGTTATACCAGTTTTCATCACATCATCTTAGCCCTCCTGACATTTTTTTAAACTGTTTGAGGCAGTGCATCTCTGCCTGGATCAAGACCTACGATCTCTGAGGAGAACAAAAGGAGATGCCGTGGATGCCGAGCCGGAGTTAAAGTGAAAGCAAGAAGCAGGAGATTCAAACCCTCAGTCCCCCTATTGTGTGAAGAATACGGTCTTTGGCAAATAAGATGGATGAGCTGTGGGTACGAATAAAGACCCAGAGAAAGTACTGCAACTGTAGTGTCCTGTGCTTCCCCGGGACATGGCTGCACATGGACCTTGCAGACTAAGATTTTACCATACCCGACTTCAGACGTGTGGGCAGGCTAGAGGCAGATCTACGGCCTCAAGACCAAAGATCACTAGCAGCAGAGAGGCAGCTTGGCCAGAGCTAACAAACTGAACTTGTTCTTCAATTGCTTCAGTACTGGACCCCCTGCTGGGCTATCCCACCCTTGTCCAGTTTTAACATTTCCTCAGCCAACAAATCCTTTCTCACATCATCAACTCTTTTTGCACCACCATCTCCAGCAGCAACTTCTGCAAATATGGCAACGGCTCCTCGTGTGACTGTGTCAACTAGCCAGGTGAGGAGACAGCTGGAGTGACTACACCAAGGCAAGGCTGCGAGCCCGGATCGCATCAGACCCAGGGTCCTAAAGTCTTGTGCTATTCAGCTGTCTGGCATCCTGCAGCGTAACATCAACCTGAGCCTGTTGCAGGAAAAAGTGCCGGAGCTTTGGAAAACATCCTGTTTAGTTCCAGTGCCAAAGACTTCAGTCCAGTTTCCCTTACGTCACACACTATGAAAGATTTTGAGAGACTGGTCCTGGCCCACCTCAGATGAGACCCTTGGACCTTCTTCAGTTTGCCTACCAGCCTCATGTGGATGTGGATGATTTCAATTTGAAAACATTCGTGCTTTTCGCCATGTCCTTACACCACAGCTCACCTTCTGCTCTCCATTTCTGTACATCTGTTCATAGTGTCAATACCTTGTTGGTAGTTTAAAAAAGTAAGTTAAAAACCATATGTTGATACATTTCTTTGGTTTTTTATTATTATTACTTTTCCCTTATTGGTAATCTATATATCTGTTTGTGTATCTGTCTTATCTTATCTTATCTTATGTATCTATCTTCTTTTGGCATTTTACTCTTTGCAAAATGCATCTGCAAACAAACACACCAAGAAACAAAGATAGATAGAAAATCCTGGTCTCAGTGTGAGCGCATATGGATGATTATGGCTGTGCAGTCAAAGAGCAGCATGCATACTGAATTACAGTCGAGTCAGAAGAGGTCCTCATGTAATTCTGCACAGGGGCTGTCGCCAGCCAACCTATTACCGCATATTAACTCTGGCTCACACCCCATTTTAGAAGTGGGTAGAAAAATGATTTCATTTCAGTGGTTGCAGAACAATTTGTATCACCATCCTGTTTTCTTTTTTCTTGCACCACTCCCTGCTTTCCTCAAGCCACTTTTAGCTTCTGGCAGCACCCAGGGGGAATATTTGCTATAAGCAGTTTTTCTACCAAGCGAAATGGCTCATCATCCAATAATCCCAGTTATTTCAAATATCTGTATGTTTGTTTTAAACTAACAGAGGGCAATATACCCATTGCAAGGACTGGCATTTGAGATACGTTTTTCCACATATTTATAATAGTATTTTCCCTTATCACAACAAGAACAAAGTCAACATCCAACATATATTGATCTGAAACTTCAGATTTGGAATTTTTGACATTAGAAGAAACTTTTCAAGACATGGAGTCAGATATATTAACTTTTTATCTCCCTGATTATTTTATGTTTCTCAGGATTGTTCCTCTGAACCACACAATGGTACCTCTGACAATATAGATACTCGCTTTCTTTATCCTCTTGTGAAACCTTTATAATTTTCAAATCTGAATTTGATGTTTGCAATTATTATTATTATTACCATCATTAAGATGGATGTTACTGATATGCAGATGGAAACAAGTTTATTTAATGCTTTATTTATTTTCTTGTTTTTGTTGCATGCTGTATTCACCTGTTTCTGATGAGAGTTTCTCCAATTATGAACATTATTATTATCATTGTGTTGTGCATGAATACATTAAACTGCGCATGTTCATGAGTTCCTATTTCTGAACTGAACTAGGTGGTTTTTAATGAATGAACATGAAGTGAGTGGAGCGCCCCCATTTATGGAATTGAATAATTTTCTTATCGACACTGAACGCGTCATGCTGAATTGTACTTACATGCTCCCCATGGATGCACTCTCCAGCAGAAGCCACATACCTTGCAATGATTTCTGCCGTAGTCAAAGGCATAAATACATATGTACAATTAATGCAACTGCATAAGGATGGTACAGACATGTTTAGTTGACAACATGTAAAACTATACAGCAACTTTCTGACAGTAGACGACTAAGAAAAAGTGGCGTACTAAAAGAAAGAAGGTTTTCAAAAGAAAACTATGATAAAGAAGGAAAAAAAAATCAGGCTTGCCAGCTGAATTGGAGGGATGACTGCACAGCAGAAATTCAGTGGAGAGCCCTTGCAACGTAAGCTGCACTTTTTTTTGGCCTTGAAGCAGACAGCTGCGCTTTCACTGGCTCTCACCTGCGTCATGCACTTCCACTATGCATGATTTTGGTGACTTTCATTGGTGCTCCCACACCAGATTTGTTACACGGCCGTTGCTCTTGTTTCTTAGTTTCTTTAAAGCATATGACATCTTGTTGTTGCTGGATATTTTGAAGCATTTTTTCACTCACTACTGAAGTATGATCTTATATTAGTTTGAGGTTAATTGTGAGACTGAAGTATTTGCCACTTGGTATCTACTGGCTGGTAAACTTTTGTCATCATGCAAAAATGATCAACTAATGTTGGCTGTGCACTAAAAATGTTGGGTTTTTTTTTTTTTTTTTTTATTAGATAAATGCAGAGATGTGCAGGTGTTTGTCAAGAGAGTGTTTATATGCCAACAAACCACATCCAATATGCTTTTCCCAAACTCCTAAGATGTAATGTAGGTAGACTGGGACATTACACATTTTTCATTGTATACATCAAAAGCTCAATAAACAGTATTTTCTCCAACTCATTGTAATGTAGTTTACAATTGTGTGTGAACTTAAAACATATACTCCATAACCCTCTGTATGGTTGCAAGTGAATTTACTGTGTACGATACAACAGTTATTTCAACATTTCTGCAGTCTGTCACACTTCAGACTGTGAACATTTTAATGGCTTTTTCCATTAGCTTGTAATTTTGTTCATAAAAACTTGACCGCTTCTATTTGTGTTGAGGTCTAACTGTGCTGTGAGTTTATGCACCAATCCACCAGTCCATTGAATTGATCAAGTTATTTGTGTACCTTGTAAAGACTACATGATAAATCAGTGTATGTTACCGCCAGTAGACATACATACACAAACTAATTTAATTATGTGTCTCGTCTTAAGTGATTTCCTGACCCTACAGATGTAAATGCTATTCATCTAAAAAGTGTGACATCCTTGAAGTGCAGTTTATCTCTCAGGTGAAATTCCACACCATAACAGCTCTCCTTTATGTGTTAAATGTAATTAGAGGATCCTCCACTGAACATGCTGTCTCAGCAAAGCAAATATTAATTTAATGCAGATTACATGCACAGAAAATTGAGTAATCTCGTTATGTACAGGGTTTAACAATTGTAACATAAAGTTTACAAAACATTAAGAAAGGATGGCTCTTTGTATGTATATTCCCTTGTGTGAGCATGTGAAAGCTTCAGCATGTTTGCAAGTTGAGTGTATTCTGTTTAAGATGCAAAGGAGGATAGTTAGTCCGCATGCAAGATCACAACAAATGGCAACCTGATTTAAATTAGACTTAAACACGATCAGCCACAAACAGCAACAAACTTCAAAGAAAACAAATCAATATAATACATGTATATTATAATTTATTTAGCAGTTGTATGCTTAGCTTTTGAAGCTAATACTAATTCTATTGTCCACTATGTGTGGCTACTACAGTCCTCAAATGTTCTTCTTGCTGCTCCAATTTTATTGACTCTGATATAAGTTGGAAATGTTTTAGGGTCCAATACATATCCAGTCTTTGCTCATCGATCCTTGTCATCTTTAGAGGCTGGGTGTGTTCTTTGCTGTTCTTGAAGAGTAAGCATACGTGCCAAGTCTGGGTCTTTTTTTTTTAAATAACTCTCAGTTGTATGTTTGCTGGCGTACTTCTGAGAAAAAAGTCTCATACAAACTTTTTGTTCCTGCTCCATGAAACTAGGAGACAGATTAGTGGCTGCTGGCAGGCCATGCCATGAAGGCTCTGGAGAGCAAATTTAGAATGAGCTGGCCTTGTCTTTTGTTTTAGAGAGGAGAAGCTTGGAAGGGTGGGACAGAAGTCTTCAGAGGCTGGCCATAAAAGAAAGAATGGTCTGAGCCAAGGGGGTTTCTAGGTTGGGTTGGGAGTGTAGCTGCTTTGGAAAAAAGCTGCTACAGCTAAACTGGCTATCAAAGTAGACACCACTACCTGAAATCATTCATTTATTGGGTTGTGGTGTCCTGAAAAGATATCTAGATCATTACTTTTCTATTTTCATTGATGGTTATTCAGAAAATATCTCCCATAACTGCAAATGAGGCTGTTCATGAAGAAAATATGAAATATGACCATAGAACATAATCAGTGTTTGACTATTGTAGTTTCATTGTATATTGAAATATTTCCGTTTATTTATGCATGAATTTCTATGAAGGGAATCCCCCAGATTAAATGTGAGTGGAGTGCCCCAGAATCAGCACCCTGGACAGTGAACCAAACAACTGAAGCTCCAGTAAAAAGATGTAATTTAGACAACGAAGCACAGTGACATAATTTCAGTCAGGAAAATCAAAGTCAAGATGGTGAGCTACACTACACAGCATGGGACCTTAACCATGTTGCAGTTTCAGTGGCCATATTGTAGATAAGATAGATAAGACTTGAACAGAGATGTTAAAAAGTCTGTCAAAATCAAAGTTGGGAGTGGGGCTTTTCTACAATATACTGCATGGACGCAAGAGTCAAATTAGCTGCATCATGACACAGTCCCTCTTACACAGTCCCTAATATCCAGATGTGTGAGACCCCTCCGAATTGTTAGCTTCCCTCTGTGGCAACGCTTTTTATCCATGTACATAATCATAGATATTACTACACAACGTGCTAGCAGATACCATGCCAAAGGTGAATAACTTAATAGATTTCCAGCCCCACGTCCTTAGATAAACAGATATTCTCAATATTCTATTGAAGCAGAGAACCATGACAGCCATGTAATTCCTTAAGCTGCCTCTGTAAGCCATAATATTCAAATTTTTTTCTCAGTAATAAAACCATATTACCATATGAGAACCATAGGATAATATTATTATCAGCCAGGGCTGTGTGTGTATCTCTCTAGTGGCAGGGATCAGTTCAAAGCAGAGCCTAAAGCATGTGTGCCTGTGTGTGAGACAGAAAAGTATTCCATGTGTGATTTTATTCATGTGTGTGTGTGTGAGTGTTTGTGTCTGTGACTGAGGGGGGGTGTGTTTGTATGTGTGTGTGAGTATGCGATCAGTTCCCTTAAGCGACAGCTGCACACCAAGCTCCTGAATGGAGAAAGCGTCTCTGTGACGACTACCAATTTGCACACACGTCTCTCCTACCTCCTTCTCTTCCTTTCTACCTTCCACTCCCTTATTTTCTCCCCGTCTTCCGTCTCGTTTCTGCACATAGGTCAATCAGCTTCTTGTTTCCTCATGTTTCTGTTGTCTCCACTCCTGTATCTCTTTTTTTCTTCCTTTTCACCCATTTCCACCCTCTTATTCAATTTTTCCCCCCATTCTTTTTCTTTTTTTCTGTAATATCATTACATCCCTAATCATCATAATCACCAAATGAGAGCTGTTTTCTACTGCTCTCTCCAAAATGAGACACATCTGTGTGAGCGCTTACCTGTTGAAAGCCTTGAATAAGAGCAGATGAAAAATGGGAAGGAGGGAAGCGAAAAAAAACAGGCAGGGAAAATGGAGTAAGAAAGATTGCAAGAGTGAAACATTGTAGATGGAAAAACAATAAAGGAGAAGTAAAGCAAGTAACAACAAAGGGAAACTGGATGAATACAAAAAGTCTATATTTAGTTGTGTATCAGATTGGGATGTGTTGGATGTCATAGGCTACGCTTGTGAGCTTGTGAGATCTTTATAGACAATGTTTGTGAGTAGATGTAAGAGGGACAGTAATGGATAAAAAGGGTCAAGAGATAAAACCATTTATCCAAAGGTTACTTGTGAGTCTCAAAGCCACAGTATCAGCAATCTGCTAATGGTGTGTTCTAACATAAGAAAGTCATACAGATATAGAGGTAAAAGCATAAATGGATTGTGGTTGTTTTCTTTTCCCAATTTTCTGGCCTTAGTAAAATATTGATGCAAACATCTTGCAGTCAGGTCTTAAACATTTTCCAAGGTCAGCTTTGCTGTGCTTGTTCCAGCATATCAAACTGCTTCTAGATGTTCACATTCTCTGTAATGGCTCAGCGGATTGTAGAGCGGTGATGTTTACATTGTTCACATCTAACTCTTTTGCTATGCTGTGATCATCAGTTGACAATGAGTAGGAATGACAGTAGAATTGAGCAGGAAGACAAGAGACATGACAGGGTTTTTATTTTCATATTAACAAGTATGAAAGGCAAAATTACCAGTCTCAAATAGATCAGTGCTGGTTGGACACCTTGGAGATCATGTTGATGCCCATCAGGCATGTCAACCCAACCATAAGAAAGAGCAGCGGAGGACAAAATTATTGATGTTCAAGAGTTTCAGACTTGTTTGCAAGTGTTCCCTGAATACAGGATTGTGAGCACACTTTCTAAATCATTGACAGCTGCCATGATGCACGTCCCTTCCCTATGGACAGATTTTTTTTCCTGGATTCGATGTTGTTTATCTTTCAGGGCAGCCGGATATAGAAACCCTCTGCAGCGTTAACTTGTCTGGTCCACTTTTAACGATTTCATTAATTTCAAATAACACAGTTTTCTTTTGTTAAGTCAAAAAAAAAAAGGAGATATTTATTTTCTGCTTCTCTGAAATGTGACACGTGGCATGGTGCTCAATACTGTTGTCTCACAGCAAGTAGGACCTGTCTGCATCAAGTCCTTGTGCAGGTGTGGGTTTTCTCTGGGTTCTCCAGCTTGTTGATTGGTGAACAGTTGACTGCCAACCTTTCCCTCATCCACTCCTGATGGACTCTCCGCTGCCCTGAATCGGATGAAGCAAGTATAGAAAATGAATGAATTGTAGTGATAGGTGTTAACAGAGACTGGTGATCCCTGAGTCTTTTTCTAAAAACAAAGCTGACATGTGTTGCTGCCACTAAACCCAAAAAAAAAAAGATACAAACCCTGCAACAAGAAATATCAGTTGTTTACAGTGCAGAGAGATTCATTTTAGATTTTAGATACATTTTTCTTTTTAAATGAACTGATTCCTGTAAATATTCATCAATAATTGTAAGTTAAGTAATGGAGCAATATCATGAAAGCAAGTGGAAGAGTAAAAACACATAATGTGGAAGTTTGAAGCTGATGATTGCAGGTGAGAAGAAGATGGGCATTCGTGGTTCTGTGAGAGTTAAATTGAAAGATGAATATGGATTTAATTTATCCTCATGACAGATACGGCTCCAGTTAGATAAAGGTAGTGATGAAAAATATTTTGATGTCTGAGGCACGGAGAAGGAAAGAATGTGTTACATGGAGAAGAAGCTGAGCAGTGTTTGTAGTTAGTATTACAGTAAACCAGAGTATTACAGCACAGCAAGCATCGGTGCACTGTCCTGCCAGACACATTCACCTCATTATCCGCTGAACTGACAGGGAGAAGACAGGGCATTAGAAAGAAGATACTGCAAGGGACAGAGAAGGAAAAAAAAAAACAGAAGGGGAGAAAAATCAGAGGATGACACAAAAAGAGAACAAGATTAATAGATTGAAAGAAACTGGAGACATAGTGTGAAACAGCAAGAAAGAGAAGTAAGTAGAGAGAGGACAGAGGAGCAAAGAGTCACGGAGCAACAGAGCCATTAGCAAATGCCCCCCTGCTCAGATCTCTGAAAGACTGCACCTGTGTGTGTGTGTGTGTGTGTGTCAGAAACATGTGTCTCAGATCACAGCAGTGTAACAGTCCCCACATCAGAGGTAGGGGTTGGCCTGTTTATCAGCAACTGTGTACCAATGTGGATCTGTGTTTGTGACACTTTGCATGTTAGCCAAACTAGATCTGACTAGCTGGAGTGAGATTTTCATCACAGACCAAATGTAAGGAAAATACTGACTTTAATATAACATATATAACAGAGGTTATTACCATTATTGAATATGAATATATATGAATATTATATACTTAACATAAGTTCCACACCAGACGTACCCTGTTCATCTTTCTTTGATCTTATAGCTCTTTCTAGGAAGGCTTTGAATCTTTGTTTTAAGAGTGTGTGAATGGTAGTAACAACCTCTACAAATCTACTTTGAAAGGCCTGATGAAAACTTTGATTTATGTTCTTCAGTCTTTCTGATCTCTCTTGCAGCATAACACATTTCTTTCTCTCCAATTTGAATAGAAAATACAACCAACAACGCTTCCTATCAGCTTTATGAACTTTATGAATTATGAACTTTTCAAAGCACGGTGATGTGTGCTTTCATTTTTACAACAAAGTATTTTTATCTGTGTTGGGAGCTTCTCATCCTTAAGATTTTCTTTAAAGCTACAACTTTCACCTCAACTTGATGTTTTATTGTCCTGTCCTGGCTTGCACAGCTTCCCTAGTAATGTTTAGATTTATCATATTATTTAATCTGAATACCCTATGAAAACTTTTCTGGGGTTGAAAAATGCAGAGGGCACTGATGAGAGGGTTCTGCAAAGCATCTTCTTCTTCTTTAAAGTCAATGCATTTCACAATGAAAATATGTATTCACCCTTACATACAAAAAACAAGCAGTGTCAGAAAAGTACGAAATACCAGATACAGACACATGGCTGGAGTTCCTGGATGAATAATGCCTGTGGTTCACTTACCCCAACCTCAGCTTGAGTTTATTCGTGAGTCACTGCACCGGCCTACACAGGAAATACAGTATGTGTATTCACAAGTGTATATAATGAAACATGTCAGGGTAGCTCTGGCTGAGTAAGTCTGCTCATGTAAAAGCTCAGAGTGAAAAAAGATTGAAGCAAAGAGCTAATGGGAAAAGTGAGGAGATTGTTTTCCATCATCTCTTTCAATTTTAAACCTTTTATTGTGGAAAAAGTCATTTCAGGACTCGGCAACGAAACTATTTACTTTCGTTGTTAGCCATTTAATTTTCAAAATTGCAAACTGATTTTCTCAAATATCATCTCAATTAAAATAAAGTATGAAATAAAGAAAATCAGAACAATTCAGTTCAAATAAAGTCTTTTCTCTTCTGTGGAATAATTACAGAGTACATAATGCAGCACTTGCTGCCCTGGCAAGGAGAAGAACTAGCACACATTTTCCAGATGATTTCAGAGGGTGAACAGCACGTGTCTAAGCCTATATTGATAGTTATCCCCAAAAAGGAGGTGTCACATCTCATCCTCCTTCACTGGAAGGTCAGGGTCAGCTGCAGAGCAAGGCTCACTTTGTCACTTCGGTCGGGGAAGATCCTTTGTGACACAGGGATTTCTGCCTTGTCCTCTAACTAAAGACCAGTCCGGGTTTGTGAAAACTCAGTGTGAAACAAACTGTCAATCAGAAGGATCAAAAAGGCTTATCAAAGATTTATTTTAGTGACTTTCTCAAAAGCTGAAGGCTTTAGTTCAATATGAGTTTCTCCAAGCCTTTGGTGGGATAAAAAGAAAAAATGTAGTACATGTCAAAACTATTTTTTATTCTGTACAAAACATTTTATTGGTCAGATTAAGGTTTTTACCTTTTACCACCTTAATAGATATATTGTTACAAAGCAGGAGGGTATCTGATTCCAAAGATAGTGTTTAGGTATGTGCACAAGCTAAAAGAGTTTGCCCAGTTGTTCCGTTGTCTTGGACATAGATTTGATAACATGTGGGCTGGGTAACTCTTCAGATTTCATCCATTTTTTCTTAATGGAGATCCTTCAATATGTTTGAATGCTCTTGAAAATACTTACGTAATTTGGGATTTCTTCATCCAAGAAATTCTACTTTGAAATTCCACCCATTTTAAGTAGTGATGTAAATTCTTGTCCCTGATTTATTCTGGTGTTTTTCAGGGCTCTACAGGTTGATGACTCCTTTTTTCATGTTAGTTTCTTATTTATTTTAAAATATAAGATTCAGTTAATCTCAGTCATCTAGGTTTCTCTATGATATGTCCAATGAAGCTTTTCATTAACACCGTAAACGGGCTTCTGCACGATTTCTACAGACAAGAGTTTTGGCATAATGTGAAAGCAAGCGAATTTTCCAACCATGCAAAGAAGGACTCTGGGGAGTTCGCCAACTGATGAGGAATGGTGAAATTAGATCAATTGTGGGATAGATAAATAAAATGTGTTTTAACTGGAGCAGTTATTACTAAAAGGCATCTCAATATATAGAAAAAACTAAATAATACAAAATAACATTCATTCAGTGTGTATCATGGACAAAAATAAACCAGGGACTAAACCCAGTTAATGAACTATTCATGCAACGCAGGCAGAGTTTCCATCACTTTCTCTGCAACCTTCTCTCCCACCTTCACCCACTCTCAGACAACATTCCAGATTCATTACTTGTGAGATCTCCAGACCAATCTTGCACTCTCTCACAGCCCCCTACACTCTCACTACACCCCCACAACCACAACACACATTCTCCCCACCTCCTCAGTGCTACCATCCATGTGTCATTGGCTGTTGCTAAGTTACGGGTCCCGTCAAGTGTTTTTTTTTTTTTTCTTTGCCAATAAAAGCGTTGCCTTCACCACGTCCTTTAACAGATACCCTTTTCAGCTGAAACACTTTTTTTATTTTTTTTATTTCATTGCGTTGCTTTGCCGTGGTTTGAACCCGTCCTTCGCTCATTTGCTTTCATGCCCTCCCAAGCTTTTATATTTGTTTTCTTCTCCTACTCTGCTTCAGTTGTTTACTTTTTTTCAGTCCCTCAATCCATTCTTGGAGTAAATAATTGTGAGGTAGTTATTTATGCAATGACACGAGGGAAGAAAGGGCTGTAATTGTGGTATAGTGTTGGTTCAGTGACAAACTGACGTTGTGTAAATGGGCATTGTAACTATTAATTTCATTATTATCTTCAAAGCCATATACATAGATTAAGCCGCACCACATCAGTGCACACTTACAGCCCTATACAATGGCACACATTGCATGCACGCAAATATTGGAGCATGCGTTTATTTAAGTAAACATACGAAGGCTAATAGGAGGAAAAACAAGGACGTACTCTGCAGAAAGACATGGAGCTCTCTCACACACATATTCTTTGTGTATATATACACACACAAACTTTCTAGACGGGCTGTTGGTACATGCATGTGGCTGCACACATGCAATATTCAAAGAGGCAGAGTAAGCATGTGTGCTCATACACAAATGTTCATGCTTTGGGGCACATACAGGTCATAATACACATGATGCTCTCCATCGCCTCTGCAAGAAGCTGACAGGCTAATCCATCTCCATTGCAAGAAACAGAGTACTCTGGGTTGCAGGCTGTACACAGTGTAAGTGAGGAACCAGAAATATATGTGCACACACAAATTGACACACATTTTTTTATTTATTTTTTTGCTTTTAATGCTTTTGACCAGAATCCGATTGATAGTGATGTAGTAATACATTTTTTTTTTAAAAATCACTTTACTGAGTCTCCCCCTATGTTTGTGGCTTGAACATATGATATATCATGTGGTGCATGCATATTTTAAAAACAGCTTGTCTGTTCTCATGCTGCAGGGTAATTGTTTGATGTTTGACATTGCTGTAATGTTCAATGTGTTTGTTTGTCTTAAAAAAATATTCTTGTTTCCTGGGAATTTTCTCTGGATTGTTTTACAGGATACAGACTGTACTGATTCCATCTTGATATCCTGCATATATTCTAACATTGTGCAGGATATGGCCATTCAGTTTATCGTTTTTATGTAACCGAAGTTCTATTTCAGCAGGAGAGAGTCTTGCTGATTGTGAGATCAAAGGTTTTCAGAATGAGTAAAATTTATCACCAGGAGCCCTTAAACTAAATTGGATTTTTTTTTTCAAAAGATATAAAATCACCCAGCCAGGGCTTAGGTGGAGGCAAGGTCTAGTGTGAAGGTATCCTTCAGTTGGCAATTAAGAGTTAGATGACATTCACTTGCTCAGACGCAACAATGATGCCTTAATTTGCTATGTCAGAGATAGCAAATCCAGACGAGGGGGTTGTACTCATTTTCCCATGCCTGAGATTTAATTTCTAAAAGCTATTCCCATAATCAGAGTGGGATATATGCAGAGCAAGTGAGTGAGTCACCCAGGGCCAAATACAGAAAACTCTGTAGATTCATGACTAGAACTGTAAGTATATGCATAGGCAGACATGTGCATATGCAGGGCGTATGTTTCTTCTTTTTAACAGTCCATCATTAAGAAAGTAGAAATATGTGTAGAAACCCTGCAGAGGTAAAAAAGACACTGTCGGATTCTAAACCAGTGGCCAAAAGGTGCATCAGCTCACACATCAAATCAAGGCAGGCTTGAGACATAGATGGATCATGGTACGTTTGCCGTTTACTTAAAAAGGTCATGTGGAGGCCAACTGGACAACATTGTGCCAGAAAACCAGTATTAATTTTCTTTTTAAAGTCTCGTTAGAGAGGTGTCCCACAGCCATTACGCATGATGCACCGCTGCAGAAATTTACACATGGCACCTACAGTTACTGTAAATAAGAGTATATCATGATGATGTGAAACAAAACCAGAAATAAGTAACTGTCACGGTTTCGATGGCGGCGAAGGAGCAGGATCCAGACAGGAGTCAGGAGTAACTTAAAGAGTTTATTACAAGAAATACAAATCACAGCTGTGCTGGAAAAAATAATAGAAAATGCACTAGACGATAACAAAACTAAACTCTACAAAAACTCGGGAGGAAGCCTGGAACATGAAAAACTTGAGAAAAGACGAGGTTTAGACGACGGGGATGACGGCGAGGATCTGACAAAAACTGAGAAGACAACAGGAGATCAAATGCTGTGGAGAGAATGATTAGGGATCTGAAACACCTGAGGAGACTTAACAGGGCAGATGGGGGAACTGAGGGAAACAGGAAATGACAATGAAAACTCATAGGAAACTAAATAGACTAGGAAACTAGGAACTAGGAAACCAGGATACAAAACAAAACCAGAAAAACACAAAAACGACAAGGATCATGACAATTAACTAACATACTGAGGAAGCTCCATGATATTATCTGCTTTGCTTTAAGGTAATTCATGTGGCCTCTTTTTCCATTTAATTGCTGTTTTTATTGCCATAGAAATGTGTATAAAAAAAAAAAAGAATGCGTGAGGTGGGCACATTCAACTCATATTCTTTCTTTATAAATCTAATTTGTGAGCAGGACAGAGGCATACCTGTGTTTTTTTATGTGTACGCATCTTTTATGCACCTGGCCTCCTATGACTGACAGCATATTCCAGTGGAGTAAGTTGTTCTGGGAATTTTTTTTTGCCTGTGTGGACTTAAAGAATTTAATCGTGGTGGGCATCTTCAATTAGAGCGAAACCTTCATCTTGACGTTTTTCCCTTTTTACACAACCTAACTCATTATCCGCTCCCTGCTGCAATCCTTCCTCTTTACAAATGACTTCTTCCTTTCTTTTCTTTTCTGTTGTGATCATTTGTCTTCATATTTGTTCTTTCCTTCATATTCTTTTTTTTTTCCAAGATTATTTTTCTCCTGCTGACTTCTGCTCTGCTTGAGTGTCCCTCTAATAACTACATTTATGTGTGTGGTGATTTCTGTTACTAATTGACTTCGACAGGGCTGTAATAGCGCATTTCTTTTCATTCTCTCGAGTCTCACAGCTGCTTATTCATTTCAATGTGTCTAACCACAGCTAATTTCTGCTTTTTGATGTCACAGTCTTGATATCCACAATTTGAGTTTCTGTACCTATCGCTGTTGCTCTTTGTTTTCCTTCATCCTTCAATCACATCATCTGTGCACTGAAGTAAACAAGCTTTATGGAGCTTTGATCCCATCTTGTTTATTCTTACTCATGAGGCATGACTTTATTAGAGGAAGTCCCATGTAAACATAAACGCACTGAAACTCACTGCTTCTGCAACAGGTTAAACACGAGCATTGCATCTTGCTATATTTACAATAAACAATTTACCTTCACACCTCGAAGACACTTCTCATTGATTGGGTGAGAAATGCTGAAGAAAATATAGACTTGGGTCACAAGGGGCTGTCATCACAGTCAGGGTCGATATAACCTGTCAAGAAGATTCTTTTTTTTATCCCTCTTTTAGAAAAAGGCGTTATATTAATTGCCAGATGCTTCTGCAGTCGCTTGTATCAGCAACATTAAAACACTCCAAATTAATCCTACTTGTAAGTTGGCTTAAACAGCTTTGGGCGATCTTAAGCATTTTTTTCCTCAAAACGAATGACCATATTTGTAAAAAAAACAGTGGAAATACCAGCTTTTTCAACGCATTGCAGTCTGCCACAATATCTGGCCTAAACACTTGGAAAAATACTCTCACTGGGAGCAGCTGTTTGATTCACAAATGCAAAGCAGAGATCATACTGTCAAACAAAACAAAAAGACTGTCAGTGTGTGTTTCTGCCTTACTTTACAAAAATATAAACATTTGTCACTGCTGGAAACATCCCCAGTGTTGTTCTGGCAGCTTTTAAAGCCACTTGTCGAAAATGAATATCAATTCGGAGATTTTCATTGTAATTACTCCACTATGATGCCATTTGTCTTCTGTTTGACTTTCAGACATACGCATTTTACCAACTTTTAGGCAGACACTTTCCCCATTTATCTCGGGGAAAAAAAACATGTCCCAAAATGTGATCATGAATATTTGTATTCCACTTTTACTGCTCATGAGACTGGGTGGTCTGACATTTCATGGGCGAATGCAACATGTGGTCTGATATACCAGTGAGATGTGCTGGTTGTGCTCTGTGTTTTTATTTGACTACTGCAAATAAAAGAGCTTTTATGCTGAAATCAACTTAAATCGAAAAGATGCATAAATGTGGCACGCTGAATTGACTTTTCAGATGCTACCCCCTCTAGTTGCTGTATAATTAAGTGAACGTGAAAGGAAAAATTTACTCTGCCTGCTTACACTACAATTAAGATCGCAACCTGCATTAAAAATTTCTTATTTCTGAATGTTGGTTGGTTTTGTCAATGAATCTATCTGTTCATGTTTTCTGAATGGGTTCAGGTTTGAATTTCGTCACCTGGACAAGGTTACTGCGGAGCCATTAGTATTTGTCCTATGTGGACACTCTTGGGGACCAAAGATGCTTTTAACACAAATGGCCTCGATGAAACTGCACATGTTTGGCATTGTGGGAACTTAATTGTACCTAATGTAAACTACGAGGACATGTATTTAATAAACTGTAGATTTTCGACTGATATGGTATTTGAATTTGAACCATAGTAATTTGAATATAGCCAAATCCTCTTACTTTATGTTGTTTATGTGTTATTTGATTTATTTACACCTTTTACATAAAGAAGGTGTGAAAGAAATGCCACAAGAGATGAAATATGAATGTGCATAACTTGTTGTTTGATAGAGATGAAGGTGGGCTAGCTATGGCAGTGGGGATAATCACAAATAATGGAAAGAAGTATGATAAATGACAAAAACACACACTAACCAGTTAAACTGAAAAGGCTTTCAGAAGAGCCCGAATGTCTGTCGATAAGTCAGTTAGCAGTAATGCTGCTCTGTGTTCTGTTACTGTGGGAGGACAGAAAACGTGGACTATGAAATTGCAGTATAACATCTATTTTTACCAAGCTAATGGGGCTGTATTCACTTTCATTTATATGTCTGTTATCCACACTTCACTGGATGATACACAGGGAAATATAATTGGAGAAAAATATATATTGTTCTGTTATATTTAAAGGGAAGCTTGTTGCAACATTGCCCTTCTTTCAAATCTTACGAGGCTGTAGCGCATTGTCATCCCTGAACAATGTTCTGTTGAGGATTTTAGAAATATCAAGGGAGGAGCAGACTGGGCAAGTAAAACACAGGCCTCATGCTGGATGAAAGTTCAATGCTATTGATTCACCTGTAAGTCATTCTGGCAAGGCTAATGAACTGTTGCCCACTGAAACGCACACACAGGTTTAAGTCATCTGTTGTGATCGAAAGTGGAACTGGTTCCCCTTACGGCTATTCAACTAAACGATTTAAAAAAAGGTAGAGTTTGAATCTTAGAGACACACCAAGTTCCAGACTGTTCCACAAGAGATGTCAGAAATACAGCTCAAGCTAGAAAAAAGATGGTGGGCCTTTTTTTCAAGTTGAGCTTTATAGCTCAAGCAAATTAATCCTGATCCAAAAAAATTGTGTTTGCCAGAGGTCAGATTTAATTAAGGATGGGGACATGGAATTTACCAAGTTATGCTGTATACAGAGTTATCAAACCCTTTGAAGTTGTTCACATTTTCTTTATTCATTCAGGCTCATCTTCAGAGGAAGTTTATCACTATACTTATTGATTAACACAAAATCACAAAGTAAAAATAGGTTTTTGAGTGTTGTGTTTTTACACAGAATTTGGAAAATGATTCAGACACTTTGTTACTCTTCTAATTAAGGCCTTAAGCTTCACAACATGATATGTGCAAACTCAGAATCCAAACTCTATGAGCAGACAAAACCAAGCTGCTGAGGCAAAGAAAGAGGAAGAAAAAGGTTAAACAAAATAACTAATAGGAATTATATTTTGAAAAATTATATATATTTTCATATGAAAAAACACACCTGATGCCAAAAACCAGCTGAAGAACCAACAACCACGAGAAACCAGTTTGATTGTTTAATTTGACTTAAAAGGGAATTTGTACATTCTTCCCATACATATGCTACCAGCAGGTTGTTCTCACCTCTTCAATGAAGTAATTATAAGTAATTATAAGTTGTTTACTTACCGCAAAGTCCTCATTAGCAGGATAGGGGTGGGACAGATGGTGCAGGTAGGTACAGTGCTTTGAATCACAACACAGCAGTTTGAGACCACGACGTAGGAAAAGTTGGTTAATTAAGATTAGACACAAAAACTAGTTTTACTGACTTAATCAAAACCACCAAGTCATGAACTGAGGATAATTGACTATGAAATTAATTGAAAAGAACCTATCAATTTTGGGTATTTTGGCATTTCTGACACTGTGCTACACTCTACAGTTTCAGGGCAAAGTCGGTGCAACACAACCGAGACACACTAGGTGAAAATATCAGTCACCAACATTGGTTGATGCTATCCAATTTGCTGATAGGCACAACAGCCTCCATCGATATACTCTGCAAAAGGTTTTAAAATAACTTTTTTTTTTTTTTAACCTTGTTATAATTTTATAATTATTATCATAGAACATACAATCAATCAAAGTTGTTTGTAATAATAAAAAGATAAATCTTCTGCAACTTATACAACTGCTTCCTGTCACACAAGTTTTCGAGTTCTACAGGAGAAGCATTGACCATTTCTTATGATGCATGAAGTCCAAATGATGACTTTCAACAGTGGGGTTTTTCTGCAATTTTTCAAATCTTATCGTTGCTGTTTCGAGCAGTCAAAAAACTGTGATTCTTCAGGGACTACTTTTATGCAGTCCTACCACACAGGAGTAGGTGCTGGCGACAGATACTGAGTGAGAAAGGGATAGTCCTGAGGGGGTTTAGTTGAAGTGCTCCAAATTTGAAACAGAAACTTTGTCAATTTTTGATGAAACTGTGTTGAACAGTGTGTGTTAGGTCTCTCGTGTCAGAGGAGCATGCTGCCTTTTATAGCCCTGTTGTTAATTTGCATTACAAATTTTAAAAACAACTATGAATCTGAGAAATGACAGAGCAATTGATTTAACTAACAGTGCTTATTGTGCAACAGCGTGTTGCTGGTTGTGGAGTGATGGACTCCGTTTAACCAGGTTTGACAAAGCATGTCATTTACATTTGAAATTGCAGTGAACACATAGCGACAGCAGGATACTGGCAGAGTGGGGAGCATGCAAAAGGAGGATAGCAGCCTCCACTGCGAAATGTAAGAATATCAGACAAAGCATACATAAAAAGTAAGTACACCCCTTCGCAGTGTCACATATAAAAGCATATAGCTTGAAATACTCCTCTCAATAATACAGGTCCTACAGTGTGCAACAAAAGGCAGGACATTTTCAATTCTGAGAATTAAATTTTTATAATCATTCATTTATTTCAAGTGTATTAATAACTCAGTTCTACTCAGAATAAAGGATGCCAGTGCTGGACATTTTTGCAGGAATATATTTAAATTCATAGGAGTCTCTTGTCTCTTGTGAATGAATTTTGGGACGTTTCCATGCAAGCATATTACTCTTCTTTCAAGCCTCTGGACACTGCGAGTCAGTATTTTGGAATATTCTCAGGGATCCACGGTGCTCTTCTTTAGACCATTTCCACTTGTGTATCACCACATGGTGATACACGCTCTCCAACCTCAATGCTTCATTGGAGGTAAATCAAACCTCCAACTGCTTTACATCTTCTTGCTCTGAAGTGTTTGAGAAGCTACCGAAGTCAGTGTATTTTAGACTCATGGTGGCTGTTCTTCCTGCTAGCTAATTCGTTCAGATTAGACTTTCTGGTGCTTACTGCTCTTTAGGACTTTAAAACATCGCTCGTGTGATCAATTTTGTGAGTGGTTTTCACAATGTGGCGTAAGAACACAACATTAAGGCCTTTATAAGTATACAGCATAATAATTTGCCTGCTTCCTGAAGCAAAACCCATTTATTTACGGTATAATCTTTCATGTCTTTCTCAAAATAGCATATTTAGCTGTTCTGGAAAACATTTGACTTGATAGCAGTGGCAGATGTGGCCCTGGAACAAAATGAAATTATGTGTACAGAACAGCAGGACCATAGAGCAAACTCTATCATTGCTCATCAGTGTTTTCTTAGCAAATTATGCTTGGGAGGACCATCGTCTTTAATTGGTTCAAATTTAGAGTACAATATCCACACATATTTGTAGATGTCCTGCAGTTAGACTCATAATAGTAAACAGCTGTGTTGAAACTGAAATACTGGCTGATTTACCAAGCTACCAGAGATAACCTGTGTTTGTTTACGTGAACAAAAGAATCTGCCTGTGATTCACCATTTTTTTGTCCACCTCAGTTCATCGCTCCTTTTTACTGTCTTCCAGTTGCCCCGTTCCCCGTCAAGGATAATGGAACGGCTGTGGTTGTCTTTGCTGTTGCTGGCAGCGGCATGCCGGGGACAGCAGTGTCCAAAACGTTGCATGTGCCAGAGCCTTTCTCCATCGCTCGCTATCCTCTGCTCCAAGACAGGCTTGCTCTTTGTTCCCGCTGCCATTGATCGACGCACTGTGGAGCTCCGGCTTCAAGAGAACTTCATCACAGGTACCATCCCTGCTAGTCAGCCTGTCTTTATTCTGATATACTGATGAGATTCGAATTACACATGCATAACCTTTTTGTAACCGCAGGTGTTTTGGTTGTTTTCACTGAAAGAAATTCAGCGGCATGTTGATAATTGGCAGCATATTTATCTTATCTCAGAATGCTTGGTGGAGCATTTTGTTAACAGTGAATATGAATGTTGAGCTCCAGTCACACATCTCCTTATTGTTTTCCCCAAAAAGGTTTTTCTCATGAGACTTGGTGTTCCTATTTAAACTTAAATACTTCAAATAAATATTTATATTATTATTTCTGAATTGGTCACACCCCAACAATTCTAATTCATGATTCATTTCCTTTGTAACAAATAGTTATTTTGGCTACTTTTAACATAACTTATTTTTAAGAACTGGTGTTGCGTGATCATTTTATTTTAATCTGGATCACCATTAGATCTCCATTCCACAGTTCATAAAAACAAAAGACATGCAAACTCAAAACTAAGGACTGCGTCTCTGGAGTTAAGAACCATAATCTGATCCTTTGCAGAAATTACTCTGCAGACTTGTCTATGTTTTTTTATGTTTATATGATCTAAAACATCCTCATCATATTATACATTTTCGTCTCCTTTTATAGAACCAGTTACTGTTTATCTCTTTTAAAGACTTACATGAAAACATGATGATATTTTTAGATTACCCGAATGCAAAGTATTAAAAAGTTCTACTAAAGTTCAGATATTAGTGTAACTTAATTCTATTATGTCATTTTGGACTAAATCAGATTGCTAAATTTCATTCTCTGACTGTTGGAGGCTAATGGTAACTGGCATGGACTTTCTGAATGTTTTTTACATGACAGTTTTATTGGTACAACAGTTACATGTAGACATTTCCATGGAGAAAAGAGGGATTCACCCCTCATAAATATTATACACTGAAAACATTATTGTATAGTTTAAAATATGTTCTAAATGCAAACCATAGCATTTGTAAGTTTTAAAATAATTCTACCCCTCTCTCCTTTTAAATTTTTCAGTTGTTTGATTAACTTCCTGCCATCTCCAGACACATTTATATTTTGCACAAAAGTTTTTGGAACAATGTTGTTTCACATTGTGTTTGATGTTCAGTAAGTTGCTTTTCTTTCTCCCACTCAGTGAAAACATTTATGTTTAACCAGATAATATTGCTATGTTGGCATAGGGCATGTAGCTCTATTTTGTGACAGAAAAGCACTAACAGGACACTGGGGAGCGCTTTATCTCAGTGTCTCATCAAAAAAGCTGCATCAAGGGCTGCATTTTGAATGGGCTCCTGAGAGTTCCAATGGAAATCTCACAGAACAGAGTTTAAATGTTGCCACAAACAGGAGAGGGCAGTCAAACGATAAAATTCCAATGTGACATAGGCTCCAATACTTAGCTAGCTAAATAGAGGATGTGAGAGGGTGCCTAATCTATGGAATTATTGTGTGAAAGTCAGAATCTGCAAAAGTGAAGGGAAATCGCATCCAGAAATAGGATTAAGACAAAAGTTCAACAACGAGCTAGCAACCCGAACTGTAATCAAAGCACAGGATCAATCAGTAACATTCAGTCAGTGTGCTCCTCCAATAAGGCTTCTCTGTCTTTGTTAAGATATTTTTAACTGAGATCGTATGGGCACAAATGGGGAAAGGCAGGTGCAGCCAAAACTGCTCCTCTTCATTTTTTTTTGGTCTTTGGTTACCAGGGTGATGAATTCGGCCCTCATGATCATTTGCCTGGAAAGCAAAAATATTAACGACATCGGTGCCTCCTTGAAAAGTTCAGAAAATTTCAGTCCCAAGCACTCAGAGCAGCTGTATTAAAAAAAAAAAAAAAAGGCAAAATTGCTCTGAAAAAAATTGGGGCAGCTATTTTTCTCTAGCCTTCAGCATGCAGCCACAACTGAAAATTGACAGAGCCTAAATATACATACGTATATTAAATTAAGAATTTGGGCAGTTTATTAGTTTCTGGTTTATTAGAAACGCCAGATGCGTATTCACGAGAGAGAAAGTTAACTAAGAAGTTTTCATACCAGAATATTTACACTTTTAATTAACTACCCCAGCATGAATGTTATAGTCAGCCCACTATCCTCTGAAGAATATTTAAACGATTAAAGGACTAATTTGTCAGAGTGATTTTGAAAAGCTGGTCTCTGCATTTACCTCCAGTTGACCTGATTACTGTAACAGTGTAATTACTGGTCTGCCAAAAAGATTGATCAGAACGCTGTTCCTCGGGTCCTCACTTAGACCAGAAAATTGGATCATATCACTCCAGTCCTAAGGTCTCCACATTGGCCTCCTGTCTATTAAAAAGATGATTTTAAAATACTGCTTATGGTGTATAAAGTTTTAAATGGTTTGGGCGAAATTACACTTCAGGTACTTTCCTGAACCTTCAAGACTTTTCAGGTCTACAGGAACAGGTTTGCTTTCTGTCCCCACAGTTAGAACCAAACATGGAGAAGCTGCTTTGAGTTTTTATGCACCGCATATATGGAACAAGCTCCCAGATGACTGCAGGTCAACTCATACTTCTATTAAATGTCAATTTTCCTGTTTACCACTACATTAATTAACTGATATTTTTGAACTGAATGACTTACACTGAGGGCACGGTGGTGTGATGGTTAGCACCGTCACCTCACAGCGAGAGGGTTCCAGGTTCAACTCCCTGCTGGGGCCTTTCTGTGTGGAGTTTGCATGCTCTCCCAGTGTATGTGTTCCAGCTTCCTCTCACTGTCCAAAAACATGCATGTTAGGTTAATTGGTGTCTCTAAAATTGTCCCTAGGAGTGAGTATGAGCATGTGTGGTCATTTGTCTCTGTGTGGCCCTGTGATGGACTGGCGACCTGTCCAGGGTGTACCCAGCCTCTCGCCCAATGACCTCTGGGATAGGCTCCAGCACCCCCACGACTCGACCAACTCCAGTAAAAAAATGGATGGATTGATGGACTGTGTTGTACCTCTCTCTCTGTTTTTTTTGATGACTGCAAATTTTGTTCTTTAATGCTTATATGTTTTATGTAAACCATTTCAAACTGACTTGCTTTGTTATTGTTATTGATTTGTGTTGTATGTATTAATATGCCTCACCAATGGTAAAAGCTTTTTTTTTATTAATGATAATATACAGGTTATATCTCTGACATTAAGAGAAGAAGGTCCTGAAAGAAAGCAAACTAAATGTGTTGCTATTACAGTAATTATCAGACAACTGGATGTATAATTATGTTTCATCTCTATACAGTAACGATGAGAAACTCATGTTTGCTAAGGATTGAGCCAAGTTGGATCATTAAAAGTAAACATACAGATTTAATTGTGGGAGGTGCAGTTACATTAAGTTACCCATGCTGCTGCATTCCACTGCCAGTGTGAGAACAGCACGGTCTGCAACGTGGGGTGAAAGTATCATCTCAGTGGGTTTATCTCACAGCCAGTGAGATGAATGAACTGTCAACTGGCACCGTAATCAGAGGAGGATTGAGGTAAAAAAACTAAAGGAAAAAAATAAGAAAAATAGCCATTTTTAAACGCTGTGTTTTAAGAGTGGGCTGTCCAATCCTCATCTCAATAACAGAGCATGTTTTCACTTTTCATCTTCTTCCTCTGTCTTATATCTGAATTTGTAACTAAATTGTAAGTAGCAGATATACAGTATATATGTACATATATCTACTATCTCTGAGATTTATACTACAAATATATATAAATATCTATACATATTCATAAGCGTTAAAAGCTGAAGCTACAGAACATTTGATACCGGATTCATTTGATACGTCCTCTGGGTGATGCATCTGGCTCTGTTGCAGTGAGCCTCATCAGAAATGAGGTCTCCATGGAAGGGTGGCTGTCAAGAAGCCATTCTTAAGAAAGGGAAACAGGGAGAGAACTGGACTGAAAATCAGTAGCAACAGGTCCTACAGGGGGATGAATATCCCATGATCCCATATCTCAACAGTATTGAAGCAGTGTGGGATCATCTTGACAGATAACAAAACAAAAGGCAGCCAACATTGAAAGAAAAGCATTGGAATATTCTTCTAGAAACCTCGAGAACTATTCCTGAAGACTACCTAAAGTAATTACAGGAAAGCTCGCTTAAGAGGGTTCAGGCTGTATTGCAGAAAAAATATGTTCAACCAATTATTAACTTTCAAGCTTGTTTGAATTGCACAAACTCATTTTTTGCCTTGTATGAAGTATTTTTATTCTTGTTTGCATATGTTTCAATAAATACGAGCACTTTCTTCCCATTTGCCTGGCAATGAAAAAAAAATGCTTTGCTTAAGTACTGTATGTGTTAAATTTGTACTTTTATCGGTGTATATCATATCTTGGGCTTTGATGTTGAATTCATAATTTGTGTTTCTTCTGCTTGCTCCCAGCTGTCAGGAGGAAAGACTTTGCCAACATGACCAGTTTGTTACATTTGACGCTGTCAAGAAACACCATCAGTCAAATCCTTCCGTCAGCGTTCAGTGACTTGCGGCGACTGAGAGCTCTCCACCTAGACTCTAACAGATTAACTGTGGTCAAGGTGAGATTGATAGATTAAATTAATAATGGCAAAGGGGAATTAATAGTAAATTGGATTTTACCACAGAGGCACATGACAAAACTTAGTATAGTAGATGCACTTGAGAGATTATCATCATCGTAAAGTACTCACAGTTTCTTATTGCCTGTTTACCTTATAAACCATCAGGACGACCACTTCAAAGGTCTGACCAACCTTCGCCATCTGATCCTGGCCAATAACCAGCTTCACTCCATATCTCCCCATGCCTTTGATGACTTCTTGTCCACACTGGAAGATCTAGACCTCAGTTACAACAACCTGGCCCAGGTGCCCTGGGACACAATCGGGCGTCTGACCAATGTCAATACCCTCAATATGGATCATAACCTCATAGAGAATGTTCCCCAGGGAGTATTCACCAATTTGCACAAACTAGCCAGGTAAGGACATAGAAATGAGAAGATGAATTGTTAAGAGAATGGGGGAAAGTATTTTTGCGCCTCTCCCGTAAGATGTGTTTAATTTGTTTATTTTCTCCTCTTGCTCATTCCTCGCACTCTCCCTCTTGACTGTCCTTTATCAGGCTGGACATGACATCCAACAAGCTGAAGAAAATTCCCCCAGACCCTTTGTTCCTGAGAATCCCAGTATACGCTAAGTCGAAAGGCTCCCCACTCTCCTCGCTTGTGTTGAGCTTTGGTGGTAACCCACTTCACTGTAACTGTGAACTTCTCTGGTTGAGGAGACTTACCAGAGAAGATGACCTCGAGACGTGTGCCTCTCCTTCTGACCTCAGTGCCAAGTACTTCTGGACAATACCTGAAGAGGTTTGAGTTTCTTAATTGTGCCCTTATTATAAGTATTAATATGACTATTACAGGAAAACATTTAATATAAGTATAAGTTGTTGTTTTTTTCCCTGTTTTGGCCTTTAGGAGTTTATTTGTGACCCGCCAGTTCTGACCCGTAAGTCACCTCATACTGTTGCTATGGAAGGCCAGCCTGCCAGTCTGAAATGCAAAGCGAATGGTGACCCAGAGCCTGAAGTCCACTGGATCAGCCCTGAAGGACGACTTATATCTAATGGCTCCAGGTATATACATGGTGAACAACAGAATGCTCCTTTTCTCTCTGTATCTATAGATTTTATAGGAGGTCAAGTATTGTTTGAGCAACATGACTTGCCCACTAAAAGCACCGCTTTAAATTCAGTGATGTTAGCTCACTGACAGAAAAAGAGACATTGTTTAAATTCTCTTCCTCGCAGCTCCAGCTCTGTGCATGTAACAGTGGGTCTCTGAGTCAAATGCACAATCCTACTTTTGTCTTTGCTGTAGAAAAAGGGTGTAGGCATTTGAACTTGTGTGGGCCAATTCTGAAATTGGATTTGATGAAAGTTGTTGAGGTCAAACTCTTTTCACCCATACTGTAAAACCTTTTCACATTTTTTCATCTAGTAAGCTAGTTGGCTCACTTCTCCTGTGATTTCAGCTATGGAGTTCCAATTCCAACACCTGCTATAAAAGCATTGATGATATTTGGAAACATAATGCCATAATTAGTTCTCTTTATAGACTGGACAGTTATGTTTGCATCGTTAATTATTAAGTCAGAACAGCCTCGTTTAAGGATATTGGTCCATTTACTGGTCCAGTTTGAGTTATCTCTGAGAGGTATGCGGATAAAACATACAACCAGTTAAATTACCATCACATAGATTTTTAACAAAACGCAGGTGGAGGCTGATGGCAGAAGTTTGCATTAACAAGGTGCTGGAGACAGCAGAAGAACACATTTTACAAAACATATTATTGAGGTGAATACTTATTAGCACTGGCTGGACTGTGAGTGACAGAAGAAAGCTTGTGTGATTGAGAAGTGGAAGCAAATGTGTATTTTTCCATTTCTTCATTTAAATGAATGTGGGGCATTTAAGTGATGACTAGGCTCTGTTTATCTGAAATTCAGATTCTTTAAATTCAAGCTGCAGTCCACCAATGAAAATGATAATTATATTCTCTATAAGAGACAGGAAATGTGACATATAGGCCTTTTTATTTAAAAAATACCTGTTTTTACATGAGTTTGGGGTTTTCACATACCTGTAAATCTAGTTTTAGCTCACTGGAAAAAAACAACGACAAAAAAACCTTTTGGAAAAATGACTTCAGGTGTAAGATATTCAGAAACTCATTCTGTAGTGTTGATGTGTTACCAGAGAGAACAGGAGACTTCCCATTTTGTTTGAATCAGACATGTTCTCGGTTTTTCCGGGTGATGGTGAACTACAGCTGGCACTGCAATCTGCCATAGAGCACAAAGAAGAAAAATAGGAAGGTGGCTGTTGGTGTGACACGCTGTTACAGCGCTTCAATGGAGTTTTCAGCATTATTATGTGAACAGAGATGATTTATTTCTTAAACCAGCATTTGTGTGTACAGAATTCATTTGGTTTTCCTACACGTGTGTCGGTGTGAATTAGGTCTTGGAAGAAAATGAACAAGTAGAGAGAGATTGAAATTGAGAATGATTAAACAACTGCTATAATTTCTTGTTCAGAGCTCCCTATATTTTATCCTGACTTTCAGCATTCATCTGACTTATCAGTTTTTCTTTAAACTATCTCTGTAACAACATTGTTGACAGTGCTCTAGTGTAGTATCTGAGCACTGCAGGCAGTAGCAGGGGTTTGAATGTCAAATCCAAAATTGACTGCCTTCAGCTGGTAACGCACTGATTTTTTTTTTTATCTGCAAAGTCTTTGCTGACTTGAAAGAAGTTCATTTAAGAATAATGAAAATATTCAATAATGCAATTATATTTAAAATGTAGCGCAGCAATGTCTGTCTGCCTGCAAAACCTTCAGTCATTGTTCCATCAAGTTTATTTGTACAGCACAATTCGTACACAAGGTAATTCAAAGTGCTTATCATCACAATTAAACTATAGTGCCAACCAAAAATGTATGTAAATTGTTGCAAAAAAAAAAAAGACATGAAAGGCATAACTTCTTGTTATCTCAATTTGAATTTGTTTTAGAACATTAGTTTTCCCCAATGGAAGCCTGGAGATCAATGTCACGTCCCTGAAAGATTCCGGAAACTTCACTTGCATCGCCTCCAACGCAGCAGGTGAATCCACGGGGAGGGTGGAGCTAGTTGTCACAGCAGTGCCTCATCTGGCAAACAGCACAAGTCGCAGCCGAGATCCGTCATCTGATCCCGCTCCCTCTGACATCCTGACCTCCTCCAAGGTTGCCCTGCCTAACAACGAGACAAGAGGGGCAGACAGGAGGGTCTCATTGGTGGAGCTGACAGGAAACTCTGCCCTCATTAGGTGGAGCAGTCAAACCCCTACATCTGGAGTCAGGATGTTCCAGGTCCAATACAACAGCTCTGGTGATGACACACTGGTTTACAGGTCTGTCTGTTTGCACTTGCAGTTTAAGCTTTTTTCTGTCTGTGTGTTTTAATTCCTTGTCGTGTTTTTCTATGATTGCTCTCATGAATTTTCTTCAAGCACGATAGTAAAAGGCATTTGAGTGTTTAGTGTTTCTTGCACGTGGGGTGATTGGTGTGTGCAGTTGTGCTTAAGTTATCTTGGAGACATCAGCCACTTTTATGAGGATGAGTGCAGATGATAGTTGGTACAAGAGGAGATTTGTGCCCCGCAGACATAAAAGTCTAATCAACTGAAATGATGAAGAAATCTGTAGTGGACCAAATCTGATTGAGCAGAGTCTGTTGACAATGTCTGCATTCCTGCCTCTGCTTTGCTTCTTTGTATTGTGGGTATTCTTTGCTCTGTGGCCTCTTTGCCAGCTTTTATATAACAGTTTGAGGAATAGGACACTTTTCCACATTTTGCGAGGCGTGACTCAAAGGTGGCCATCGGTTACCTCCATCCTTATTTTGTCACATTTAATTCTGACAATTTAACTACACTGTATGGCTTTGCACCAGTAAATTAGTCATTTACTGGCAACGGCGTCACTGGTAATATACAATGTTTTTAATAGTGTCTAATTGTAGTTTGACATGAACAATATTATTGCAAATTAATCTTAAGTTTTTTCCTCTGAATTTACAATAGTTTTACAATAGTGAATAGTTTAGTCTATAAACTGAAGTAGATTTGACAGTATGTGAGATATAGAGTAGTAAGCCAGCGACAGTTCTCTTGATTTTGATTCATGAAAAATAAGTGTCACAAAAGCACATACTTATGAATGAAGAATTCCTTAATGAATCAGTAATACAGTAGGAATACATTTACTCACGTTTTTTAATCGTACATTGTAAAGTACCACCAATGCCCATGATGGGCTAACGTGAGCAAGAGTCACCCTTTAAAATAATAAGTTGGTTTTTGAAACCTCACCTTAATTGATTTGAAAATGAGAAACTATTATTTCCTTATATTATATTCACATTTATTCACATCCTCTTCCTTTTCCCCTTCTTCGCCCCTTTCTTCTTATAAGTATTACAGATTAAGTGTGCCTTGTGGGAGTTGTGGGAGAAAAATCACACTTAACTACTTGCAAGTGTTGAAGTTAAGTTATTTTCTTAACCTTTGTTCTGAGGGAGAATCTTCCAGATTCTCTCTTTGTGTGGAAGCTAAGGTGCTGGCAACCATTTTGCTTAGATATCTCTCAGGAAACCTGGGGAACCCGTCTTTATTTCAAATTGGCAAGTTCTCATGGCAACAAGTTAGAGTATTCTTCTAAATCTTATCATATGTGACAAGAAACCTTGAAACTATCACACAAGTACTGTGAATTATATTTATTTATTTATTTTTTTTATTTTTCTGTAGTGCAAATTAAATAACCAGAGACATTGGATACATCTTATGTGATTACAGAAGTAAATCAAATTTGTCTGCGCTATACTGCAACATAGTCTGCATAGCCAACTTGGTTTTCCTCTTAATCAATAAACCCAAATTGTCTGGAGAAAATCATTTCTTCAAAAAATAACTGTTTGCAAACATATTGTTAAAGGAAACAATTTCCCATTATTTGTAAAAAGTCAGCACTTGTGAAACATGGGGAATTGTGCCACGGTGGAGACGTGATTGTGGTGTTACCTTTCAGCGGTGGAGTACATATATGTATTCAGATAGTTTAGTGAGCTGCGAGAGACAAGCAGCCTCTTACAATTCCAAACATGAGAAGCGTTGTCCAGTGAAGCATCTGTCCATCTGCAACTGGCCGGTCAATGCTGGAGGCTGTTAGCGGATTCACAGGTACACAGTTGTTAGTAGTCAGATGTGTGTGTGTGTGTGTGTGTGAAACCACATTTGTGCGTGTGACTGGGAATCTTATTACGAGCTTCACTTGTTCAAAATCCCCATCCAGACTTTTACTAGACAATCACAAGAGAGTGGTCATGTTGTGGTGACTGTTGCTGTATAGGATGGAGAGTGGAAGGACAGATGTGGACAGATGCATTGTAGTATATTCTCCAGCCATGGCTGCAAGAGAGGAAATTAAGATCCTCTCAGAAACAAAAAGCCTAGAAAACATGTCTCTCTCTAACTCTGAGAAACCACTTGGTCATATTGAGGGTAAATATATGAGATACCCTCATCAGTGCTAACATGCCTTGTGACAGCTGTCTGGATGGAAGCTGGTCTGACATCATCTGAAGTAGCTTCGTGGTTATCAGGTTCCACTTCTTTGTTTCGCTTATCTGACTCATGAATGGCACATAAACTAAATCCCCATCCTCAGTGACCTCAAAGACACACCTTTAAAGCTGCTGGCAGCACAACATTTTTAATTTAAAAGAAAATACCGCTCACCACCAAACAGTAGTTGTGTTCTTATGTTGCCATGGCAATAAGCTATTATAAATAAACATCTTTGTCTTTGTGCTTGTGTCAATAGTAGCAGTGAAAACATTTGAGAATAAACTTGAACATTACCCACCATACTTTGCATTAGATAGGCTTAATTTGAACTCTTGAAAGTAAACTGTTTTTCACTAATTATGTGAAGCTGCCAGCAGAAATCTTTTTTTTAAAAATCAGTCAAAAAAAAGAATTATCTCCAGAAAAGTCAGTCCTCACGTTCGTTTTTTTTTTTCCCCCAACACCACTTCAACTTTCTATTTTTGCAAGAGAGTAATGAAAAAGAACACACAGAGCTATTTGGTTAGGAGATGCAGGCACACCTCCAACTCTGAAGACAACATACTCAACTGCACGGTACCCTCTGTCGAGGCTGTCCGCATCATGTGGAGCGAGATATCCCATTGTTGTCGCAGTTATTTTTGACTCTTAGGTTTATTAACATACTGTGCATGTTGGCTGTGCTATAGTTGCTTTGCAGTTGAATCTGTGGCAAAGCAGCTATGTCTGTCGTGGTAGTCAACCACACTTTTGAACCGCTGTAACAGTTACAATGTTCTACCTTGAAGGCTGGATCTCAGCAAAAAAAAAAAAAAGAAGACAATTTTGGGAGGTTTTTCACATAAGCATTACTATTATAATGCAGGTCATCCACAATACTCTTAAGAAGCGAAAGCTTGTGAGAGGAGACATGTGGATTGCAACACCGCACATGTAAGAATATTACAAATCCAGGTAATCTTTACTTTTAAATAGGTTAAAGATGTCATTACGTGAGTGTTTGATCCACCAAACAACCAAATAATGTGTTTATGTCACAGATGACAAGTATTGTAATCTATGCCCCTTTATATGAAAGCATTTCATTAATCACTCATTCTCATTAGAGTATTACACATAATTATTCTTATGAATAATATATTATTACTGCAATAATTACATTTGTTGTTAATGTTTAGAGTTTAAAAAGGGAAAAAAAAATGTTTGACTGAGATCATAGCTGAGTCATGAGGCTCACACCGTACATGATCACATGGTGTTCTGAGATTAACATCCATTAGCAAGCGTCAACATTGCTCCGGCTCAGTTCTGAGAGATAAATAAATAAACTCACGAAAAAGCTCTGAGTGTGTGTATATGTGCACAGTCCCTCTTCTCTATCTTTCTTTGGTCAATATCCATTAAGAGGGGTGAGGCGCATCGCCATGAAGAGAGGAGAGGTGGGGGAGGAGAATCGAGGGTGAGGTTACACGAGGTTGAAGCCTACAGCTGACAGGAAATAAGGAGAGAAAGCAACACTGATCCGGCAAGAAGACGCCATTTGAGCTCAATGTGTACTTTTTGCTTTGTGGTATTTATTTTCTATTTTTTGTTAAGCAGCCATTTTATTAACACTGAATTATACCACAGTGGTTGAAGCTTGAAAAAATACAAAAAAAAAAAAAATTACTAATAGAGAAAGGACCAAAGCGCTAACTTTTGTTCAAAGGAAAGTGAAAAGATTGAGACCTTCCTCATGCACATTGCATCAGAGGGGTCTCCCCTGGGTGATAAGTAACAGACAGACATGGCTCTCGGGTTGCTTTATTTGAGCAGCGGATGAGGAGGAAATTATATTCTGTTTTGGAGAACAATAAACATCCTCTCCACAGCATGCTGGCAGGACAGAGGAGCAGCTGCAGTGAGAGGCTCATCCCTCTGCGCTGCAGGACTGAGAGGTTCAGGAGGTCCTTTGTCCCCACAGCCATAAGGCTTTTTAACAGTGACTGCTGACATGTTCTTCTCAAAATTTATCTGTTTAGTTATTTATTATCATTATTATTAGTTTTGTTTGTTTTTTGTTTTTGTTTTTTTGTTAGTATTGTTTTTGTTGTCTAATATATAATCATTGTAAACATTAAAAAAAAAGAGCTACTTGACTAATTGGAATTCCCCCCACTGGGGGGTGAATAAATTATTTTTCTATTCTATTCTATTTGAGATATGGTTTTGACTCATGAATTTGAAGACTGAGTGTAAAAAAATCATTACTAAATGAATCCAACATAAGCATTCATATGACTGTATTTTACAATCTAAAATAATTGGTTTTTGTGTTCCACCTTTATCAAGTAGGCAGCTTCCATTAGAATAACTGCCACTTCAGAAAGACTCATTTTTTTCTGAAATCTTCTGTGGAGACCAGAAAATAAAGAGGTCTCTCTTTGATGGTTTAAACCCCCATGATTACACACAATCAATAGCAACAAGTTTGTGTGAGTTTGTGCATCGGGGTGTATTTACAAGTAAACCTTTAACATGATTTAATCCGTCTCTAAAACATGCTCTTTAAGATTGCTTGATTAGCCTAATCAGTGCCGCTCAAAGTGTAGATGATTGAAAAAGTAAATGAATGAATGAAGAAATTAAGGAATGAATGATTGAATGAAGGGATGCATGCCATTTGTGGCTCTTCTTTCACGGGATTGTAAGATGCTTTTATATTAAACATGCAGTTCACAGGTTACATAGTCTTTAAGAAAAATGACTTAACAGAAAACAAATTCATGAATAAATCTTTTTTTTTATTCATCTTGTCTTTAGGTGTTAATGCATGTACAATCATGTGTGCTATTTAAAGGAAGACCAGCTTACAGTGGCCCTTGTTTCTTCTTTCGAAGGCAATAGACACTCTATCCCAGTGATTTTAATGTAAGTGCCATTAGACTTGTTTCAGGAGAAAACAGTGTAATGCATTGTGTACAGGCTTCAAACTTGGAGCTAATTGTGAAAAGCAATGGCTGTAACTCTGGCCATGTTTAAGAACAGGGCACGATGGCATCTTACATTGCGGGACATGTATTAAACATGCGTGACCACATAAACTGGTTACTTTAGGTTGGAATGATTATATATGCTTTAGGCTTTACTTACATCTTTTCTTCACATCTCCAGGAGAAAGGGGAAAAAAGAACACTTTTAATGGATACTTAACATCCTGTATTTTCATCCTATGTGGCTGCTATACTTGGAACATGCGCAGTTATCCAAGGTCTGCAGAATTACCATTGAAATGCTGACCTGGCCACCTAATTGACATGCCTCAGCGGACTGCAGTGTGTGAAGCCTGACTTTATAATATAGAGATCTGACACTCAGGGGATCCTGTTTCATGATTAAAATTACAGTAGAAATCCATGTGTTATAGATTTTGTCAATATTTGACACTGGTATATCACTTTTCGATGTAATCTAACAGAGATTTCTGTAAACTAATATCTGCATCTGAATCAATGAGTGTTAATATTTTTGGTCTTGGAAGTTTCTGGTTTTCATATTTTTTGTGAGAATAGTGTTTACCAATCGCATTCTGTTTGCATGTAACAATTCCTAATTGAAGCAGAATATATTGATTTAAATACAATGAGGAAAACTGCTGTCTGATGAGGATTTAGCTTTTAACACGATGTCCTGTGCAGAGGCTCCGATTAAAACACACACACACACACACACAAAGAGGCTGCTTTCTCTGGTAAGGACAGCAAAATAATTGTTTACTTTTGTATTAACGTTAATAAATATCTCATATTGAAACGTTATACATCTTTTGCTGCAAATTAAAGAAATAAATGGAAAAGTTTACTTTTTACTCTTCACGCATGGGAGCATTTGACTTTAGGTGCATTCACAGTACATATTTCTTTGATAATAAATGCAAAGCATCATTGTGGATGTTCAAGCCCACACTAACACACACAAACACTTTCTGAAAATATACATCACTTCAATATCTGCTTTTAAACCAGCACTTCTGACTCTTCTCTAAATTCACACCACTTCCTCTGTCTGGATCACGGATGGGTGACTACCTGGCTGAGTGCGTGTGGGATAAGTTTTTCTGAGTATGTGCTTGTGTTTTCATTTGTGTTTGTGTGTGTGTGTGTTCAGGGGGATTTTAAGAGTTGTATTTGAATTGCATTTCCCTCACCAAGCAGGGCAAGAGAGGTGAATGTATAACTTTTTTTATACATTCACCCACACAAACACATGCACACCAACTTTTTTCCTATTCCTATTTCCTATTTTTCTGTGCTTCCTACCACTCATTTCAGGTAAGAAAAGTGAGCTTACGTCATGTAATATGACCAAATGTTAATGTGTGTTTTACACCTCAGTGCAAGAATGAGGACTTGTTCCATTCATTATTTAGGCTCCATCATCAAAACTGTTGTTGCACTGTGATGCAGCGTTATTTTTCTTTTCAGTGAAAACTGGCAAAGGAATTATCATTGCCTTGTTTAGTCCACAAGAATGCCTTCTATTATCTTATGAAAGAAGACAACAGGCGTATGCAGTTTAAAATATTGAAATCACGTTCTTGGTGTGGTATTGATAGTGAACTACATGCTTTATCATAGAGAATGTGTCTGAATATGTCTGTGAACCAGCAGTTTCTGTGTGTGTGTGTGTGTGTTAGAACATCCATCTATGTGGGGACCTGTTTGGGTTTTGCACTTTGGTAGGGCATTTTTTGAAAATGTAGACATTTTGACATTTTACACTTACTGTAAACTAAAATGTATTGCTTTTTGAAGGCTGTTGTAATGGCTGCTTACATACTCACAGAAAGGGGAGTTTGACGTATGGCATTTTAAAGGCCACTGCTGACACACCTAATTTTTATTCCCAGGGCATCAAAGAACTCTGTTTCGGAAGAACGTACCATCATTTGAATACATACACAGTCCTGCGGTGTATTACTGTACATGGTAATATGTGATGCCAGTAGCAACCAGTGCATCATTAACAACTTAAAAAAAGTCCTGATCGGGCAGTAGAAGGTGAAGGAGAGCAGTGAGTTGCAGGACTTTTGCTTTGGGGCATATGTTTGGGCTCCTTGTTTTGTCTTTTAGCTTTTCCTTGGAGCTTGATCAGGTTTTGGCATCAAAACTCGATCTGATTGTACACATGCACTCCTTGGTTGGGGTGAGGAAAATATCATGATTTAACTCAACAAAAACACTCCCACAATATCAATTAATGCTGCATGTTGAAAAAAAAACAAGCTTATAAATACTCAATAAGATGGCAGAGGGTACTAACCAGACCAGATTCACTGAATTTTTGCACTGAAGCTGGTGACTGTGATTAATTCCTACTGATACTGTCACTGTTTTCATCCAAGACATTTTGTGTATCTAGTACTATTGTCACAACAGCTTTTAAAAACTAGCAGTACACTATAAAATGATACCACTACCATCAGTGCTACTATTACCACTATGTTAGATTTATAGTGATGCTGTGTAGATGTTGTCAAACCAGGTTAATGTTCATATACAGTCTAACCACAATGACATGTCTGCCTTATCATAGCATACATATACTCATGCGTGCTCGTGTGAACTTCTGCACACCCACTGGCAACAATGAGCAGTCAGATTGCTGTAGGTCATTGTCATTTAATTGAATGATTCACTGGATATGTACTAATGAGCTTAAGAGCCTAACGACAAATGACTGCCAGCACAGGCACACACACACAAACACACACACACACACACATGCATACACACACAAAGACTATTGCACACACATTCTTGCATTGCTGGCACCTGCTGCATTTGTGCCAACTAAATCAGAGCTAATGAGTCATATCAGAGAAGTTGAGTTCAAAGACATTGAAGACGTGGTCTATTTAGTCATCTCTCTTTTAAATCACCACTGCTGTTCTGTTTCTTCTTTTGCTACCTAAGCATCTTCTGAGTCTACTTCTCCTTTCTTTTGTAGTCCACTCCCTTTTCTGAGATGTTTTTGGCCCGTATAAGTCTGCATATCTGACATAACCTGTCCCCTCTTTCTTTATCTGGATTATTTTCTGACGTAGTTTTGTTTTGTTCTTCTTTTCTCACATCTCAATTTTGTTTTTATTCATCTACCTTACTTGATCTTTCAACTGGCAGTCCTCATTGTATCCCCCTTCCTCCGTCTCTTTCTATCTCTGCTCTCTTTCCTCCGCCTACTGTATGTTTGCGGTTCTCAGCAGAATGCTGTTTTCCAGCCAAGTCATAATCCGCTCGTTTGGTGTCTTGTTGCCATTTTCATCAATGTCCCAAATCGATGCTTAATTATCCTGCAACAACCACCCCTACCCCATGTCTCTCATCCCTTCATGATCCATCTACAACCTATTTCCCGCTCCAGCTCCCACCCACCCTTCAGATCCTCTTGGACAGAGGGAAGGTTAATTAGAAAGACGCATGACACACAACAGTTAGCAAGGGAGAATTAAGGGAGGAGAAGCATAATGAGAGGGAGAAGAAGAGGGATCATAAGAAGAGAGGTGAGGATGAAAGGAGAGAGGCAGCGGGTAAGAGGCAGGAGACTGTGGGGCAGCAGGGGGAGGAGCAGAGCAAAAGAGGAACTTGAGAGGATGAGTAGAATTAAGACGAGGGAATGTTGATGATTAATGGGTATAAGAGGTGAAAGCTGGTGAATTACATCCCATAACATTTGATACAATATGAGCTTTGAAATTGTTTTGTTGAAGGAGTTATCCTGTATAGTGGTGCGGTGGTTTGCGCCGTCGCCTCACATCAGGAGAGTTCCTGGTTTGAATTCCAGCTGGGGCCTGCCTCTCGCCCAATGACAGCTGGAATAGGCTCCAGCCCGCAACCCTGAGTTGGATTATAGAAAATGGTTGAATGGATGGATGGAATTAATTCAAGCATAATGCCCTCTAATTCTAGCTTTTAATACACAGTTTCCTGAGGTCCTAATGAAATGTGTGACATGCTTTAGTCAAAGTACCACCGGGAAACAATATAACAGCTCCTTGTTCCACCATGAATTTCCACCTATTCACATTGACCTGTTTTACAGTAACCCTTAAAGCATAGAATTACCATATGACAAAGTAAACAGTAAGTTGCCTGAGAGCTAACACAGTCAAACATAGCTTAAGAGACCTCAAACTTGCACCCACAAAACTAATTGAGAAATGCTTTCAATTTTATTCTAGAATTCTATTCTTCCACTCACATATCCATAGAAGTTTGGTCACAGACAAGTCATGCATTGAGCTGACGAAGGTTGGTAAAACACCACAACACTAATTATATTGGCCAGCCAGTTTATACTCCAGTCAAAACTTGTCTAGTAAATCCTCTTTCCTCTTATTTCCATTGACACTGGGCTTCACTGTTGGACCCTTCCTCTGAACTTTGATTTTCTTTTTTTTTTTTTTTCGGGAAATCAGAAGTTCCAACTGGAAAACAAATAAGTAGTTACTGTGAGAAGTATGTGAATTAAATAACTACTGATGAGACTTTGCAAAGCAATATCAGCAGCAGATTTATACTTTAAGCTGGGGGTAGATGAGGATGAGGAGACTGGACATCTTTTACTGCAAGCTGTTAGGATAACCCACTTTTCTCTTGCAAATCTGAACCACTAACTGACAGTACAATTTATAATTATTGTTTTGTATCTAAATAGGAAATATACTACATGCATATTATAAACGTGTGTAAAAGAATAGTGTGAAATAACTTTAAAAATTTAGTATTAAAATTGAAAATCATTTGATAACTAGACTGCATTTGTTGACAATGGTTTGATAAGTGTCAGTGCTGTGATGAAGATGTAAAGGGAGGGTTATGTATGACCGGAGTGAGAAAAATGATGTGGCCTCTTAAAAAATTCAGCTGTTAACCTACAAAGTTCCTGTTGTTTATGTGACTAAGACAACAGCTCATTAGAATATGAAGCATTCAACTTTTTCTTTAGTTTCCTGCCACAGTCCAAAGCATGCCCACGCTGGTCATCTGAATTGTAAATTTGTAATTTCCTTTAGTGTAGAAATTCATCTGTATAACTCTCTAATGGGACATGGGTATTTTTCCTCTTCTAGTTCCATGCATGAGTGGCTAACCTGCTGCGAGCCTGTAGTGTTGATGAGGACTGAATGCATAAAAAATGAAAAATGAATGACGGGAAAAATAGAATGGACAGGGGATGTGTTTGCTGAATAGAAATATAGCACTGAATTAGAGCACTTGTCAAGATCAGTAGCCTGCTACAGCCTAAAGTATCAGGAATAAACAAGATGATTCAAACCTATTCCAATGAGTGAAACTCAATCCAGTATATTGAATGCATTGCAGTCCAATTTACTGCAGCAGTAAGCTGTGATGAGATTAACAGTGTTGGGGCTGTTTTGCCCTTATCTTTTATTGCAATTAAAGACTTGGAGTAATACCATAGTAATGTTTATATAAAACATACCATACGTGTCATTGTTATTGTCATTCAGTTACTGTTTTTCTGATTGGCTTTTGGGTAATTGGTTCACATATTACCCTGTTATCGTTCATCAACTGGGAGGGAATGGTGGTTGAGGATTGGGGTCATGATCCAAAGAATTAGTGACAAATTAATCCAGTAGCACTAATGACAGCTGTTTAAAGAGATGCTGCTACTTGCAACTGCTATTTGTGTTGACTACAAAAAAATAAAAATAAAAGTGAGCTGAAATTGTCCGTCCATAGTTTCCCCCCAAATAATCAAACAAAACAAAGTTGGAATACTTCCTTCATAAGTCGGCACCAACATCCTCCACAACAAAGTGCCACTTTTTTGATTTTAGGGCAAAAAAATATACTGTAAATTAGACAAAAAGAAATTAACTCAAACATAACACATAAACTTTCGTTTGATGTAAGATCGCTGTTTCTGGGTGAATAGGTCATCCCATTATCAATCTATTTTGTTCCTCGTACTGAAAATAAATGAATAATTTATTAGAATATGCTTCTGCAATGAAGAAAACAAAAAATTACAGTGACATGAAAATCCTTTTTAACCTTGTTTGCCATCTCTGTGTACTTTAATATTTTAGTAAAACATTCTGAAACATAATCATCGTTTTCTTGTAGTTCAATATTGAAATTCCATTTATTTACTTTTCTTAAAATTAATGCGTTTTAGTTGCTGCCTGGCATAATTACTCCCACCTTGAGCACTCTCTTTCTCTTTCAAAATGAATGAATAAACATGCTTGTTAAAGAGAATTTCAATTTTTAAAGTGCAGTAACTTGATTAGAGAAACAGCCCCACTAAATTAGAAGGTTCTTCTGTTGTGTGAATGATTGCTTATGTTTCAATCAGAACAAGGGCACATGAATCTATAATAAGGAACGTGTCAGTTTGCAGTTTCACATGAAACACATTTACAACAGAGCTATTGATTGATGTTATGTTTCACTGACATGTTGGATATCATACTTTTCCTGCTGGTAAATATGGGAAACATTACACCCGCTGTCTCTCTTTCCTTCTCATCCCTCGTTATTCCTTTGCTCGATCATTACTTATTCTGGTGTCCTCTCACTTCTTTATCAGTTGTCTTCTTTGATTCATTATGTTATGTTATTATTATGTTATGATCCATTATGTTATTCATTACCTTTTGTTCATTATGGCTATCAGAAACATTTTACCTTTCTCTTTTTTAATTTCTATCCATTTGACACAATACTGTTAAGAATTTCACGAGATAATAACAGTAACATACTTACATGTGTCCCTGTTTATTTAATAGTGCATTAACTGTAATTTATTTGAACAGTTTACTGTATTTAGAATTACAGTATATTGCAGCTGCATGATAGTGGATTCATTGTAGTTTTACAATATATATGAACATGATCTTGCTTTAAAAAAATTCTGCTTATTTTCTATTATATTCTATTATATTTCTACTATATTTTGAGGAACTGTAACACATTACAATTTTGTGCTGATATATCTACTATTATGTTAACTGACAAGTATTAACATTTAACATGTTAACTTCAGCATGTGAGGGATGTACATTTTAACTACTTAAAATTACAATTAAATACAGTAAAATACTGTAGAACCCTAACCCCTTATCCTCAAGTAAGGTAAGAGCCAATATAATTTATTTTTAAAACAAAAACCTTTTTTGCTGGTTGCTGATTTTCTGGTCTCCTTGGTTACAGGCAAACACAATAGGTTACGATGAAACTTTGTCACAACCTGGTTGGATTTACCCAATAACCCCACTTGGTTGGGGTTAGAAATAAAACCTCTTTGGCAGGGTTTTAAGATAATCATTGTTAGGGCTAATATAAACTATTTTTACAACACAACCTCAAACTTCATCAAAGGCATTTCTACAATCCACAAACATCCACTCTCATCGTCATGAAATGTTACATAATCTTCAGCTTGAGCAAACGTTTATTTGGGTGAAAGCCAGTCTCAATGACCAACTAGCTCACTCGTTCTATGTTGTGGTGCGTTTGGTATATTGGCTCTGTTGGTCAAATCATTGAGGTGTGGGTTTAAAATCATGAAAAGTATATGATCATTTTTATTCTATATTATTTTAGCTACTGTTTGAAAATCTAGAGGTTATGTTGAAGAACCTAATACCCAGGTATCCGCATATCTACCTGGGCTGGAATTAAAAATTGTAAGGTTTGTTTTGTTCACTGTCCACCTTCATCCTTCCTTTTACATTATTCTAATTCCTAGAGTCCATAACAATATATATTTTTTTGTTTTATGAAATTGTTTAGATGTTACTTCTTTTAAAAAGTAACAAATTGTGACATACTAATGGTATAAATAACTTCACAAACTTGCATTGGGGCTCCATGCCTACACAGAAAGAAAAATCAGTACTATTGAAAAAATGTCATCTCATGGATTGCTCTTTAATTTTCCTGCACGATGAATGTTATATCTTTGAAGAAGGTCACTGCATTTACATTTATTGATTGTCAGATACTTTTCCCGAAGCAACATAAGATAAGGTATGACCGAAGTCACAGTGGATCAAAGAGAGGCCATCAGTAAAACACGTTGCAATCCCCAGATCGAACTTTCTGCCTGCGCTTTAAGACAAAAGGTGTATGAATGAACACATGGATGCACAGCTAATGTTGGTTAACAAACTGTAAGTGTGCTCAACCCAAAGAATTATACCTCACATTCAAACCCAGGGCAACTATCTTATATATATATATATATATATATATATATATACATTAGATATTCACAGGATATAACTTTTCTCTTACAGATTAACAGTGATTGTCAATCTATCCATTGATTTTCTATACCCACTTCAGGGTCGCACAAGGGCTTGAGTCAATCTCAGCTGAGATAGGTGGAGTACACCCTGCGCAGTGTCGCAAGTCCATCAAAGTGCCACACAGAGACAGAGAAAAAAAAGCTTAAAAAAAACCTGCACGCTCACGAGGGCCCATTTAGAAGCACCATTACCCTAACATGCATGTTGTTGAAGAAGAAGTCAGGAGCACCTGGAAAGAATCAGTGCATGCCTGGAAAGAACATGCAGACTCCACACAGAGAGAGGCCCCAGCTCAGATTCAAACCAGTTTCTTTCTGTTAGGCAACATGCTAACCACTACATCACCTTGTGCTTGCTTTAAGTGAAATTATCCTTGAACCATTTGAATTCAGATATAAGCCTGAATGGCTGATTCATGGGTAATATCAACAATGTGGCCTGTTTTTAGCAGTGAATTTAGATTTAAACTCCTTGATATGAACTTTATAGGTATTTCTTACAGGGCATTCATAAAAAAATGTATAACCTACCCACAAAAACAAGTACATGGAGATTAAAGTTTAAAAAACAATGAATTGTATCACACCAGTACTAAACCCAGTTATTTAAATGGTCCACACATTAATTCTCTGTCTTTGAATTGTGCTTCTTTCAGAGGTTTTATATTAGAGGCTCTATAATGATTCTACTCATGCAGCTTTTCTTATGTGTATGCACTTGAAATACACTATGCAGTACGTATGAACATATTGAGGGCAATCTTGACTTCATTGACTTGTCAAGGACATTTTGACACGTGGACGTACTGAGGATCAAATAACAGACCCTAAGGTTGGAAGACGATCACTCTCCTGGCTGAGCCACCCAGTGAGGGCTAGTGATGCTGTGGAGATTTCAAAACGTACCCTCAATACAAATGTAGACTTGATGTGCCCAGGCTTCCATTTTCAGATGTTATTAGCTCAAGCATCACATGTCAACCTGTTAAAGTTTAATAAAAGCAGCCGCATTAAGTACTTCATGTTTAAGTATCTAGGCTTTCCAATCATAGAATCTGTCATCTCTTGAATAATTCAATGTTCCAAAGTTCAGTCATAAATTAGTTAATTAGTGACATGTGCTGCGATACTTCTAAGAGTCATTCTGCTTTTAACAGATTTCAATTAATATGTTCGAAATGCAGTTTGATGTTTTTTCTCATAAAAGCCATGCATTATAATAACTTACTATAATACACTTATGAATGCCTGAAATACCATCTTCCACTCAGTGAAGCATTTGAAATAGTTTTAGAAAACTTTTTCATTCCTGTAATGTGATTACAAATAGTTTTTACAATCTTGCAGTAAAATGTGTTCTGCCATTCATAAGCGACCATATTTTACAAGAGAAGAACACAAGGGAGAGAACACAACCGCATTTAACTCAGCACCCCCCCACCCCAAAAAAAAAAAACAAAAAAAAAAACAAAACAGATTAAATTTTAACAGAAAAGGTAAATTGACTACCGATCTTGCTTGTGACTAAATACAATCCAAGTCTGTTTAACTGATTAAATGACAGGAAATGACATCAGCTTGTTGGAAGGGACTTGAGTAAAAAATTAAATGCAGTTCTTTTTTGGTCATGTTTTGTAACATGTTGTACACATCATGGCCACTGTAGCTAAGGGCCTTATCTGAAGTGACTCACATTAACTTGGAGGAGGTACATAAGCTCTTTTTCTTTTCAAATATATTCATCAATCTCCATATCATTTAGGTGCAAGGCAGGGAGAGAGAAATAGGGCACAGTCTACTGTGAGATGGAATTATGGAAGAAGCATGGGGGGAGTCACAGGTTAGTGTTGAGGATTGATAAAATAGGGGAGAGGTGGGTAGAATGAGGGAAGCAGAGAGGAAGAGACTGGAGGGAAACAAAAAAGAAAACAGTGACGAAGGACAAGAAACGAGATCAAAAGCAGGGGTGCAGGAAAGGGGATATAAAAGGTAGAGGGAGAGTGAAAGATGAAAGAAAAATGAGATAACAGTAGGAGGGTGGAAAGAGGGATGCCTCATTAGGAGTGAGGACCTGGCTCAGCTCCACATGAAGGAACTGCTGTCAGAGGTCCCACTGAATGGGCTTTAAGTCACAACTGAGTCTCCAAACCCCAGAAGATTTGGCACTGTGTCTTATTAGTTCAAAATGAGAAAGAAACAAACTCAAAGATGCACTCAGATACATAAAAGAGAGGAAAACAAAACCCCATACATGGAAAGATATAGGGGTGCATCTCAAGAGTTGAAGAACTTAGGAGTTAGAGACCTCAGAAGTCACAGACTTGGATAGATAATGACCAGTTAAAACACTCTTTCCAGCAGCTGGATTTAGGTGTATCTCAGAGTTCTTGCTGTCTTAAGTTTTCCCGTTGTATAAATCCAATTGTGTGAAGCTTGAATTTTCCATTGCTGAATGACAAATGATTGAAGAACAAGTCTAAACTTTGGTAAACTCAGCATTTCTGAGTGACCAACATGACACAAACACCATGACATAACTCAATGTCGGAGTTTGGAGAAATGTCCAGACCATAGGTTGACCCTAACCCTAAGTCCTTTTCTGCTGATGACATGCTGAGTTTGTTTTGTGTTTCTGTGGGGAGAGCGCAAACAATTTCTTGGTGGGGTTTAAAATGAATGAATTAGCAAAATGTGATGCCATGTCAGGGTCAGAGCTAGCTTCAGGAGATGAAAAAACAAAGTGGGACTCTAGAAAAATGAAATAGCATTGAACTAAGAACAAGGAAAGTTGAGCATAGTTCAGCCTCGGGACTGATTGTCCCAACGTCTCCAAGCATTGGGCCTGTCCACCATTGAGCGTTAAAGCATTATATCTATGTGAATCCTGCCTAAGACGGTGTTTGCTCCTGGTGCCACATGCTGCTGCAGCTGGTACTGTATATTAAGACGCCAAGAACAAAGGATGCCCATCTCAGAGATGCTTTAACTAAACTGCAGTGTTTAACACCCTGGAAATGAGAGTGGGTTTGGTATTACTAAGGAAATTGCCACATAAATTTAGTAGCAAGTTTACTGTGTTGTTTCTAAGCTAATAATTCATTGTCTCTATTGTGTTCTGAGCTAATGGCTTCACAACAGTCTTTACAATGGCTACTAATTGTTAAAATAGAACTCTGTCACTGCTAACAGGGCAGTATTTATGTACCAACCTCCTCTAATGGGCTTATTTGAGTATGTTATCCTCTACAATAGCTTGTATGTCTGTCTAATGTAAACTCCTACATGCTCATGTGCAGGATTTGTCATTTAGGCTTGTAATGGGTATTCTTATCCTGCTGTCTGTCATGCTCTGGCCCTATCTCTCTGTCTGTGTCTATTTGGTTTTTTTTTTATCTTCTTTCCTCTGTCACATGCTCTCATCTGTGTCCATTATGGTCTCTCCATCTCCTCTCTGTCAGCAGGAAGCAACAGTAATGACCAACTCTCAAATAATCACAATACACGCTCACACAGATATGAGCAGCTCCTCAACTCGCACACTGTGTCTCTCACTCACACACACACGCACACACACACATCACACAGCATGGAAGGGTGTGACTGCTTATGGGGGTCATAGACGAATTGATGCAATGAGCGTGGACAGGGAAAAAGTGAGTGTGCAATAAATGGAGAGAGGCATTAAGTCTACAGAACTCATCGGCACTGCCAGTACTCATAATTTACTTGTATAAATGTGTGAGTGTGTTGTCTTCATCGCTGCATGCCACATGCATGCCACATGCATTCAGCAATATCCCTGAGGGTGGCTCTTTGAACATGAGATGCATACATGTATGAATGTGCATAAAACGATGGATGAGATGTCGGATGAGATTAATTATGTAAAGGCAAGGTTTTGCAAGTGAGCGTGTACTTTTTGAAGCATGTGTGCACATGAAGGTCCTTGGCATCCATTTTGATTTACGGTAATGGCGTTAATGCTTTTGCTGACACTGCATTTGCATAAGCCCAGCAGATCATTTGCAAAGACTGCATGTGAGAGGGGGTAAACATGTAACTAAGCCAGCGCCCGTCAGTGCAGAATATCAAAATTAATGCGTCTTCCTGCTTGAATTATTCAGCCAGCTATAAAACTCAGTCTCTAGTTCTCCTTCACTTTAAATTTTACACTCTTTGTTTCTGTATTATTTTCCTTCTTTTTCATGACAGATCATCTTTGCTTTTAGCAGTTTCTTTGTCAGGTCTGTTATGGTTCATACATATCTTTCTCTTATTCATAAAACCGGGTGAGTTAATGCCTTTGAATTAATTTCTGTCTGTATTTCAGATTAGAGCAGGAGTGAATAGTCCATGAAAACTCAAAAAGGGCCTTGATGAATTCCCCTTTTGGGCTTCTAAGGGAGCATTTTTGTATGCAGTGACAGGAAAGCAGATTATACAAGTCAATGTCAGCCCATTATCATTGAGTGCCAGTGCTACACATCCTGCAGGATCATTGTGGGTTTACGTTTTGTAGTCTTTAATCTTAAGTGAGTGAATATAGTGCCACAGTTTATCAAACGTTTCAGTGTGTGCTTATCTTAATAGATTGAATGTTTTGGGTGAGCTTTTTAGGGTTTCAGCTTGAGGACTTGACACGGCTTGTAAGGCAACTTGAAATCAATTAGTGTCTAAATAAAACATTGTCAGAAACTGAAGATATCCCAGTTTCAAACTTAAGGGTTCAGCAGACACTATTTTATTTTTTGTTTTTTTTCTCTTTTCAGGAGCCTCTAAAATATCCATTGTATATCAAGCACAACTTGTCATTGAGCTCAAAGTGTATCGCTGTCCTGACAAGACCCATAAGCCATTAACAGGCATCAGCCTCAGTTCTCTTCTCTCCCCCTATGGCCCACTTAGATGGATGTAAAATTAGGCTTTAATCCACCAGCTAAACTAACTACATACTCCCTGGTGTCAACACTACTTATTTCATAATATTTAATCTCTCTCACTTTCGTCTATATTAATTTCTTTTCATCCCTTTTAAAAAAAAAAAGATTTTCTCATACCTTCACTTCCAGTAGGTATTTTGTCTGTGATAGATATGTTAAATTTAATACATGACCCCCACAGTCAACATTACACTTTAAATGAATTTAATCTCCTCTCCCCATCTTGCTCCATTTCTGTGTCTTTGTGTTGCCCCCTTTTCACTCTGTCTGTGGTTGATGGGCCATGCGTGGTTTTGTGGATCAATAGTTTTGATAAACGAGAGGAAATTTCCCTGTGGCTCTTGAAAATCTAAGCTATCATCGCCGGCTCAGGACCTTGCAGGTTATAAGTCGTAGACTGTCTATGAGTGCTAAATTACTTGGAGAAAGGCAGAGACAGACAGAGAGAGAAGTAGATAGACATGTAACGTTGCTTTGCTGTTCGGCCTTTAGATGGCAAAGGGATATAGTATGTCCCCAGTATAATTACCACATGCTTAGTCCTGCATTAGACTGCTGAGAAGCTATTTGACAGTTCTTCATTCGTATTACTGTTATAACAGCTTATTCACATTATTTTACATAAATGAGTCACAGTTGTACATTAATAACGTGCACTCTTTTCATCCTCCAACTAAAATCACCAATTTGCAGAAGATGGAAAATGCAGTTCTTAGAATTATCTCGATTAACAGCAACACTCTATTGTACCTTGTTTGCATGCCATCCCTCCTCTGTTTTTCAATGATATGCATTCCAAGGTCACAGAAACAGCAACATGTAACAAAAGTAATTGGACGAGCAGAGCGAAACTGTGAGAAAAGCAGAAGTAATGTTAACTACCAAGATTAGTGAGTCGTTCTTTTTAGGCAAAGTATTGATGCAGTGAACAAAACAGCCAATCTTGCATTGTAATAACGGATTGGAAAGCAGGCTCTAGTCAATATCTGAGACAGAAAAAGCATGAATCAAAACAAATTTCATAAGTCCGTGGCCTAGGAGTTTCCTTACTTGGACCAAAAATATACACAATAAATTAGATTTGCTGGCTTTTTTCCCAACAGAAAAGCATGCTGTCTTTATTCTACTTTAAGCTGCTGGCAACTAAGTCTTTACATACTGATAAAATACATGCTAACTGTCTTTTACAACTTCTTGCATTTATACCAAGGATTCAAGTCCCATCTTCCTCATATTCCTTTTTTCTTGTCACAAACACTCTAACCTATCTGTACAACCTTAATTATTAAATGGTTGGAATAGTGTGTAAGATGTAAAGGAGAAACAGAATACCATTGTTTGAAAATCTTATAAACTAATATTTTCTTCACACTAGAACACAGAAAACATATTAGATGGTAAAAGAGAGACATTTTACTACGTCATGAAAAATATCAGTTCATGGATTTAAATGCACTGCCTTTTTTTCTAAGTGGAATTGTGTTATTCACTCTTCCTTCTCTCTCTCGTGTTTCAGCAGGTAGCTATACAATAATAACCTGTTCTTGAATAATCGCCCAACCCACTCACTCAGTCATATGACCTTGACTCACGCACTCAGACGCACACATCATATAGGAAGTTTTGAGTGCTTCAGAAACAAGGAGGTGGAAGGAATGTGGACAGAGAAGTGTGAGACTGTGAAAGATGCCGAGAAGCATTAAAGTCAGCAGAAGAGAATAATCACAACCTACTAACTCCTTTCTGTGCTGCCACTGCTCATAATTTACCAGTGTGAATGTGTGAATGTGTGCATGTGTGCGATCCTCTCCTTGTGTTTTGTTATTTATGTGTTGTGCAGAGCAGCACACACCGAGAAATGCATGTGTGAAAGGCTATTTTTGGCGGACAGCACAAACACAGCTATGATGAAAACGTGACATGTAAAGAATTACATAAGGGCTGGATTTAGCAAGTGAGAGATTGTGGTTTTGAACATATATTCATGAGTGTTGTTGGTGTTGTTTGTGTGGATGCATTTGGTACATTTGCTGATCGTGTATACAGTCTTCTCAAACTGATACAGAACCTTTTCCACAAGTATTTCATACAAAATGGAAGATGGATGTTCCAACTTTCGATGTATAGAAATACATAATCAATGTGTAATAGAAAACCAAGACGGTAGCCTTCGAAACCTAAACTCCACAGTGCACCATTCAGCTGCAAAGCCTCTTTATTGAACCTAAATGTAAGGGATGACTCATTGGCCAAAGGGGCGCTCAGCAGGACAGCTTTTAAAGTATGCCTTTTGGTCAATCTCCATCAATCTCCTATATTTCACAGAATGCAGACTATACTTTTGATTTGAATATGATATTCAATTAATCTTTAATTTAGCTGTTTATGTAACAAACAGGCTTTTGATAATGGAGTTGCGATATGCCTGTATCATGTCATGAAGGCCCTAAATGATGGACAAATCTTCAGTATAGAGATGGAAATGTTGAAGTAGATCGCAGCGGTTTTTAAATTTGCACTTATAGAGAACATCAACAATAAGAAAGATTATGCATCATTTCTTGTTCAGTAATTAAAATTAAGATTATTCGCAGCTCTGATTACATTTGGTCCTTTGGACAATAGATGTGATTTTTTTTTTGAGTGGCACCCTACTAATGATGCAGCATTTAGACAGCACTCAGGTAGATTGGATCTACTCACTACGGGCAAATGAACTTGTAATTATGTGAGAGAGGAAAATATGGCATTAGAGGTAAGTCAAAGTGGCAGATGTCCAATTGTTACTCTCAGCAAAGATGCGCTCTCAGTGGCAAATTGTGGCAATCCAGAACGCCTTGCAGAAACTGGATCCAAAGCATAATGAGACAGGCAAAAACTGAAAACCCCTTCAGAAGATTAATCCTGTAATGCTCTCAGAGGATGAGTAGCAGTTATGAACTGACTCGAGGGGAAACAAGGCCAGACACTTGCTACCAGACATTTATTGCCAGCATTGTGGATAACTGAAAAAGAAAGTTATTTTTACTGATAGTACTGAACTGCAGATCATTAAAACTACAATGAAAACGAGGACAGGAATATAAAGATCCGGGGGGGGGGTTTCCCTCACCTCCGAGGTGGGTAAGTGCTCTCCACATAGTCCATTGACTACACCCTGACCAAGAGCTCCATTCCTCAGTCATGCTTTACCCTTGGATTTGCATTTCTTTGAACAAAAATTTCTACATTTCAGGATAAAGAGCCCTGACATCATTCAAAGTTTTGTCAGAGCTTCATAAAGACCAGGGAGTACTGACGCTTAAGCACTTTTTTTCCACAGTCAACTGACCTCAATGACTCGAATAACCAACAGTGTCACTTGAAGTCCAAGTAAGCCGAGAACAGTGATATCTCAACAAGCCATATTATATTGTCAGATCAAGCTGGGTGATAAAGTGTTTTGCATAACCTGTTGACTCCATGTACCTTTGGTGCTGCTCTCATTAGAGTAGAAAGGAGTGAAAATGAAATACAACTGCACTTTAAAAGTCATGTAGATTTTGAGATTCAATTTTCACTCATCCTCTGAAATATTCAGGAAGCAACAATAAAGGATTACCTGTAAAAAAGAAGAGTAAATGACTGATATACAATACACAATTTAAGTGAAAGTTAAGCAATGGAAGGAAAGTTAAACATTAAAATCGCTCCTTCTAGAAGAAAAGGGTAATTAATCTTGGCTCGGGGTAAACTCACCAAGCTCACGCAGCCTGCACACTGCCAGATGGCCCACTAGTGTTGGTTTCAGTCCTTATATTCCTGCTCCTAATGAGGTGCTGCAGGTTGGGGAAATCTGATATTTACAGACCATAGGAAAAAGACAGAACACACATAATGACGCGTTTAATATTATATTCTGTGACGGAGAACTCTCGTGCAAGTGTATTGCTTGCAGGGTTTGATATTTAAATAGTTATTTAATATTATTTGCGAAGGCTCCACCAGCTCTGGTTTGGAAATGAAGAAGTTAAACATTTGTATATAACATTGTTATATATACTGCTGTTCTTCAAGTTTGCTCTTTGAAAAAGGATCTTTAGAATTTTTCTAAGCGCTTTGATGTGCTCTTGACATTTCAGTATTACATAAAGTAAAAAGGGCCTGGACTAGTATGTCAGGAGTATGTGTACTTCATTTGTACACAGAACAGTGTTGTTTGCTCACAGCAGAATACTATTTTAGAAATCATGCTAAACTTTTCAGGTTTTGATGCTTCAAACCTCAGTGTGTTAATCTCAAATAATCCAGAAGAAAATGTTCCATTTAACTAACAAAATGTCCTTTTCTACCAAAGGAGATCTTTTCTCATTCATTTCCCATGCAGAGCTTATTGTTTGGCGTGTCAAACATGAAACCAAATGAATTCTTTTATTATTTCTTTTCTGCGTCCTTTTAGAAATGTAATGTGTGCATATGGAAGTCATCATAGACACACATGAGGAGACACCGAGTCACTTGTACATTAAAGAAAATAGCTTCTAAAAACTAACAGCAGACACAATGGCACTCCACATCCCAGATGGACAAAATAAATTGCTTAGCTCAAAAAAAATAACAGTAAAGATAAATGCAACACCCACACACTCATCCAGATTTAGCTGCTGCGGTGTTCGATTTATACGTGCATTCTTGATATCCACAGCTTCGTTTATCTTATTGAGTTTGAAATGTTGCATGTTTACTTCCAGGGTTAGTGCCCCTTGATTCTCCTGCCATGGCTCTGTAGCTGCCAGCTGCCTCAGGGCTGAGCCACAAATGCCCTTACAACCTTCCTGCCAGTCATGTATATTTGGCTGTAATCAAAACTGATGGAAATGTTTCCCTGGCTGGACCAGCCAATGTCAGGAAGCCATTTTCCAGCTAGTGCTAATCTAGCCCACTGTCTTGACAACAAAGCAGCTTCATGAGATATGGTCACTGGGGTTTGGTGGGGACAACTGAGGGAGGGATTAGATTTTGACTGTATTTGTGTGCATCTAAATCTCTAACAGAGCCAGGTGACCTGGAGTGGATGGAGAGGAATTGGTTTGTCCTTTTTGATCAAGACACACTCTCTTACACACTGATGCACAAAAAGACACCCTTCTCTCCCTCTCTTTCAAACACACACTTTGGTTGAATAATGGCCCAGTGAGTGGTGTGCCTATGGGGAAAGCTGTCAGTTTAATTGAATCCAGTATTCTCCATTCTCCCTGCTTGCTAATTGATTCTGTCAGGCTCTTCTGCTTGACAAAGAGACTGACATTTCCCCCTGCGTGGCTATGACTGTCGCACTGTGAGTGACTGAGTGTATGCGTGTGTCTTTGTCTTTGCTCATTGTTTACTTTCTGATCCAAAAGCCAGTTTGTGTGTCTGTGTCTAAAGAACATTTTTCATTTCAACAGACAGTCCAGTTGGCCAGGATCGTATATCAGTTGTATATCAGTTGTAATGTAAGTTAGGGACCTGGGCAAAAGAAAAAGGTACAAACAAGAATCTTTCTGCTTTATTCTTGTTTTCAAACACTAACAACTTAAACATAATCTACATTTTTTTTCCAAAGTTGATTCCCATCTCACCTCACCTCTGTGTTAGTTCATATGTTCAACTCAGGGTTGGGTGGGGGGAGTTGGAGCCTATCCCAGCTGATCACCAGTCCATCACACATTAACATTCACATTTAATTTTCTAAACTTCACCATATAAGCAAACAAGAAGAAAAAAGAAGCCAGAGAACTAAACACAGAGTGAAGCAGTTATATTAAATAAAGAAGAAAAGGGACGAGAAAAGCTGTCAACCCTCCTTCTCCCTAAAAGTGCTTGTTTCTTTCATGATAAAACTGAAGCATGATTCAAAAGTTGATTATACATGAGGCAAAAGGGGAAAAAAAAACAATTAATTGTGTGAGGAATGTAGATATTGTCCGTAATTTCTGTTCCCTGAAAAATTAAAATGGCAACATTTTCCTGGTGATTGGGTTGCCCTCTTTCCCATCTACACACACACACACACACACAAACGTAAAACCTTAACTAATACAAATAACTTGAGTAACTTAAATAACTTTTTTTTTTAAATAAAAAAACAAAAAAACAAAAAAAATTAAGAGGATTTTGATTGCTCTTACAACCCTGACCCTGATGCTATTAAGTACCAAAAACGAACAGATTACACACTAACCGTTCGATGTCAAAATATGCCATAAAAGTCCTTCAGATATAAATGTCTCTTAAAAGCACTACAGTCAATGTGATACAAAGTCACGCATTAACACCTTTATTCTACATAGGTTTACCAACCAGTCTTAATGGGGACAATATGCTGCTAAAGCAAGCTCAAAAAAGAAAGAACGAAGCAACCTCATGCTTAGGTGTGAGTGGTGTATTCAAAAGAATAATTTGTGTTGTCATTGATAAACTGAAAAAAGTATCATTCTAAATATTTTGCTGAAAAATCTGCAGTAGTTTGTAGTTCCTCCTTATCCATCAGCTGTGCCCACTTTATATCCAGCGGTGTGAGCTGGAGCTTGTACAAAGCCTACATTAGGTGTGGTTGACTCTGAACAGGCAGCTAATATTTGTATGGCTAACACAGAGGTAAGCCAGTATAGGATTACTAGTTAAGCTAAGAAGCATTTATGGAGATACTACATAGAAGCGCAGAGAAAATATGCAAGCACTACACAGGAAGATTTCAGTTTCAAATTCAATCAGATTCAAAGTCAGAACCTTTTAGCTTTGAGGTGACGGTGCTAACAACTGCAAGAAAGTGTCTCTAGTTTCCTCCATGTCATGCATGGAAAAAAGATAATTATCAATTTTAAGAAAGGGTGGGCTGGAGGATGGAGGGGGTGGTTTTTCCAAGTATTGTTTGAGAATACACTCTCCAAAATTATAGATTTTCTCTTTCGCTTGTTGTCTATCCTCATGGCCAGGGAAGCATTTTAGCTAAAGTGTCTACACCAACTTCATCATTTTTATTCAATAACGTGTCAGCACTTGATATATAGCATTCACCTCAGTCCAGACACACCTGGCCCTCTTTGCTGCCCTTTGGAATGATATAGGAATAAACAGCAAATAGAACTCACACATCACCAACATATTCATACAACAAACACACGTTTGTGACCAAAATGCTACCTGGAAAAATAAGTTTGACAGTTAGTGCACAGAAATGATTCAGTTCTGTTCTCAAAAGATCTCTGAAAAGTGCAGACTTGAAAACATTAGGAGATTTGTCACTAACGCATGGCAAACTACCCTGTCAATGACCTGGTAGTTTAAGGATGGATTTCACATGTCTGTAAACTGGAAAAACATTCTGTACAGATCCTGTCACTAAAAGTCAGGTTCCCTTTAAACTAAATTCTTATAATACAAACATAATACATGCTCTCTTTTTCCAACACATAAATCAAGCGCACCTCCCTGCAATGCAATGGTATCATTTTCATGGAAGTTTAAGATAAGGCAGAGATTACTGTGGCAGTTCACTGGCAGCTATACATGACCTAATGAAAGTAATTGATACCAGAAACAGTGTATATACATAATGACAATGCAGCACAGACAGTATCGAATGTGGATCATATTGATTAAGATCTGTTTGAACTTCAATCTGTGCTATTTCACAACAGCTGGCCATAATTTGCAATGGTTTGTCAATGTATGATATGGCGAAACATCGTGTAAAATATGCTTGCATTTTATGTGCCCTCTGTACATATTGGAAATAGAAAGATAACCAGGTCACCGTGCTTCATTCAGGGCCACCCGAAGATTAGTAGCTGCCTTAAAGCACACTGTACAGTAGGTCAAACCACACGTTAAAAATAACCAGGCTGCAGGAAACAATTTATATTTAAATGTTAGTCAGCAGGCCAGAACCATGCGTCAGTGTCTGTCTTGTTCCTGCATTTTTCTCTTGGTGTCAGGCCGTCTGTCATTTCAAACGCAGATCTGCCCACCTGTTTCTTTATCTTCCTTAACTCCATCCCTGCATCCATTCATCATCTGGCTGTTACCAGTAAATTTAGCTCTTCCACCACCGTACATACACACAACATACAGGAGACACAACTAATCTCACATAATCTCTTCTCAGATTATCTCTTTCCTTTTTGCTTGGGTGGTGGAATGAGAGGCGGGAGGCAATAGGAGGGAAAAGGATTATAGTTTTTGGGGTCACTAACTCCTGCGATTCAAACAGACATAAGACATTCTCAGACTGGTTAAATGCTCTGCGTCAGACGGATAATTTTAGAAAGAGCGGCACAGTGTGTTATTAGAGAAAGTGACTCATTGTGTTTCACAGCAGCGTGAGTGTAGTCCAACAGAGTCTGAATAGAGCCAGTGCTTCTATAACTATTTTGAATAATAAATGCTGCTGAAAAGCAGTAGTAAATATTACACCGGTGACCACCTTGGAAGTGCCCGCTGTTGTTATTTAGCTTGTATTGCACTGATTTTATTGAGCTCTTGGAATCCAAGTCATCGACTGTACATTAAAACATATTTAATCTTTTTATTTCTATTTTAACCTAATGAAATGATGTGTTAACCAGCTGTGACTGACAGTAGAGTAGAGAAGTGAAAAGTCCTTGGACGATATTGGGCTGGATAGGACAATCGGTGTCTTGTTATGATAGTGAAATATCACTTTTACAATTGTTTCATGTTACATATTCTGAGGTGAAACCACGTTGGTGTTTTTAAAGGACCTCATCAGAATGTTTTACGTAACCACACTTAACTTGATCTGAGATAAATGAAAGTAAAGAAAGAATAAATTTAGCTAATGAAGAACTACTAATAAACTTCCTAAGACAACAATGCAAACAATGCACACGGACATAGTGAATCTTTGATGTAGTCATAAACTAATTCAGTATCTAAATTCTGATTTTGCTAAAATCGTTTTTCTACCACTGACTAATCTAGCATTGCATTTCTATATAGCAATGAATAGATAAATGAATATCCCCAAAAAGTTTTTTTTCATGCCTACGAGAGGTGGAAAACTTGTGATATCAATAAAATGTAAATCCAGAGAAGCGGAATGGAACCAGGTTCAGCCAGAGTTTAGTAAATAAATGAGGACATAGAGAAATCACATGCCTTATGAAGGCACACTGGGCTGGTACCAGAGCTCTATTAGGAGAAAATAGTTTTATTTATTTATTTATTTATTATTTATTTATAGATTTATTCATCCTTATTAAGGCTTGGTGCATTGAGACAAGGAAATGTAAATTAAAAGTTGATTCTCTTGTAGCATAAGAATGAATTCAAAGTTTCGAGAATGCAAAATGATTAACTTTGATACGACTACAAACCATTTTGATGTGTAAAGATTCCACAGTGTCGTGGCATTCCTAACAAAGAGCTCAGTCACTTTTTGTGAGTTATAATCCGAGCTGCTCTTTTCTGTTCTTTGGCAGTCGGTCTGACCATGTGTGCCTGTTAGTAAATAAGAATCCCTGCCATATAGTCTGAAGCTGACAAACATCCAGATTTTCCTCTGAATGATTCGCATTGTTCGGTTTATTCAGCCTTCAGCCCGTACAAAAGAAGTATAAGAGGTAAATTAGAATATTCCATCCATCCATCCATTTCATATACCTGCTTAATCAAATTCAGGGTTGTGAGGTGGTGGGCGGGCAGTTGCCACTGGGCGAGAGGCAGGGTACACCCTGGACAGGCCATCAGTCCATTACAGTAAATTAATATGTTGTTAATTCATTTACTTTTTAAAAATAATACTATCCCACTGCCTGTACAAGCCCTATTGTCAACACAGTTAGCATCAGTCAAGTAGTTTGTAATGTGTTCTCTTGTACTCGTACTACAACTCCAGATTGCCTGGACTATTTACAGGGTTTAGGATTAAACCCTTCCACGAGTCAACATGCCAACAGTTATGTGCCAACAGAAACCATTACAAGAGAACAGGTGTCAAATAGAAGATAATACGATGCTATGTCTTTACTCCATAAATGTCAACTACTGTCCTGATATGTTGGAGTGAGGTTAGAGTGTGAAGGCCCTATCATTACTGCAGAGCAGCAGCAGAGATTACTCTTCTAACAGTAACATGTGACACCATCTTCCGTCACCCACAATTTGTCTTATGTGTGTGTCTTATATGTCACTCTTTCTCGATAACGGAATTTATTTTTGGAAGCAAGAGCTGCTGAAGACAACTTCTGGTCATCGGTTTTTAAGCTGTCCAAGACACAGCCTGCTATGCCCATTGCCAACCATGAATTCTGCATTCTCTGCATGGTGGGAAGACATGTGGAGAGCCAATTTCCGACAAAGATCAATAAAACATCAGCTGCGCCGTGTAAGAGCTACTGTATGGCTTAGTTTGAAAGAGCAGTGTGGCCAGAGTGTACACCCATCCATCAGCTCTAGCCGCTCCCTCCTGTAGAGAGTTGTGGGGGGCTGGAGCCTATCCCAGCTCCCACAGGGCGAGAGGCGGGGTAAACCCCGGACAGACTGCCAATGCATCACAAGGCTAACACCAAGAGACAGACAGCCATGCACCCTCAAACCTAAAGCCAACTTCGAATCACCAATTACCCTGATATGTATGATTTTGGACTCTGGGAGAATATTCAGCTCCTGGGAGAACACAAAAAATAAGCTGGTTCAAACCCACACCCTTTCTGCTGTGAGGCAACAGTGCTAACCACTGCACCACCATGTTGCAAGTGAATCAGAAAGCACTTCATACAGTGCACATTTTATAACTCAGTATAATGCCTCAAAGATTTGGCACATAAAAGAAAGATTAATAGAAGGGATTATGACAAAGAGTCTTACTTTTTTCACTGCTCACAGTTTGCATTTGTATTCAGCTTCAGTGTTTCGTGCCAAAATCCTGAACATTAACTCAATAAATTACTTTTGTGTTATGGTCTGTGGTTTAGTGTTTTGGTTTATAAGGTTCTCTGGCATGTTGTGTTTTGTATTCTAGTTAATTTCTGTCAGTTATTTATCGTCATCTTGCATATCAGTTTCCGTTCTACCTGTTTTATTTTTTTGAGCTTTCCCCTTGTAAAATCTGTTTTTTGACTTTACTTCCCCTCTTGTTTCACACCAGGTCATCAGTGTCTGATTGCCACACCTGATCCTCATTTGTTATCACCTCCCGCAGTATATATTCTGCAGGTTTTCCCTTGTTCAGTGCCAGACCGCATGTTGTTTTGTACTCCCAGTGTCATGCAGTCGTCTGTGGGTTTTTTTTCTTCTTGTCAGTTTGTTTCCAGCCAGTTAATCTCTCTTTAGCTCTGTTTTAGTTTAATTCATAGTTCTTGTTCCTGCCCTGGCAGCACCCTTGGTTTAGTTTTTTTCTGCAAACTCTTTTGTTTTTCTTCACCGGCTGTCCTTGCCTCCTTCCTGATAATCCTGCCCTCTACCTCCCGCTCCTCCACGACTTATGACACTTTCGTATTTTGTCATAGATGACCTAGTCAACTCAATCACTCTATATTCTTGAAATAGATTACTTTTAAGTTCATCTTGTCAGTGACATCCACCAACAAAGGGCTACAGTTAAGACTTGGCTTACTGTTACAGAGAACGGAAACACTGGGGATTAATAATGACTTTGTCTTACATAAGTCATCCTTTGATCTCTGGCTCAGTGAGGGATGCAGGTGAAGCATCACTTATCATTGAATAACATGTCTACCAGAAAGTAATACAGCTGTGTTTTGTCGTGATGGGCAGTGTTTATAGTGAGGATTAATTTTTTGCCATCAGAAAACAGTATTTGTGCACATTCAGACTGTATATTAAAAAGGCTGCAGACATGCTTTTAGAGATTTTTATGTAAATTTAAGTGTGCAGCACCATTAAATCAAATGACCTACTTATAACGGTGCCCAAATGCCATAGAGCCCATCTGTGTTCTCGTGCTTCCACTAGGCATATTAAATGTACATCAGCAACAAAAAAGATGCATCGTGTATCCCGCTGACAACCTGGCCTCTATGGTCTGTTCCACATCAAGCAACAAGATGTCATGTCTAACCTCTGTCTACCACAGAGGGAGGTTATTTTCTGGCTTCATGCATAACCTATTCAAGACATAATGCACCTGAAGAAATATTCACCTAGTGAGGAAGGAATTCTAAATCCTTCTGCCTGCTCTTCATAATAATAATAATGAGGTTTATTGTCACTATTTTGGTATTCCAGGACTCTTGGTGTTATTATGATCGCAATGTGTTCAGCAGCAAAATACTGAGAAGAGAGAAAGTGTTGTAGGCTGAAAGAGAGCATGCATTCTCGTAAATGCTTCTGGCAAAAGTCAAGACATTGTGGAAAAAGTCATTCATATTTCATATCGACGTCTTCCTGTTTGGTGTGGGGGGGTGGGGCTGTATCTCAGCCAACCTCAGCTGCCATCAAGCGACAGGCAGGGTACACCCTGGACAGGCCACCAGATAATCGAAGAGACAAAGAACCACAGGCACTCACTCTCACTCTTAACAGTTTAGGTAGAATAACCAATTAGCCTAAAATTATTGTTTTTGGCCCATCTGAGAGACAGAACAATGAGGGTCCACACAGAAAGGTCCCAGCTGTGATTTAAACTGAAAAGAAACCTTTCTCTGAAGCAACCATGCAGCCCTTAGAAAAGGATTAATTAGAAATTATTATTAATTATGAAAATAATGTTGCCAACCTTAACCCCTGACCTCATGTTGCTGCCATACCACACATGTTTAATGGCTGACTTTGCATTTTGCAGGGATATCTTTCCCTTTTCTCTTCAATTTCCTTGAATTTCAGTGTCTGGAGAGTTTGGAGCCTCTGGAGGAGATTTAATATTCACATCAAAAGAAATCCCCCGGCGGTCTCTCAGTATGCTCAAATATACCATGAAAGCTTTGCGGTCAGATTCTATTAAAATAGGCAAATGTGGCTGTGTATATTTATCTTTCACCTTTATGAATCAACCTTACAGCACATCCTTTCATACCGTTCTTTGTGTTCTTCACCTCATGTTTGAGGTGCCAAGAAGAAAAGCAGGTGCCATGTCTTTCACAGCATCCACTGCCTCTTTTGAGGATTCCTGTTGAGCTCCCCTGCCAGCTGGAAACCCTTCCAGCATGCCTTTGCAGCACATCCTGGGGCTGCCACTGACTGTTCTCTCAGTCCACCATGGCCACTGTACATTCAAATGGAAGTATATGAGTTGACATCCCCACCCGATGCCAAATCAATCACCTAGGTCCTTTACATGCAGACTTAAGTTTGAGGCCCTCTGAACCGTCTAGATCCTCACTGATTCCCATAAGTAGGTGGATAAATAATTTTAGTCGCGTGAATTCTTAATCTAATTCCACTGGCCACTGTATGAAGCTCTTGACCAGAGTTTCAAGTAAAAAACAAATTGACTTACAAATAAAGTTATGCCTGAGTTGTCGGCCGCTGTGGCCCATTACAATACCTGAATTTATGCAGCCAGCTTCATTTGCCCAGCACATCATCCCATGCCACTTTATTCAGAGAAATTCAGCTCCAAAGTGCCCCAGTGAACACAGAAGATCACCTGTTACACAAAAGGAGGACATAATTTGAGAACAGATATGCTGTAATAATGACACAGTGGTGGACTATCTTGGACTACAGCTGAGCTCCTATTTTTGATCCATGTTGAGCTCGCACTGTCCTAAGCGGTTATACGGTCAAGTGGCTCATCACAGACTCTGCAGTTCCTCCCTACACATCTTGAAAGCTCCTAGCATTGTATAATTGCTTTAACAAATGGCAGCCAACTCGATCAAAGAGGAAAAAAAATAAAAAATCACCCTGAAATATATTATATTTCCAAAGTATTCTATGTATTTGTAGGGAGTCACAGAAAAATACTGTATAAGTGTATCCAAGTTGTAATGGGTTTCAGAAATTACATGATTAGCTTTTTTTGTTATTGTTACAGAGTAATTTAACTCATAATGTTACAATAAGAAGTTTGAAAAGATGAGAAAGATTGATGTATGTCAAGGATTTAGGAGGGGTCAGACTTCTCATGAGGTCCCTTATTGAGCACTAGGAGGAAGTGGAGATGGAGAGCAGGTGGGTTTCACAATAGACAGTCTGGAGGGGGGGATGCTAACATAGAAGTGAGTTTTGAAAGGGTGGGAAACGGACTGATTGGGTCATTAAGTTGTGGATGGTAATAAAATTGGACTGGTGCAATGACATCAGGATTATGAATCAGGAAAAATAGAAGTGACAAAGATTAACAAAGGAAATACCCAAATAGCAAGAATAAGAGTAGATGTAAGGGAACGGATCATCCTTACTGACCTTACACCAAAGTAGTGTATGTGATTGAATAATGGTATGGCTCATAAATGGACGCCTAAGGCTTTTATCGGTGAACATAACATCAGGTTTTCCCTGAAGATTAAACCAATAAAGAGTAGCAATTTATAGCAGCATCAATATTCCAGACATGATAGGCTTGCCCCTTTTCTTAAAGTCATAAAGATTTATTTTATAGAAAGACATAAGTCCCCATACTGATTTAGATGTTTTTCTTAAAAAAAAAAAAAACACAGAATATTACAACAATTAAATAACTAAATATATGTCTGTGTAGTTTAAATGGTAACCTACAGTATGAAATCTCTGCTTTTAGTCTTCACATGACAAGTTAGGTCAAGTTTAAATAGAATTTGATTGTAGTATTCCGTTGCATTTGTGGTACATCTGAGAGAAAATTTCTGTTTTGAAAATTTGCAGCCTAGAAATATGCCAAAAGTCTCCAGTATTTATAATATAATAAGCAATTATTAAGAGGACTGTTTTAAGGTGAGTATGTGACGAATGTAAAATCCACAATCCAGACTATGATGAAATGTGCATTCAAACACACACAATGATAGACAGAACTGACAGAACGTCACAAGTTTATTAGTTAATTTTCTTCTTTAAAGTCAAGAAAAGTGTCCCCATAAAGCAAACTCAGACACACAAAGTCGCAAATCTATTCCGTACCCACACATTTTCCTCTGGAGTTGCAGCCTGTAGAGGAAATTTAAATTCTAAACCAGTTTTTATATGAAAACTAAGTTTGAATTTTACTGATGAAATGAAACATTGGGAGGAGTGATGAGGGGATTCCCATGGAGTCAGGGGGATACTTCTGTCTCGTTTATCACATGTATTTGTACATCACAATGTATATACCCCCCCTTTGAAATGCAAGCATAACAGCAGCTTGTTGTAGAGATATCATGCTGTTACTAATGACTTAAGCAAGAAAATCACTCGCTCTGTTTTGTGTTACGGACAGTATGTTAAAAAATTAAAGATAACCATGTTGCTCTTTATACTTACCGATAACAACTGTCATATTGTTGAAAATTTTAATTTGGCATTTCTGAGGACATTTCTGCTCTTTATACATGAATACATCGTCACACTTATTAAATACTGACACCATTTTAAAGCTCAGTTCCCATAAAGAAGTGATGTAATCTGTTAACAAATCGAATAATGTGACAACAGTAGTCATTTGCAAAAGCAGACTTTTGTTGATAATTATTTTCCATTTAGGCAAAATTAATCAATAAAAGTTTTCTTGTCAGACCATAATTGAAATGCTGAATTGATTTAAAACAATTCAATTTGTTCAAAAACAAAAGAGGAAAGCCTCTTCCACATCAAGGATCCATAATTTGGACTTAGTTTTTGTCACTCTCTGCCCTCTCTATAGGTTCAGTTCAGGGAACAGCTGGGGTTCATACTCATCAATGCAGCCTCTTCAATTATGGCTCATCTGGTTCTTTGTTTGGACCTTGCCTTGTTCCCCTGCAGGGCATCATATAAGCTCCTTTGTGTCCAATTTAAAACAACCCATTTTGAATCGCACAACACTATATGTGTGGATTTATCCGGCATTAACTTCAAGATATTTCCCCCTTCCCCGCTTTATACTCATCTGGAGCTGTAATCCTACTATTCACAATGAGACAGTGGCATAATGATATTGTGTCTGCAGCTCTGGATAACTGGATTCATGGTATGAAGAATTGATGTGTTTATTTTGTCTTTGCCTCGAGGATATAAAGATAAGAGCAGTAGAAATAATGCTGTGGGATTATTATGGTTTACATGGGATGAAAATTTGTAGCACTTGTAAAACGTTTGATTTAACGTTTTACTAGAAGCTGGAACTGTGTCCATGAAGACAGAACAGAATTGCATTTGCGAACATTTCAGATTTCCACAGAGCAGTAGATATTCCAAACTTAAAGCATTCTCACTGCAAAAACCCACATAAGCAATAAAACTTGCATAGTCGAGGTCATCGCTCTCCGTGTGTTTGAATGTGTCTGTGTAAATGATTATTTTCTTTTATCAACAGCAACTCAAATCATTTGAGATTTATGACCTTGGAGAAAACACAATATTGACTTGCTGTTTTGTCGAAATAGGGCCGAACATGCAGCCAACAGTGACAGAAGGTAAAGTACAATAAGTAACAATTGAAAAGAGGAAAACTAAAGCGAGGGCTGCATAAGTACTAGGGAACCATTTCAACAGTGAAGCAGTGGCAAGAAGTAAAGCCCTGTGAATGTGAACTGTTACGTGACAGATTTTCACTCGAACTGAAGGAATTTACACAGTTAACCTTGTAAAGAACTACCCATTAACAACTACTACAAATTTCTCTAATTTTTCTGCCCACTAACATTTTGGTAAAATGTAAAGCAAATCAAACTTAGTAGAAGCCACTGTTGCAAAAATGCTTGATTTTTTTATTTTTTTTATTTATTTTTTTTTAAATTTTTCAACAGGGGAAAACATTTTTTAATGTTGCCAGCAAAATTGCCAAGGGGCAATAACTGTTGAATAACTAATGCTGAATGACGAACAAATGGCATTATTTTGTTCTCTCTTGTGCAGAAAATGAGACTTTAAGGAGACGTGTTTTGCCGTTTTTACACAAGTTGACATTTACTTTGTCATAAAATGTCTAAAATGGTTTGGTCAAAATATCATAGCGGAATAGTGTAACAGCACCCGTTTTCACCGTGTCTGGTGATTGCAGCCGGTTTTAGCCAATCTGTTTTGCTCCACCCCTCTCTTTTAAAAGGTGTTTCTTTCTTGAGATCTTTTGTACAGCTTTGAGCGACCATGAAATCGTAATGAAACAAATTATACTAAGTAACCCTTGAAGCATGTTGTTATTGTAAAGGGAAGCATTGAACGTGTTTAAACAGTGCACCACAGATAGGATCACTGAAGTATTTTAATTGTAATTTAATTGTAGACCGTTTTGGTTTTAGAGATTTTTTTTTTTTTTCTAGGCTTTAGAAGTTTTTTTTGTGGGTAATTTGGAGAAACATTGCTCATGTGTGCAATGTTTAATCAATCTTAAATTTGTAATGGCAGGTATTGATTCTCCATCCAATAACAAATGGTTAGTTGGAATTATCACAACCTCTAACTTGACAAACTTGTCACTTGTTAAGATATAAAACATTGTTAGCTCATTTGCTTCTTAAAGTGAACCGTGTAAATGCTGAGTTTGCTTTTAACAGCAAAGCAAAGAAGAGATAAGAGTATAGTGAAAGCAGCATGATCGGATGTTGTTTGTGGAGATTAAGATGCGGCGGCTGGACAATTGTACTCTGAGCTGCAAGTGTGAATTAACACTAATCTGCAAATGTAAATGTCTCATTAAATAAGGACATTTCCAGGCCTAGGCGGCCCCAGATACAGTTTAAAAGACTGTGATTTATCTTTGTTTTCATGAATGAGTTGGTAGTCACTTAAAACACCATTTTCATCAGATAATTGTGTTGACACACTTTCAAAAACTTACAAATCTTACTTAGCCAGGCTATGAGATGACTGTAGTAATATACCATGCTTTTCTCTAAGAAAAAGTTATTTAGAACTTCCATGACAACAGCTGTTTAGATTATTTTCTCTAGACAATGTTTATTTTTGCACCTCCAAGGATAATTATGCTTCTTTAAGTTACTGGCTTAAATAGACTCAATGGAATAGACTCAATTTAAACTAAGCTAATGCATGTAGATACGATTTTGTTGGCCAGTTGAAACAAAAGCTTAAAGTTTAGTTTATATAAAAAGCTTATATAAAATGTAAATTTTATGACACTTGGACTAAACTATTGCTGATCAGATTGATTATTTTTCTTGTTCAGATAGTATTTTCTTATCAATAGCTTGGACAGTTCTACACACTTATTACAATCAAGCTGTTAAAAGAAAGAATGAAAAAGGTTTAAAAATTAGTGTTGTGGAGTAACTGTGTTTACAACAATTTTGATGTTCAGTCAATGAAACATTGATATTTTGGAAATAACAGAAACATGACGATGTTGAGATTTGATCTCACTTTACAAAGTTACATCATCAAGTGAAAAAGGTTTTTGTTTTACAATTAGATTCACAGACTCCCCACTTCCTAGTTTGAGTGTAGATAATTTTACAAAATAGAGGCAGACAGAAAATGAAAAATGATTGTCCAAGATTAACACATTTAGTGTTGCTGGGTGGATCAAATCTTAAGTATGTAGATAGTATGTAAATACACACACACACACAAACACATACTTACATACATACGTAATGCTCTGATTTGTGAATAACTGAATGTCCAGATGCAAATAAGAAAAAGACAGAACATATTGTATATCCGTGGCTTATCATCTACTTACTCTATGATACAATATTGTCTATTTCACTGGGTGTAGGTAAAATTATTATCATTACCGGTTGTAACTCTAGCAACTGTTATGCTGTTAAACTGTTTATTTACATGAACTTTGTAGAGAGCAGGCAGCTGTCCTCCTTCAGTGCAAAACAAATGTCATGAATGCAATTTGAAACTTTTTTTTTCTGTTTTTTTCGGGCCTAATATTTGATTGTTTTGATTTTCAGGGATATTGTGTTGCAGCTTTCAGGAAGTAGGAGTTTGAGCAGAGCTTTGAAGTTTTGCATTACACCACTGGCTGCATCTGCTCTGGGCTTTGTGGGGGTGTCTGTCAAGCTAATGAGCTCCCAAGTCTTGAAAATATCTTTTAAGAAAGTTGTTGACTGTGTTTTTTGAGTTAGTTAACAAAAGAGTAAATAATAGTTATATTATGAAGGTGTATGAGCAAGGAAATTAGGACTGGGACTAGAATTGTGCGCAGATTTTTCAACACCTGATTAATTGATGAGAGGAATACATTATGTGCCTGGTGTAGGAAGAGGTTAAAATGAAAAATAAAGCAAGTGGTTGTGACACAGATCCAGACAATCTGTGGGACATTAAATATACTGACTCAATTCCTCAGGGGGAAGTGCAGGGGAGGGGGCAGCTCACCTCCTCAGAAAGGGCAACATGACAGGGCCCTCAGTTCTCTAAGTCCCAAAGGGGAAAGTCCACACAGAATGAATAACTATGTGGCACCTTTTTTTCATTATTAAAGCTCGTAACATCAAATTTTGTCCCCTGGGCCTTGTGAATATCTAATGGCTACTCTACTCTGCAAAAAATGTCGAGCTCTGAAAGTGATACAATAAGTTGCCCGGGTTTATATTTAGTTTTTTTATTTCAAGATATAAAGCCACCAGACACCAGACTCTACGTGTAAGACGTTCTGTTCTATGATTCAAGGTTTGTCAGCACATCCACCCATCCTCACACCAGCACATTGTTTGTCATTTTTTTGCAGTGTATCTACAAGGATGGACAGAACGTGTGTGCTGGAGGCACTTTGCTGTCAAACCTTTGCCCTCCTCTCCTTTGGACTGCCTCCACTGGAAGAATAATTGGCACATTAAATTATTTAAAAACACCCAGGACACATTATCATAAATATTCACTTGACGTTTTCCTTAGATCAACAGTCACAGCTCCAAATCTCCAGATGTGACTTCATGACAGCATGCATGTGTGTGTCTGAGAGTGTGTGTGGGCGTGGGTGTGTGTGTGTGTTTGCATATTTTGGTCACCCAGGGGCTGATTGATGGACAGTATTTACAAACAGAAAATCTTCCCGTCAATCATGCTAGCTAAATGCAGACAGCATGAAAATGTCAGGCTCATTCATTCGCCCATATGTGGGTATATATATCCTCACTGGGCATGAAAATGTCAGCCCCACTCAGACTGGGCAGACTCACTCGTGGCGTTGCAGACACAGGATGCAGCAGTGCAGCTCCCCTTGTCACTCTGCTGTTTTAACAAGTGCTTCTAATGAACATGTCACTGTTCTTGTCTGAGACAAGACAATTAAGAAATGCTAACAAAGGACAGCTGGAGAGAACAGGTTTATTAGCATCTCTTAATGCCAATTGTGACAACAGACAGCGATGCATATACCTGTCCTGTGCAGGTCCACATCCTGTGTCTAGTTGTTTTTAATCCCTTTTGCATGTTGTTTTTTGGTTTGGTTGATTTTTGAGGGGTTTTGTACCATCTTTATAATTAGGTGGGAAATTGAAATTGCTGAAAGGAAGTAACGTCTAGCTCTACTGGTTAAGCGGGTGCCCCACGTACAGAGGCTGTATGTTTTCATTGCAGCTGACCACACAGCCAAGCAGAAATACCTGTCCACCTTTCAAAGCTAACCTTTGTAGCCTGCTGTAGCTGACAGATAACAAATTTATGCAGTGAAAACTTTATGGGTGGAGTTCACGTTCTACAATTTCTGATGCAGATGCAAAACAATTTCTGTTTGGCCAAACAGAAGCAAGGGAATTTGATGCTGATGCTATCTATCTGACATTTATGGATATGATTTCTGGTTCTTTTTATCTTAGACTGTTTTTTTTCTTACCTTACAGTGTAAGAAAAAGCAAATGCAAATTTCCCACAATTTGCTGAGCTAAATCAGTTAGATGTGGATTATTTGCACAATTAAGTTGTTCTTCGCTGTACATCGGTAAGGAATAACCTGAGGTAATGACAGCAAGCTATAAAAATAACTAGTCTTCAAATGCAGTTGCGATGAAAGAAGGTAGAGAAGCGCCATTAAAAGCAAGAATGATGATGGTGGGGAAACATGTCAACAAAAATCAGTGTTGAAATGCTGAGATAGGCCTGATGGGTTTCAAACATGCCATGAGGAGAATGATAACTCTGGACAATTTTCTGTGAGCCTTAAAAAAAAATACGGAAATGGGTACCATTACCATAGCTCTTTTGTATTCAGGATGATACGTGTGCTGTGAGGGTTGCTCTGTGTCACAGTCCATAGGGGAGATGTGTTGCACACCAGTTCTAAATGGCCACTGTGAAATCTCATTGGGCTCTCTGCAAAGATTATTAATAGACAGTTGATACCGGGGAGGAATTTGTGGTAATAAGAATCATTAAAACCAAGGCCAAATGGTTTTGAGTAAGTTGTCAGGAGAGAAAAATCTGAGAAATTGAGTTTAGAAATGGTTTTATGTTGAAAATGGCTTCACGTTATGTCTCAGCCAAGTCACACCAGGAAAAAAAAGCATACCTATTACATTTATTTATCTATTTGCCCAACATATGTTAGTTCCACAATCTAAGCTTGTTAATCTATGCGGCAGTTTTCACAGGAGTTGACTGTAATTGTGATGCCTGGATATAAAAATCTGTAAACCATAACTATTTCGAGTTAACAGTCCAACCATGTATTTTGTAACACATGGACCTAACCATGCACTTTGATTTTAATGTTTTAACTTCTAACTTTAATCATACACAGGTGAGAGTGTTGTAGAACTGTACGTTACCGCAAGTGGGAGAGAAGCATGCTCTCGCTTGAGCAAAAGAGGCAAAAAGGACCATAGTTTAGCCCCTCTTTTCATCTGCTCCTTTCTCTTTGAAATCACTTGTTGCCAACTAAAGAAGAGTGAGCCTTGAACGGACAAGGACGACATAAGGTTCTCTGTGTTAATGCACTTTTTACGTAAACAATGACTCATACCTTCCACCTTCCAGTAATCGTGCATGATAAAAAGTTATGTTTAAGAAATGTACAGCTTGAATTGAAAAACAATCATTATTTTGAGAAATTGTCTCCTTTTTGCAGTCATCAGCTTAAGCCATCATATAAACAGTAATCAGACTTTTGTCATGCCTGTAGTATATTTTGTACATGTGTTCACTCAGCCTTATCACATGGCGTCTGGTTGTTTGTTCAGTTCAAACAGTGAACTAGTTTTTGTTCATGGTTTTGAAAGAATCTGGTCTTTCTGTGGTGTGTAGGCGCACATTCGTGTTTGTGTGTTTTTGCATGGGCGCCTGTGGGTGTGAGGATAAACTGAGGAGTGACAAAACACAACTTACTGTTGATCTGTTTGTGTGCAGTGTGGCAAAGAGCAGCAGTCGTGCAAAGCATTTGCTTCTCTCAGTAGCCATGTGTGAATCTGAGAAGTGGGGAAAAAAGAAGAATCCATAAAGCTGTTTAACTCTGTCTGAGTGTGTCCATTAACTGAATTAACCATCTACTATGATTGCGGTGACAAATGGTTTTGCTGAAGCATTTCTGCTTTGTCCAGCAGTCCTTGTCCTTTTAAAGTCACAGCACAAGACTCAAACTGCCAGCCACTTTTAATTATCAATTGGCTGGGAATGCTTCAACATTGCTGATGCATCTATACAACTTTAGATGTATACAAAACAAACAGATGCTGGCTAACAAGCAAATCAAATGCCATCTGGCCAGTTGATAATATGTTATCAAGGCTCTTGTGGTCATTTTTGTGTCTGGCAATACTCCAGGGTAGTAAATCGAAAAAAGAAAACCAAAACATCCAGCCAGTGGAAGGTCCATCGTTCAGTCTCCTATGTTAGCAAACACTCCCGGAGAGTTAAATCTTTCAGATCTGCAATATTGTTTGTAACTGATCACTCTGATGTAATTCCAGGGGAAAAAAATAGAAGCATAAGCAAAAGCAAGAGAAAGAGGGATATTAGGAGGGTGACATTGTCCAAGAACAGGACTAAAGCAGACTTGTGAGAGACAAAAATGAGACTAATAGCAAACTTTAATATGTAATAAAAAAAAGAAAAGAGAAAATAAGACCTTGTCAAGTGTAGCATCTCAAATGTTGATGGTATTTTATGTTTATTAAAGTCCTTTCTCAGAGTCTCGTCCACCTCATCCCAGCTGCTCAGGTCTCTTTTTACATGCAGCTGCTTTTTAGCAAAGCCTCAGGGCAGTGGACGTTTCCTGATTTAATCCCCATTAAGCAAAGAGCACTTGTCCGCAGGGGGACACATGGGAGGATTTTGAAGATGATTTGCATCAGATTTGCTCCTCCAGACAATCAGAAGAGTTGCTTTATTTGGAAGCAATGCTTATTATTACAAAGGCTGCCTGTGCAGTGTGAAGAGCTTCACTGATTTCAGGCTCATGCAATCTGGTTCAGTGACAAAGCAATTGATATTTAAGACCTGGCATCTTCACTGGACCGGCGTTCTGTGAAGTTTACAGACTACAGTCCTTGCCAATATAAGCAAGGTCAGAACACGAGGTGCATAGTTATGATGAATACTCGGTTGAAATGCTATTTTTGGGACCCCCTATGTTGAATTAAATAAAAACTAATCATGAACGAAGCTTCACCTTGTACTTCTGTGTCCTTAGTTGTCACTCTATAGTTTTAGCCAGATTGTCTTTTCAGATTTTGATGCAGTTTATTTTGCTTAGATTTCTAACTGAATTCTGCCCCTCGTCTCCATTTTAACACAAATATGCAGACATAGTTCCCTATGCATGAGTTCATGGTCCCAGAGAGGTTGTAACAGTCACATTTTGTTCAATGCAGCCTCGTCATTATGGGAGAAATCCCATCAACATGACAAAGGGCTCACTGAAACAAAACCGTATGAAAGCAAATCACAACAAAGTGAAAAATTTCAAAGACTCGCTAAGAACATAGAACACTACACACAGGGGCCTGTTTAGTTCCTCTCTATTGGTATTCAGTACGTTGTTACCTATACAAATATTACTGCTTACAGTTTGATTTTAAAGGAAAGTAATGAAGAGAAAATCTCTAATATTCACAAATGAGCTTTGATTTACTTCATCATGATTCATTTTTGTGTGACCCTCATCAACAAAAACAACGTTTTGTTTTGAAAAGTTAACTCTGACAGTGGTAATGTCACAAAACGTTAAAAAAAAAACGAAAAGACTTGTTGCTCCTGTCTCCATGGCGATTTAATTATATTCAGTCACGACTTTAACAAAACGTGCTTTGAGTCAGATTTCTCTGCTCCTCGGGACAGCTTCGCACACCTCAATTTGGATTGTGAGAAATGCAGAATATTTTTACACAATGGGAAAACCACGGTGTGAGCTATCCAGTAAGGTCATTAGCAAAATTAAAAGTAGTGAGTCATACTGAAGATTTCTAGATCAGAATGCACTCTGGGGAGTTCACTGAAGGACACAGCAAGGCCTGGTTGCCAGCTGAAAACCCAAAGAATGTTTCCTTGGGTGAATTTTTATTTAGTATTTCAAGTTGCAGAGATGAGAGCAGAGACAAAGAGCTGTGCTATTATTTTCTTCTTACCCAATCAGGAGAACTCTCAGCCTCCTGAATGTGTTTTTAAGTTTGATAATGGAGACAGAAATATTGTTTTTTTGGAAACCAGCTCTGATCACAAATTGTGTCATTCCCTTCCGGCAAGATGTTAGGGGCTATAAAAGTTTTCTGTTTTTTTAATTCCCACCAGAATCTCTGCCCAGGGATATTTTCACATCACTCCACATCCAGAAGGTCACGCACACATTCACACGCACAGAAAAACAAACCTTACAATCTGCCAAGTCATACTTCCTGGTGGATGTTCAATGCCATCAATGAGCTTGGCACTGACACTGGGCTGGCCAGTACCCTGATACCCACTGGCTTTCACAAATACACACACAAACGCAGACACGAATACACACACTAGCGTCCCATTTGTGCTTTTTCGCACTGTATATTAGGAAGTCTGTCGCCATCAAGAGGTGCAAATACATTTATGGGCAAAGAAAGATTTACTGCACGTTTGGGAATGTCTGAATTATTTTAAAGAGAAAAATGAGGAAGATAGAATGTAGCACTGGCAGGTGGATGTTTCACAATCCACCCTAGTTATACTTTAGACCCCCAGAAGAAGTACAGACAAAAGGAGAGTGAGGGAAAGGGTAGGCACAGAGAAAGCAATGTTCCCCTTTACCCGGTTTGGCATTATGAATTCCACCAGGAAAGTTGCGATAAGATTGGATCTGCGCTATTTACGTTCTGAGGGGCAGAGGAAGAGGTTACCAATAGAAGAATCAGGACTGTTTAATCAGAGAGTGATGGTTTCTGCAGTCGTGAGGTATGGATCTGTGTTAGCATTTGTCAGATCACAGACTAATGAATTCCAGCTCTGTGGGGAAATAAGGCCAGTGAGGTGGCTGTTGTGCCTCGGGCAGCACAACATGGAAATATGTAATGACAGTGTATGTGTCAGTGCGGCAGCTTTCATATTTTAACACACAACTGAATACAAAGAAGCGCATCAAGCAGCTGCAGTCTGAAGCCATTTTTGTTCCACTGCCTTTGCTTGTTTGATGGGTACAATATAGTGGTGAATGAACAATGTTACAACCGAGTTCAGTTAGGGTTCCAGGATATAATATTAAACAACTAGAAGACCAGGTTGAAAGAGAATTAACTATATTTTGGAGTTATTTGAAACAAAGGATAAAAAAAAGACACCATTTTGTATTGGCCCACAGTACAAAGCATTGCTGTTTCTTAATAAAGGCTAAAAACTGTGTGATTGTTTTAACTGATTTTCTTTTCTCTCTAAGTACAGAGACAGGGGTTACATTCCACTACTTTGACATTAGTTGTCTTGCTGTGTACTGTGCTGTGGATCTTTAACAACTCGATACATCATGATACACTTGTCGACACAGTGGGCAACTGGCCACAGACGGCCGTACACCATGAGTCCAAGACCCATCCTGCGCTACAGTTTCTCTTCTTTCTTCTTTCTTCTTTCTCTTCTCTACTCTGCTTTCGTTTACAAATGGCCAGGGTTAAGAGTCAAAGCTGTGTAATACATGGCAAGATCTTTATGTTACAAAATGCTTGTCACATGGACGCTGGCCTGCACAAACCAACCACCAAGGGACACATTGCCATCTTATGATTACCCGTGGATTGCCACAATATTACATTTTAGAGATGTGGATAAATGGAACCATTACACATTTTCTTCTGGGATCGAGCTAGACCATAAAACAAAACATAGAACAGAGAGAGGTGGGAAATACTTAAATCAACAAAATAATGTTAACAAAAAGAGACTCGCTAATAAAACCTCTGATGTTTCCAAACTGTAAATAAACACACCAGACTCCACTAGTCTAACCACACTACACTAATTATACATACTTATTCAAAATGAAAAAAGAAGATAGGACTGTTTAGTTAGTACCTGACTGAGCCTCAAGGTGCATTGCAGAACGCATTAGTAAATTGAAGAGATTATTAAAAAGGGCAGGAAATCCAGGCTATCAGAGGTATCAATAAACAAAGTATCAAGCTTGAAGTAGCTGCTGCAATCAAATCACAGACACACGAAGCACCAGGACGAGACACTGAATGACAGTTCGGCTGTGTATCTAAGCATGTGCAGTGATAAGTGAGGTGAGCAGCAAACACACTGACACAGTGTCTATTTAGAGAGCTCTGGTGCAAGATGTTGGAATAATTAATATTATGTCTGAGAACATGTATTTCATTGATGTATGCTAAAGACCTGTTCACCTTATTCCAGATTTATCTCGTTAATTGTGTCTTTTATTTCTTTACCCAAATGATCACAACACCAAGTATGTTCTTTGAGAGACCTGATTGTTGCGAGATTAGAGTGCATCTGCAATTCGCATATTTAGAAACATTACTCGTGAAAATAATAGCAATGGTTTAAATACTAAGCACTTCAACTATAGTTTATCTTTTTCTGCTAAAATTTATCACCTGTCAGTGCAACATTCCCTCATAGTTGAATAGTTTTTGTGGTGATTTGGGGGGGGTCTGACAGCAGTAAAACCCAGTCTGGATGTAAAACCCGGTAAAAGCTATGGGCTTTGTACACCCGCCATCAATGCCAACCCCCTACTGGTAACTCGGATACAATCTACAAATGTGGCATTTCCTTCACTCAATACAAATGTTGTGCTGGCAGTGTTACAGCCATCACAGCGTAATTGGGAAAGCAATTTAGCTGCATAGCAGGGAGTTTTCTTTTTGACAAGGTTGGTCAACTCTGTGTCTGTCAGTCAGTCAAGACACACTAATGAAGCCCCTGAAAATGTAGGTCCGCAAAAAGCCAGACATGAACTTTAAATGGAAACGTTCTGTAGAGTAATATGCTGCCATCCTTTGAAGTTCACTAGAAGCAGGCGTTTTAGTGTTCACAATACATGGTGTGTGTATTACATGTGGTAACTGGTAACCACACTACCGCACTACTCATTATATGTGTCCAATGCTGCATCATTGCTTGTAATGCTATGTAGAAAGTGAAGTGTTTTTCCTGTTAAAAATGCTTAGTATGTGCTGGATTTCAGAGCTTATTATTTTTTATTTTTTTGGAGGGGGGGTGTTCCATTCAAATCTGATGATTGTTCATTCTTTGGTAACTTCTTCTTCTTTTTTTCACATTTATTTTACATGATTGCATGTCCAGCTGATGTGCAAGTTGAATTGTAGATCAGCTGTACACTGTCTCGCTTTTTTGGCTGCAGTTTAAAGTGTTCTGCTTGTTGTGTGTTAACTTACTTAGAATCATCACATTGTGTGAAATTGAGATCTTTTTTTGTCTCTTTGTTGTGGCAGGATGATTCCATCCAGCAGCAATGACTTCCTGGTGCGGGACCTCGCCGCTGGACGCAGCTATGATCTTTGTGTCCTGGCAGTGTTGGATGATGTCATCACATCCCTGACTGCAACACGTCCGTTGGGCTGTCTGTCATTCACCACAGACACTGAGTTCAGCCAGTGTCAAGCACTGCACAGTCACTTATTGGGTGGCACTATGATCATCATCATTGGAGGGATTATCGTTGCATCTGTGCTGGTTTTTATCATCATCTTAATGATCCGGTACAAGGTTTACAGTCATCAAGGCACAGGCCACGGAAAAGCAGCCATGGCGGTGACAGCACCAAGACCACAGAGCAACGGACAAGGAGGAAGTAGTCAGGTCCAAGTCCTCCCTCACTCTGCCTCAAAAATAACAGACAGTCAGGAAGAATATGTTCTATCACCGTCCAGGGCGATGTCGCCTAGCAACACTCTGAGAGACACAGTGGCATTGGTTGAGGAGGACAGCAGTGGACAGAGCGCTATGGCCAAGGCTGACTCCTTGGTCACTGAGGAGTTACTTTCACCAACCAAGGCCCGTTTCTCCTCCAGGGTTGCCATTGAGATGAAAATCAGACCACCATCTGTCGCCAAAGAGCCCTCCTCTCCCATGGAACTGGCAGGTAGTCAAGTGAAAGATGGGGGGCGGGACATAGAGGAAACCAATGGCATTTCAGAGAGGTGAAAAAGGAGACAGTGGAAAAATTTGAAGAGAGTAGGTGGAGACGTACGGAGGAGGGACACAAAGAAAATAAAGACAAAAAAAGAGTTGTAGGATGACAAATAGACAGTATGCAATTCAGAGTGTGAAATTGAGTGAGATAATAACAGAGAGAGGAATAGTTGAGTGAGTGTGAACGAGAGAATGAAAATAAAAGATGCATCCTTGTACACTTAAGACACTTAAAGACACAGAGGTTGAGAATTGTCAGCCTTCTTTCTATAGGGCTGCTGTAGCATCTGAAGTTGCATTTTACTTTCCTCTCTATGACTGCTTACTCTGCATAAGAAATTATATAAAACAAGAAACCTGGAATTAACCCCAGTATAATTTAGAGAGAAACCTCCTCCCAACTCGGTCATGTTTGTTCTCTGCTCTTGTCAAATACCAGGCTTCATTTCTGAATAATGGACATTTGGTACATGCTTACTTAAAGACCTTTAAAAACACCAGTTTTTCAGCCTCTTCTCAAAGCGGTTCATCAGTGACAATAAACACAGTCTGTAGAGGAAAGAGACGTTTTTCCACACAAAAGGTAACGTTATTCGGGATAGTGTTTCTTTTTTGTGTATGAAATTGCTAAACAATTAGGTCAGCTTCATACCTGCTGCACAGTGTGTACCTCACACGTCTAGACATCCTGATTTTCATTTCGGCAGGCGCCACACTGCCACCATAATTTAGCTTGACTGGTTGCCTTATTTCTGACATCTGACATGAGTTATTAAGAAAGTGGTTCTCATCAAAAATACTAAGCTAAAACATTTGTTGGTCCTCATATTGACCTGACACACACCATCCTGCCAATGTCAAGGTAGCCTTTGGCTTTTTGAATTCAAATAAAGCCTGTTTATAATTAAGAAAAACATACCCTAAGGCATAAAAAAACACGTTATGTCAGGTTTAAGAACTGCAAGACATTATTTTCCTTCATAATGTCATAAAGTAAGAAATCATTGAAATTCCACTAAAAACAAGAGGATTTTTTTGTTTTTATTTGGGGCAGTAGTGGCCTTCCTTTGATAGTGGCTAGACAGGAAAGAGGGCAAATAGAGTTGAGAAAACATCCAGCAAAGCGCCCCAGAATGAAAAGAAGACGACTGTACAATTCTGCTATAACTAATGCTGCAACAGTGGCTAGATTTTGAATTATTGTTGAGAGTGATCACAACAAAGATCCACTTGTATCTGCAAGTTGAGTCAAATATGCATAGTTTAAGGCCAAGAAGGCCTGATGACTTCTATTTTGATCATGATTTGGCAAATTTCATGAAAATTTAGATGAGAGTCACAATTGAAGCACCCCAGACAAACCTGTCATGAGTAAATTATCAGTTATGATTTTTAAGCAATCTACATTCATAACACTCAAGCTAGCTGATATAAGAAATTTTAGTAATATACTACCAGAAGTATAAGAAACTGTTACTCGACAGAACTGTGGTGGTTTAAGTAGGAATCACCACAAAGTTATAAAAGTAGTAGTAGTATTGGGTACGAGGCATGCTGAAAATGGCAACAAGCCACAGAAACAAAAGCCAGAGACAGTTCAGCTGATTTAGACAGCACTTTCTGACAAAGTTCTCCACTATGATTTATGATTGAAAAGCTGAAACAGACAGACAAAAACATGGAAAAATGAAACAAGAAAAACGTCAATAAATCACAACAAAATAGAGCTGGGTGACCTTGGACAGTACAGCCAAGATGAATGATGAAAACATGCCTCTGTGACACCTACAGATTAGAAGTCCAAGTCTGTGCTGTTACCAAAAACTAATTATTTAGGATATTTCGAGCCAAAGTTGAGCACAGCGACTCAGAACATTTAGTTCTACTTCAGCTGTAGGCTCCTATTCTCTGTGATTTGATCTCTTCATCTCTTTTATATTTTTGGTTTCAACAATAGTAGCTGATGGTGTGCTGAATATCACTGGAGAGTCAAGAAACTGAGGGTGATATTGAGATGGTGTCAGAGGAAATTGGATTGTGACAAAGAAAGTACATTCTTCCAAAGTTCTACATAACAGGATGAACTATCTGGACTTTATTATGTGTTAAAATTAACTATGAATACAACCTCAGATGAACAACAATACATCCCATTTTACATCATATTGTGACTGATTTAGCAAGAATTAAGATAAAATCCAGAAGCAGTTTGTGAAAAGCTATGTTCACCCCTTGATTCAACTGCTTGTCGAACCATGTTTAGCAGCAAATACTTGTAGCTATCATCATCATTTTCCATATGACATTATCAATCTCCGAAATCATTCGATCAAGGAATTTTGGGCAACTCTTCACTAAGGTCCTCCCACAGCATTTTAGGGCTTGAGGCCTGGACTGTGAGAGTCATTACAACACCTTCATTCTTTTCTTTTTCAGTCATTATGTTGTAGATTTGCTGGTTTGCTTGGGATCCTTGACCTGTTCTATGACCCAGCTTCAGCTGTCAGACGGAAGGCCTCACATTTGACTCTTGAATTCTTTCTTACACCAAAGAGTTTGAGGTCCTCTTAATGACTGCAAGGGATCAAAACCTGTCACTGTGAAGTTGTGCTGTGCTTTATGTCCAGACGTCTCCACTTTAGTCTTATCTGTCTAAAGGATATTGTTCCAGAGGTCCTGTGGTTTGTTCAGATGTAACTTTGAAGAGAAGAGACTTTTTATCCAGGAAACCCTTTCATACAAGTCATACATGGTCAGTCCTTTTCTGATTGCACTGTCATGAACCATTATTTTGCTAATTGAGGCCTGAGATGTAGTTTTTTTTTCATTTCCATTGTCTTTGAGCATCTCATATTTTGTTCTTGGGGTGAACTTACTTGGATGTCAACACTCTACTCTAAAATTGTCAGCTGTCTTGAATGTTTCCCACTTGTGAATAATCATAATCACCGTAGAACGATGGACTCCAAATAGCTTGAAAGCAGCCTTACAACCTTTCAGATCGATGGGTACCAACTATGCTCCTCTAAGATCATTGCTGATGTCTTTGTTCCTTGGCATTCTGTTAACATACACCAGAATGTTCCATTGCAGCAAACTGCCAAAACATCTGCTTTTGTAGAGCTGCTAACACTTGCTCATGATTAGTTAATCGGTCGCATCTGATGAGCAGTAGCTGGCTACTAACTTCCGCTCTTAATCCCTATGGAAGCATTAAGAGTATACGTAGGTTTACACACACACAGCTTCAGCATTTTGGCTATATTGCGTCTGAATATATATTGACACAGTGTAATATGTCATGAATTGTTGCTCATCTGAAGATGCACTGCCTTCATTCTAAGGAACAGATGATTGTTTTATGTCCCGTTCTTTTTTCATTATTGATAAGAGCGATGCAATATATATGGTGAAAGTGCAGTTCTGCACAAATATGACACTGTAAATGTTATTTCTCGCCATGCAACACACTAGTATTAAATTAATTTTATGAAACACAATCTTTGACATCCAAAGCTGTCAGATAAAAGAACTTTTTTTTATATAATGAGGCCAACTTCCCCCGATTTAAACTTCTGAAGTGACCTCACATGCTTCAAGGTTTGCTTGAAATGTTCGATGATGTTATGTGAATCCACAAGAAAAGGTGAAATTTCTATTCAGGTATAACTTCTCTGTATTAAGTTCACTCCGGTGCTTTTCCCCGTCAACATTAATCCACTCAGGAAAATGGGGATTTCATTGAAATGAATAAACGGAGAGACCTTTTCACTTGAGTGGCTTCAATAGCTGAGTTGAAATACTTTATCAGCCATTGATATGTCATTCATTTGGCCCCTGTGAATGGGTTTAAATGAGGGGTTATTGAGCCTCATGGTGATAGCAACGAGGGAACCAGAGATATTTGCAGCATAAAAAAACTCAGCCAGAAAGTTCAGAGAAAGCTTTCACCTTAACAAACTTTACAGGTTCCACTGCAAGTTTACTACTGCACCCAACGTAGCTCTTAAGAAAGCTTAACATGTTCAAACAAGTTAGTCTGACAAGCGCCAGGCAAGAAAGGAAAAACTGAATAGACTACACTGAATAGTAATTGGCTCCAAACATAATTCTAAGGTTGTTTTTAAGTTGTTTTTCTCACCTGTGACCTCAAAGTAGGGGAGCTTTATTTAGATAATTCAATTTGTGTGCTGTGAGGTTGAAGGGTAAAGGTGAGCTTGAGAGGAGAGGATTTGGGGTATGCTCATTAGAGCGATGGAAATCTTGCAAAGTGTGATAGAAAAAATTACTTACTTTTTTGCTTCCACCATTGGCACACACTCAAATATCCCCTCTATAGGCTTAATTAACAGCTCTAACCTTATATAAACCGTAACTGTCTGATATACAATAATGAGATGGGAAGACATAAGCCATTTATTACACTTTTCATCATGACACCAGGAAGAAAAACTTGCAAAAACTGCTGTCCTTTTGTATTCTTTGCTTCCTTTGTTTGATTCCTTTGGCGCTTTGACGGCAACCTCCAGTGAGGGATGATATTCTTGTGTTTGTACAAAGGCTGTTAGGGTTTCTCAGGGTGCAACTGTGTCTGATGTGTTTTACAGGCTGCTGCAATGCAGAGAAAGGCAACATTGATCTGATCAGAGAAAGAGCCGCAGTGAGTCAGAGAGCCTGAGGAATAGAACAGCTCACTAATATACAGAGAGATGCCATTAAAGGCTTGTGATTGAGAGATATGCGATCCGACATGATAAAAAGAAATTCTTCTTTGTTTGCTTCTTATAGACAGTTTTCATTGCTTTTATGTGTGAATTGGAGTATCCATTTTCGAGTTTAGATATTTTCAAAAGACAAACTTCCAAAAGACATATATAACAGATCTAATAAGTCTCTAATAACTCAAATTGGTGCTACAATTACCCTCCTCCTGGTCCCCTGTAAGAAACTGGAGACAAATTATTTATTCATCGCACTACTTTTTAAATAAAAAAAAAAAAGAAGTACCTCTTGAATTTGATGTAATTTCCCTTTGCGATGAATAAAGTGTTTTTTCATTTAATTTCCAAATATTAAATTTAAAGTTTGGCTTGTGTTAAGCTTTCAGCAGACAAAGTTAGACAAAAACAAGTGTTCACAAAGATATTCCGAACATCTTCATGAATTTGATGCACAAAAAAAAAGACGTTTAGTAACGGGTTAAGCATTTCGTTTTGGGTCTACATTAATGTTTACATGCTGTAATTATAAAGGGAAAGAAAACTGTTCTCCTCTTATGTACTGTATCTGCAGCACATCTTGTCACCTTCTGTTTGAAACATTCTGTTTTAAGCTCCTGTCACTTAAAGGACCCCTTTCCAAGAGGCTCCCTCAGATACTGTAGCTCTGCTGATGGGTCAGATATTACGGCTGCTTATCCTTGTTTAAAGTGTGCCAAACTAGCCGCTGAGCAAGCGTTACACAAATGTATTTTTATGGCGGCGTTGTTATCGGATGGAAGAAAAGCCTGCAAAGGAGACATTTCTAGCACATCAGGAATTGTTTCTTCTGTGGAATAAAATTCCTTGCCAGTGATGTGGACTGTGTAAGTTTCAGCCCTTTTGCATGCACAAAAACATAGTTTACCTCAAAGATAAGGGAAAGAAATTACAGCCGAAACCAGTGACCATCACACATTGGTCCAAGGTGAGTGAATATTTCATTTAGACAGCTTTGATGAGAACAGAGCCTCTTCGTCTTTTCTGAAATGAATCAATGACCAATTACCCAGTGGAGAATGTGTTGACTCTCCCAGTGTTACCTTGGAGCATTAGCTCCAGAAACAAAGATGCTATATGTGGACGTTGCATCAGAAGAAGCTCTTTAATTTGAATACTACAAGGGGAATTTTCTAATTGGATTAACAGTAAGCAACATAAGCTTGAGACAAACGCATTATGCTAATGTAAAGCAGAGTGTTTGTTTGCTGTTGCACTAAAAAAAGACTTTGAATGCGAACCCTGTTGTGTGTGTGTGTGTGTTTAAATTAGGAATCACATTGTAGGAAAAAAAGTCTCTACAAGGTTATGTTCTAGGGACCAAAAAACATTTCCCATGGGGTATACTTTGGTACATTTAGGTTAATTTTAGGGCAAGCCTGCTGGTAAAATGTGAGTCCAAACAATGTCCTCAGAATATGAAAGCATTAGTTAAAAAGTAAATGAATGACTGTAAGATCAGGGTCAGCTGCTAAATCCCTACAGATAGTTCATGCATTTGTGTGTTTAACAGACGTTCTCACTAGATTACCACTACTGGAAAATAGTACAACACAAGGATTTGTTTGAGTCTGTGTAAAGAACAAGTGTGTGTTCTTCCACTGGCCCCTCCATGACTCTGAAGCATGTCTGTCCGCCTTGTCTTTTAATCTATCATCACTCCCTTCAGTGTCATCCCGTATGCCCATGCTCATTCTTCACTGCCACCTGTCTTTCTGAATTCTTCTCGTGACACTGCCATCTTTTTTTTCCCTCCTGCTGTCTTTCTCAAGCTCCCCCGCATGCTTCCTCTATTCTTCCTCACATTTTCTGACCGTCCTGACTTTTCTGTGTCCTCTCTCTGTTTCCCCCCACTTATTCCTGTGGTGTTCAGGTGCATCAGAGTCAGTGTTTTCACTGCTTCTTATAATTTCTCTTCTTGTCTCCTTGCTTTTTCTGCTCTGTTTCCTTCTCCGTTTCTCTTGTATCTCTGACTCTTGGACGCCTCCAACAGCAGCTGACAGGCGGCCCCGTAGTGTCGAATGGAGAGACTTTAAGATCTGAAGGTCTATTGTCCTCACAAAGACATCACGCCACTGCTGCACACAAAGAGTAATGGCTTGCACTCCCTGGATATTTATTTCTCCTAAAATCCTTCCAACCTGTCATCTCCTAATGCAGCCTCACTCCTGTGCAGCATGCTGCCATCTGACCCTTTTCTTGTCTTCCTTTTTGGTCGGGTCACGATCCTTATTTAGATTAAGCGGGTATAGAAAATAGACGGATGGATGGGTTTTAGATCTCAAGCTTTGACATTCCTGCCCACACTCTAACAAAGTGACAGAAATAGGCATTTCATGTGTGGTGTTCATAACACAGAACAATTGAAGCTGCTATAATTAGGCAGTTAGCCGACTGGCTGGGATACATAAAATGTAACGTATGCCCTTGCCAGAGGTTATCTTTGATGCACAAATATTTAGAAAATATAGACCGTCACTTCTTCAGTCTTATGTCATGGTAAATTCAATATTTTTTATATGTTGGACTGTTGGACAAAACAGCTTCTGAGCTTCAGGAATTTTTTTTCATCACGTTCAGGACTGTTTATCTTTATTTTAGATTGTCCCTTTATACGAGAGATTTAATACATTATAAGTGATTGTAGAGGATGAACATTATTTCAGCACTGTCAATGCCCCTGGCATTGAACTACCTTACCTTGACTTCATTCCCTCTCCAAATTCTTTTCTCTTGTGCTTTGCTTGCTGTTACTTTAGATTTTCCTGTTTTGATTTATAAGAGCTTTGTCTGTCTAGTTATTTTTCATATCTTATATTCTTCCAATGTTTCGCCACTCATACACTTTCCACCTTCACCTCTCACAGTCGCTCCATCTCCTTCATCCATTAGCATGCCGAGAAGGAGAAGAGAAAATATTGGAGTTTAGGATGATGGACGAGAAAACAGTGTAGATGTGCTGTGGTTGTGATGAATGACACCACACTAAGGCAAGACTGCTCTTCACTCTTTGACTGACACAATAAGCACTGGTTGTCTATGAGTTAGGAAATGCTCTACTGACAAACACACATTACAAATAACAGCTGTGGCCTTTCACTTCCAGGACAAGCTACAGCGACATTACTCTATAAGCTTTTGCAAGTGCTGCTTTCCCGTCTCAGCAAACATTACTTATTCTGACATTCATTCTTGATCAGTCAGAAATTAGACTCAAAGAGCCCAAAACAGGCATTGTAAGTGACTCACTTGGATCAGGTTTCATCAAGTAAACCTTTTTCTTACATAAAATCTAACCAGCACACAGGTTTTCAAATGTTGCAGAAGGCAAGATAGACACAGATATATATCCTTAAAAACATTAAAGTAGAGAAAACACAGAATTGTCAGTCCTGTTCTTTTCAAAAGTCTTGCTTCAAGCCAAGTTTGATGTCAGCACAGGGGCTGGAAAAATGGAAATGATAACATAACATAACATTTGAACTTTCAGTTCCTACATTCTGTTTAGTTACACTATATTTAATTTTTCTTTGTTTTACCCCGAGGAGTTAATAAAGTCTCAAGAAGAAGAAAAGTTTTCTTTGTGAATATAAGCCTCTCTTAAAGTCCAGGCAGAACAGTGAAAACAAATTATACAAGCTTTTCAGAGAATTTATTGAATCATACTGCTGGCTAGGATCAAGTACAGTTCAAACTTAAACACTAAACAAAATATGATGAAGCCTCTTAAAAGTTTATTATGTATTCCCAATGCATGTTCAAAGTATATACATGTTTAATACCACCCTAAATGGGATCTCCCGTATCCCACAGGCCATTGAATTTCTGAACGTGAGCTGTTTTTACCTAAAGTCTTTGCTTTCTATCCCTCTGTCAAGACCCTATCTTTTACTCGTGATCCCAGTTTTGTTTAACCCAACTTCCTTGTTCTAATTATCTCCTTTTAGAGCAAATATTATGCTCTTTTTTTTTTTTTTTTTACAGCAATGTCCTTTCTCTTCAAGTGTAATTGACTGAGATTTTAATGATCTACTTGCAAACCTTGTTCTTCTTGCTGTCTTGTTTTCTAGAACCCTGATGCTGTTGTTATGGCACACGTGGAGAAGAATCATCACCAGTGGGAAGAAGCTGGTGAAAGCTCTGAGAAAAAGAAAATGCCCTATATCTCCCTGCATCTCCTGTTTACTGCACCCATTACTTTGTTTCCCTGAATATTATGGGGTTATAGACCTATACAGTCTGATTTATTTTCAAGCACTTATCCTGGTTCTCAACTCTGGATTGGACTACCATTATCAAAGCCTGTTGACAGATGATCATCTGAATCACTTTGAATGGAAGCCCATTTTCCTCTTTTAACTGAAAGATGGTCTAAAGCTATTGAGTGGCAATGAGGAAAATGGATGGAAAATATGAAATAACCTCTCACCATCAACATGCACGGACAGACGCTGAGTGGATGACAGAAACAGAAAGAAAATGAATTGATCAAAGCAAAGAAGGATGCATATATAATTACCTTCAAGTTGGATGTAGATTGTGAAAGACTGCACAGAAAAGGAGTAATACTTCACAGAAGAGTGTCAAGATGGGTCCGGCATTGGATAAAGAAAATATCATAAACTTCACGTAAGGGACTCTTCAGAAAGCTGGTTCTATTTGGCTCCACTATCTTAATCAATGATGAATAACAATTCTGTATAAAATAACTGAGCCGGGGCTGAACCAGAGTTGGATCTTGACTGTGACTGGGCTCTGTGATTTCTGGATTAGAATCTTAGAAATCACAGCATTCTAATGAGCTGTGTGGTAATCTCACGGCTTAGTAAGAAAACCTGAAAGAGCCCTCCTGGACAGCACTGAACAAACTTGGGACCAAGTTGAGCCTAAGTTGGAGTTGTATGCTGGTCTGATGCAGACTGAACTGAACTGTACAACTCAGCCACTGCTCTTGTCCTGTATCTCCTGTTCCAATGGATGATATTAGTGTGGATCTTGTGTACCTGTACTGGCCTCTCTCACGTGTCTTAAGGCCCTCTTAAAAAGGTGAGTAATCTGCCGATTAGCCCATTAACCTAACCAAACAAGGAGCCAAAAGAGAAGGTACCCCACCCAAAGACCCAGACTCAGTAATTAGTGTGATATATGGTAACCCACCAGCAGTCACCCAGGCCATCCAGCAATATTGGGTCCTGCCCCTTAGTTTAAAACACATTTAGAGTCTGAAGTGTCTCCTGGAGTGAGTGGTTTGTAACCTAATGAGGGTAATACTCTAACGAGTGCCTCTTTAATTGCTTGTACCTAGACTGACTAAACGGTCTGTTTCATTGCCACTTTCTCGTTATAATGTCTCCACAGGTGCAAGTGCATCCCACTCCTGTTTGTTTCTTGTTCTTTTAGTGAGTGAGTGGCTCCATATCTCATATACCTCTCCCCCATCTGTCCATCAGATGTCTTTTTTTTTCACTTGCCTGCCTGAGGCAGTGATTGAACACTTCTGCAGAAAAGGCTATGAGAGGACTGGTTATGAGCAAACAGTGCAGCCTCAGGGAAAGAACTCTGCCTGTACAAGAGGGGGGGTCAGCAATATCTATTCAGTCAGACATGACAGTGTTGGATGCTGCAGAATTGAACAACTCATCTCCGGGCTGCAGACGTACTCACTCACTGTCAAACTGAAATTACTCATTTATTAGGGCCAATCAACAGATATTCATTCTTTCCCTTTTTGCTCCTCAATGGACGGGAAATTGTTGATATTCATTTGACATGAAATTATATAAGAAGTCTATGTCCTCTAACTCAAAGCAAAATGGAGCAAATGAAAAACCAGAACAGCGGATATATAATTAGTCCTGCACCTTGTTTTCTCCCATCAAATTAAATTGTTTCTCTCCCAAAATAATTAGCAATTTTGAATTGTGAAATGTGATGTTGTGTCACCAGCACCTATTACGTTTCAGGGGGTATTAATCCAATATGGACTTGGTAAATGGTAAATGGACTTGTACTTGTATAGCGCTTTTCTAGTCTAACTGACCACTCAAAGCGCTTATCAATGTCAATGTTCTCTACTGGACATAGATGGTAAGATTGTCTCAATAACCTGCTTATCAAAGATTCCTAATTCTCTGAAGTACTTCACCCACTCAGACTAACCTCGACTGATGCAATTACTGTATTTACAAACACATGTATGCTTTTTGGGGCACGGTGTAATTGCCATGAAATATAATTAGTTTAATTACTTTCATATTCAGGGGCTTTAATGGTACAGCACTTGTCAACAAACAATCACTTGCTGTGACAACACTTGTGTGTAAAGAAGAATATCATCAAATGTGCGTACAGGGGTGTTGAATAATTACTGAATGTCAAATTGATTTGAATTTTTTGCAGAAAAGCGGCTTGCTTTCAGTTTGGTCTGAGATAACTGATTCAGTCTGACAGCCATGAGCACACCCACACAATACTGTAAGGGGGTGTTTTGTTTTAATGCAAATATACTGAGAGATGGGAAAGTAAAAGGAAGGATGGGGATGATGAGGAACATTACAGGGTTAGAGGTTAGAAGTAAAGAATTGCGCATGCAAGTTGCATAATTGTAAAATCAGAAAGTGTCAGGTCATAGCTTGTTTGACCATTTCATGAGGATTTTTTCTTCATTTTAATGGATCTGTAATCAGTTTACTAATGCACACTATCTTATAATTCTACTTACTTGTTCTTTTCTGTTGGGTTTTTGTTTGGACAGTAGGACTGAGACAAAGTGGCACTTTAAAAGTCAGTCATGTGCCCGAGGATAGTAGTGGTTTACATATATGTGAGGATAGGGGCAGTAGTAAAAAATACTTTTTGATAAGGAAGGTTCGTGATAGAGCCAAGTGACCCAGAAGTATCCGATGAATGATTTAAATCCTAAAGAAAGATGCTAAAATGTGTAATTTATCTCCTTTTGCATTAAGGATACCCCTGACAAACTTTATGAAGGAAAAAAAGAAAATATTGTCTCACAGTGATTCTAACTGTGATTCATGTAAATACAGAAGAGCAAGTGTGCGCAGCTATTCTCTGTGTGACTATAATATATTTCACATCTGTGGCTTTTTCTGTTTTCTAATTAGCCATGGTAATGATGCAATTAAAACAATGAAACAAGAAAGCGTAGGGCGAAATAGCTTAGGCTTTTTGTAGATCATCATTTGAACAGTTGTTTCACCACAGCAAACCTACTTTTGCAGCCCAGTGGAAGCGCACTACAATTCTCCGTGCATTGCTGTAGTCTGTCCACAAATCTTTACGAAATCTCAAGAGGTTTTTAATTGTAAACAAGGAAAGGTGTTAAGAAATGAGAGAAGAAGTAAGCCTGTGGATTATACTGCTGTGGAATAGTCAAATCTGGAATGCTCTTTGAAAAGACTTCCATTTACAGTTGATTGATTATAAATACAGACTTCACCAGATTTAGAATTCTTGATTTATCTGAGCATGCCACTCCACAACCACTCCAAGCCATGAAATTGAATGAAACTTGCTAGATGCTTTACACAACTTGATGATGATAAACGGCTGCTACAGGTCATTACTGCCTTCCTGACAATGTTCATTGCCCTAATCTCCCATCATCTCCCAGCAGTTTACTCCTTTAAATCTGCAGTCAAATGTGATTTTCAAAAGCTTCTTATTTGACTGATTAAAACATCAGTTAGTCTTTGTATAATTCATATAGTAGGCTAGTACAAAAATGACAATATGGGATCATAAGAGGGGTACATATGGTGCTATTTCTTGGCTGGGTGCGGGAAGTCACTGCTGAGCTACCCATTACCCGTTTCCAGTCTCTGTGGAATACTAAGCAAACCAGCTGCTTCTGGGGCATAATATATTGCCCTGAAAAACATAAGATTAGTCTTCTTCTAATTTCAGAGACAAAAAAAGGCACGATGCCCAGAAGGTCAAATTGCTTGTTTAAATATGTTTACTTAACGTCATGTTGTCTTTAAGCTTCTCATATCCACAGGGAATGAACTGATAATCACTTAACTGATGAAGTGAACCAGGCGCATTCATTGCTGTTTTTCGTAATGCATCTGTGACCATTTTGCAGTACCAAGTCCCTCCCAGCACGCATTTTATTACATTTAAAGGGGTTGGACTGCAATGACAAGATTTCAGCGTGAGTTCTGACTACATGGCCTGATGGTCCATGCTATGACTTGAATTTAGGCTGCGTGTCACATCTGGTAGCTGATGTGGCAGTGATGTGAACAGGCATGCATTACTGCATTTATATAAAAGTCTCTAAGATCTCTGCCAAACACACTTAAACTAAGAATGACATACAGCAGATTTTCAATATGATCATTGACAGAAGCTTCAGCCATTTCACTCGGCTTTCCAGCTGAGCAAGTACAAACGATTCAATAGATCTGAAGAAGAACGTAACTCTACCGTGAGCAGAGACTGGGTATTTTGCACCCCTTTACTGTCTGACATGCGACCATCTGAGAAGAGCCTCATATATTATAATTGAATTTTGTTATCTGAGTTAAGGAGGGGAAGGGATTGAGAGAAAAAGGGGGGACAAAAGATAACTGTGCAAAGGAGACACAGAGGGAGAAGAGAAAGTGGTGGAAAGGAAAGGGAAGAGGGAACTGAAACTCATTTATACATATGTAACGGAAGGGAGAAAATCTGAGAATAAGTAAAAAACAAATTGTCAAAGAGCGAGAGATGGGAGGAGAAGCAAGGCAGAGCAAGATAATTTAAAATTTGCATATGCATGCTTGTTCAGTATTGGCTGACATGATCTTCTTGTACATATGAATGGTTCAGCGATGATCTCAAAGCACCAATATTGCTTCCTGGACTGAGAGGGGAGAGCTGTATGTGATAACCAGCTTAATTAAAAAAAAAAATTAAACAAGTGTTATAGGAAATAAAGGAAAAGGCAAGCATTGGAAACGGGGGAGGTGGAGAATGAGGAGAATAAATGTAAGGATGACAGGCAGGAGTAAAGGAGGAGAAGTGATGAAAAAAGGAATGGATGGGAAAACAGAAGGAGAACAGTGAGTGGGATGCGTGGAGAATTACTCAGTGTGTGTGGAGCTCCAGCTGTATTGTGCATCAGTATAAGGTGTTTTTGGTTCCTCAGAGAGAAAACATGCTACTGTGAATAATAGATGACAACACATGCACACAGTGCATGTTTATTTTTGAGAACATTTATTGCATGATCCTTTTTCCTCTTTTAGATTCTTACTTACGAAAGGTCTTGGAAAAAAAAAATCGTGGATGTAGATTATACATTCTAATCATCCCATAAAGTGCCACAAACCTATGTATGTCTGTATGTGTGTGTGTGTGTTCATGTTAAGGGACTGCATTGAAGATGTTAATCCTTTTGGGTTAACACTGACAATTTTTTTTTTACATACACTGGAATTTATGAACAAATGAACAATGAATACAAAAAAAGTTATAAAGTTGTTTTTTTTTTTTTTTAAAAACAGCAGTTATTAAGAAAGTTATAGAAATGTATTCTATGACATCTTTTAACATTCTTGAACAGTTTCAATGCATCACGTTAAGTCATTTCAACCTGGTTTATGTGCCATTTAATGCAAAAAAAACAAAAAAAGGTTTGTCCCCTGTGGTATGAGATACTTTTTATATATTGTCTCTAAAAATGGGCCTCATTCATTGGCCATTATCTTCCTTAGTTGTATCGTACATTTGGTCTCAAGAAAGCTCCAAATAAAAGTTCCACGGTAATGCCTGTAAAATGGCATACACACACATTTTAGAAGGAAAGTTTAGAAGTAATAACCAAACAAAAATCTAGTGACCCTGGTGCAGATTTCCTAAATTCTAGCCACAATGGGCAAATACTTATGAGCTACTTGCAGTTTAGCATCTTATGACTAGGGATGAAGAAATATCTTTTTTAAATTTTTTTAAATGAATATCTAACATATAGAGCTGCCTTAATGTTGAGTTTTGTGCACCTTGGATGTCGCATCAGTGAGAGTGGCCAAGCTCTGATGTGTTAAACTTTAAGGAGTTTTCATGTAGAAGAGAACAAAAATGTAACTGCACAAACACATAACACTGCCTTAGGCTTTTTAGCCTGATGGGCATCAAAGATTTAGAGAAATAAAAGCTTTCACATAGGCTGTAATTTGTGGTGTAAAAAGAAATAGTGGTGGAGGTCCTTTACTACTGGAGTAGTACAACCAAAAATAGGAGCTAATGTCCATGGAACACCTGATAGACTTTTTGTCATGTTACACAAAGTCCAAGATAAAACGACAGGTTTGGCAACATTTTACAGTGACAGAGACGTTTAAGGGAGGGGAAAGTGTTATATTGTCACTTGTTAGAAAAGAGGATTTTCAGTCTTCAGTTCTCAACTCTTTTGACCTAAAACTCAGTGTCTTGACAGACTGCTGCCAATGGAATATAACTCGTAACAGCTAGTAATTTTACATGGTCCTTGTTTCTATGTCCCATCTAGAACATCAAGTTTCTGGTCATTTCTTCATCCAAATATGAAGACAGACATTGAGACAAATATCATTGAGACGAGCAACAAAAGAGTTCACTCTTCTGACACCTGAAAAGATTCGCTTTCTCACGGCCACATTATTAAGATGTGAGCAAAGCATTGTTGTCAGCATCCCATGACAAATTAATGTCTGACCATGTTTAATTATATAATTCTCACCCATTACCTACCCATGTCTTCGTTTTAGTAATCTAATATCTCATTATCATTCAAATGCATTGTCTTCTGTTTAAGCAAGCAATATAATGATTTCTGCTAAAGTCACCAAATGAGCTGTGCTGATATTTTACAGTAACTGTTTTTTCAATTGGTAAGGATGACCTGTAATTTAAATTATACTCACAACCATACAAAAAAATGGTCAAATCAAACTGACTGACATTTACTGACACTATTAAACTCCTATTTCACTGCAAGTCAGAGGAGTTTTTTGTGTGTTTATGTCTAAGGAAAGTCGGCGCTGCAGCAGTGACTGAAGAAATAGAAGCCGTAATTGAACCTTGAAAATGTACTGCTCGACATTAACTGATATATAATGTGTCCTCTTCTCTGCTGCTGCACAAAAGCTTTACAAGCATCTCATCAGCAGGACAAAAAAAGGAACCGTGGCAGCACTGTGTAACTGGTTGGAAAATTATATAGCAAAACAGAAAATACCTTGAGCCTCACCTTACTCGGAAACTGCCACAAATGTGTCTTCATTGTGCTAACTTCTCATTTTCAGATGTTGTATCTCAACACTTTCTTACTGAGTTTCAATGTTAGTCAGTTTTTAAAATTACACCTTAATGTGCTTCTAACATCTGAAAGTGTATTTGAGGTCAATAAAGTGTAAATGAAATAGACAATGAATGACTCAGTGGCAGTGCAAATCTCCAAAAAAGTCTCTATTAAGTAAAAGGACTCAAACATTTCCTCCAGGCATGGGTGCAAATAGAACCAGTGTTTGGGGCTTTGGATTTGGCTGTTTTGTCTTGTTTGGATTCTTACACCAAGACGCTGAGGAAGTTTGTTTGTGTTGGAAGGGACAAGGCAATGGTGCTAAAGAGAGTTGATTTTGGAGGCTGGAGTCTTTTAGATGTTACAAACAGAGATTGTGCCATATTGGTTTATTGGCAGCTTCAAAGCTTTACACAAATAATGGCGTTGAGGTTGCAGAATGCAGTTTACGATTGATATCTGAGGTTTTGATTTAAAATATCAGCCTGAGCAACAATCTTGAACCAACTAAAGAATTGTAGGATGGAATTGTCGATATTGGTTGTTGCTTATTTTGCATTAAATATTACTTCAAGTAATATGTAGACTGGCAGTCTTCTCTTTTTGTTATGAAACTAGGATTATTTTCTCTTTGCATTGTTACGAAAACACGAGATGCATCATTTAACAATGGATTTTGTATATTTTAACTTTTTTTTATATACTATAAGGAATACATCTTGACTTTGAGACATTTGCTGATTTTCACCTTGGATATTGCAGCGGCATCGGTTTATCTTCAGCCACATAGGATTTTAAATCCTTTTATGTGATCATCAGCAGATAGTCAAGTATAATAAAACTATGCTGTACTGCAGATGAAGTTATGGATCACAGAAAACTCTTGGCAGTAATCAGGGGGTGCTTTCCTGTGTCATGGCCAGTATAATTTCATGCATGTGTTGCGGTAAATTAGGAAGGGCTGACATTGATCTTATCCCTTGAACCACTATTTTTAACTAAATCTGTAGACTAAGAATCATATGCATATAGTTCAACCTTCTTCGATCTAGTTAAATGATTTCAAACGCTGTGCACTGAACTGAAACAGATGGGCAATTACTGTATTAGTGACACTGGATTACTAATTGTTATCTGATGAAACAGTTATTAAAATTGACAAAATTCTGGGTCACTGCAAAGTCACTGGTTACATGAGCTCTAAAATCTTCAGAGGCCATTGAGTAGATAATGTTTAAATAGCTATTTGATTAGTATTGCACTTTTCATATTACCACTGCTATAAATACTTTTTCATCCTCATCATGAACCTATTCTAATTATTATTATGATCATTATTAATATAGCTAATAATAAAAATCTACAAATAGTTTTTTTTTTTTTTTTTGCAAATGTAGATGTCACATTGTGTTGCAGTAAAATTAAATAATTCATATAAAGTTAATTCCCTGTTGTTCTTTCCCCTGAGCCCTATAAATGGGCACAGCCGTTCTGCATTGGTGTTATTAAAATGAATGAGGGGTTTGCTCTTTTCACGCAGTACCAGTGTTGGTCTGCACACTACCTTGGGGCTAATTTATTGTGCAAGATCTGCTTGTGCAGCTGCAGTGGGGATTTTGTAAAAATGCAAGGCCACTTTTTAGTGGATTTGCAGAAAAGAGGATGACTTTTTGGTTCCATTTTGCAGAAAGTTGTAGTGACATTTGTCGTTGAGTTTTACATTCTGGATGTTGTGACTGTATGTGACACAGACACCTGTGCAGTACACAGAGCCTCTCCAAAACTAGATTATTTTGGCATGAATCCAAATAAAATGGTTGATCGTTTAAATGCACCTGCCGTGATGGATTAGATGAACTGCTGACTGTTACTTTTCACTTACTTAATAAAAGCAAACTGCACCAGTACAGAATTTCTCACTCAGAGTGCTCAGAAGCAGTTCAGTAAAAGTTAAGATGTAAATCCAGCTTAAAAAAGAACATTATCTGCCCTTGTATCGCTGGTGTTGGCTTTTTTATTTGGCTTTCTCTTACTGAGAACAGATTTAACTCATGTAAATTTATAAAGTACTGCCAGGACTGTTTTTCTTTGTAAGTTATTCAAATCAAGGCACAATAGGTGAAACTTACTAAATCGTTTTCTAATAAAGTTGTCAAATTAACAGTCAAGACCTTTCAAGATTTATTTGTCACAATAGCGAAGAAAAAGTTAGTAAAGTTAGAAAACGTTAGAAAAGTGTTAGGAAAGTAGCGTTTTGACAAACCGTATTCTGGTCTCAACCTCACGTCTCACGAAGGCATGTGGTTGAAAGCGGAGCATTTAGCTGATCATATGTAAATAATAATATGTAAATAATGTCATTTCTTTGTCCGATTCATCCTTCTTGTGCAAGAACCAGACACCACACACTGTTATTTATGTAATGTCATCAAAAAGTGCGACAAGCAGCACTTCTGATCCTCAGTGCTTTTAAGGGACTGAGAAAAGCTGAGTTGATTGGCCTAAAGACTAAAGACTATCCGTGCACCTCTGCTCTCACGCTCATGTGTAGTTAGAACTGAACTTTGTGCCTCTTTCCTCTTGGAAAATTATATGTGAAATAAATGCAGCAGCTCAGGTCACAGTCAAATAAGTAACCGTTGTCTGATATTCCCTCAGCTCCATTTCTCCATTTATGGATTTTCCAACTTTTTCCTAATAGGTGGAGTGCTACCCTATAAATCGATTTGTTGTCACTTGCTCTTTTTGAGGGGGCACATGAAGGCACATGTTCTGCTGATCTATTGATTTTCTTAACCATTAACATTTAAGCTAACTATACATCGTTACTGCCAGCTGCACGATGTGCTATTTGTGAGTAACAGGTCCCCCCCCCCCCCCGAGAGGACCACTTACAATGTGACAGCTAATCATTTCAGCGTGTTCACATTACAATATTAATGAAGCCAGTGGTGGGAGATTTGTTCGAGGTTAACAAGGAGAATAGGGGGGGCAAATAACTGGCTTCCATCAAACTCTCCCAATAAATCTGTAGTCTCTGAGTAGAATGCCTTTATTAATTGAGTTACCGGAGAATTTAAGACAGCTGCCCAATATGAATTGAGGTATTTCCGAATCCACAGCTTCCCCCTTTATATGTCGCTATTTTACAAGTTTTGACAGCTTTGCATGATAATCACAAAGGTTTTGATGCTATTGCTTCGGCAGTTTCTGCTAAAGGATTTAACATGGGAACGCAGACATGTTGTGACTTTAAAGGGACTTATCTGTTTTGACAGCAAGTAATAAGGTTGTGTGTGGACCCTCGTCCAAACTATAAAATGGACATTTTTTATTCCAGAGTTCCACTATTTTTGCAAGTTATGGTGCATGAGGACTCCGAACAGTTCAAAGGGTGATCATTTTCTGATTTGTACTCATCCTGTGATGCAGATTGCAAAAGGAAAGAGAAGAAATAATGCAGTCTGGATTATTAACGTCTCACAAGAGACCATGAACTGGCTCCTTTAGGTCCACAGTGCAAAGCACTTTTAAGATTTCAGATACTTTAATGATGTTTGAGCATCTTGGCTACATTTTCCTTTGCCACTTCTAGTATGGTTGCGTTTTGCATGATTTGAAATTGCCACAAATGTGATATTACACAACGATTAGATGTACCAAGATGCATAAGGGGGATAGGAATGCATAGATGATGTTACACCACAGACCATCAGGCAAGAGAACCAGCTTCTGGTCCTTTGTGACTTTCTTTCTTTTGGCAGTGGTGGTGGGTTAGGGTAAGGCATAGAAAGATACACTGTTAGGCTTAAATACGAATAAATAGATTATTGCAGGTTTGCGTCACGCTGCCTGAATTCCTCCCACTTACAAAACAACTGGCAATGAAAAACAGCACCATCTCACAATTTCTTGGCCTTTAATGTGACACTTCTATGCTCTTGACAAAAGAAAAAAACATTCCACCTTTTCTTGTGAGAGAGGGCTGCTATTTGAAATAGAAATAAGACACAACTACAAATTCAGACAGTTTGCCCCCGATACAGAAAGCATAAATATTATTCAGGTTAACAGAATACTTAGTTATGCTTGAGGCTGCCAATATGGTAGCTGTGTCCAACAGGTTTTGGTAAACAACGTCTTATAGCTGAAAATCTTCCAAATATACGACAAAAAGTTCAGAGACTGTTACCCCTCTTGTGTTTGGACAGATTTGTATTAAAACATTACTCAGTCATTAGAGAAGGTAATTGAGTTTTGATATGTTGTTTTGTGATGAAGAAAAAAATGCAAACATACATGACAAGTAATTTCTTTCTTCCTTCCTTCTTCTCTTTCCTTTTTTAGACCCAGTGATCAGGATGAGAGCCACATGCTGAAAGTCACGGAAGACGAATGAAGCATTAAGAGAGAAAACTTAAAGTAGCAGGGTATCAAATCACGCCAGTCATTATTGACATCATCTATCACCACATTTTGATCTGAAACTTCATCATCATTACCTTCACCACTAAGAAGGTTTACACACACACAGTTCTACACTGAAAATTACAGTTTAGTTTAACGTGAAGATAATCGCTGTATGACGATAAATCACTGCACAGCCCGCACTGTTAACATCTTGGCTGTCGTTATTCAGTCTCATTACATCTTCATTATCACCAGAGTGTGATTACGTGCGCACATCATTTCTGACAACGGGTCACAACTCACTTAATGTTCAAAGTTATACCTTTATGTGTGTCTGACAGATGTCCCTGTATAACAATTAGTTGTATATTCTAGGTGCTCTATATTAGCATCTCCCTCATGATTTTTATAGTTTGGTGAGTATAAACGGGATGTGTGATACACATGCCTTATTGGATATGTACCATCCGTATGTGTGCACGTATTCACACTCACAGCTGGCTCAACAGAATCATTTCCATCACGATGGTAACAAAGCTCCCTGCTGATGTGCGTAGTGGTAGAACAGGAAATGGACGGAGAACCTCAAACTTTTTGACCCATCCCAAAACAAACACACCCCCCCAAAAAAAAAATACAAAACGTAGTGTTCACCCTCCCCCTTCCTGTGTTCCTTTCACTTTTTCTTTGGGCTTTATCTTTTGTATGTGTACATAAAGCAATTCCAAATCTATAGTTTTGTACATGTAATTTTTATGGTGTGTGGATATTTTCTAATAAAATAAAACAAAATCGGTGACTCTTTCCAAGACTGTTTTTTTTTTTTTTTTTTTTTTTTTGTAGTTTGCCAGACATGAGTTGCAAATAATTAATTACACTGTTTAAAAAAAAATGAAGATGAAAACAAAAACACGAACAACTCAGATTTATTATATTTGCATGGCTCCCACTTAAAGAGTGTTTCAAGTCTGCCTGTCTTTAATGATTGCATTTTCACTTTTTGTTGAAGTCAAACTTCCTAATGCAACAGTATTAGAAGTAGAAGTACTATTAGAACCATTTTAAATGTGTAGTTGTAGATATGAAGAACTACGCAGCAACATTCTCGCATCAATCTGCAAGACACAAACTGACAAAAACTGGAGTATTAGAACAAAAGCAAAGTTCAGAAGGAAACTATAAAGGACTTAGTGATGCCTGGCAGCTGAATCCAAAGGATAAAAGAGACGACTTTGCACAGCAGACAGCCTGCACAGAACACTTGTAATCTAAGTCGGACTTTTTGGCCTTGGCATCATTGTGAGACTGAAGTCACTGGATCTCTGCTGGCCATTATGCTTTCATCTGTGTGCATCAATGCTGAGCTGCAGATTATAGGTATAAAGGCAACAGGAAGGCAGGCTGCATACAGAAGCTCTATATTAGCTCTATATTTGGATGCAATAGATGCAGGTTATGATCATTTAGAGCTTTAATGTTGTGATGTAATAAGAATTGAATTTTATTATAAATAATAATAATAATTTGACTACTGAGGGACTTACTGAGAAGTTTAAACCTGCAAAAAAAGACTCACTCAAAAAAGACATCTGAGTGGAAGAAATGTGATAATCAGACATTTTTGTGTTTTGTGTTTTATCCTTTTGACAGGATTAATTATGTTTAAAAACCATATGAATATTGTTTTCTTTTACGACATCACTATGATTTTAGAGTAATCTTCTTCAAAAACACATTTGTTTGTTATATATGGCAGATATTCTCACTTCTTGCTAAGAACTGTAAACATCAATATTATATCTTCTAAATACAGATATGTAATAATATGTAATGTATACAGGTAACTGATGCATTGCTTTCTGACCTTTGTTAGCAAGGATGTTGGGTGTCCATTCATAGGTCATTAGAAGGCCATAGAAGTATCCATAGGTCCCACTTCCCCACTCAATAAGTGTTGCTTACACAGTGGCATTCCAGAAGTTTGATATTCTGTGCTATAGGCCATGAATATCTTGTTCTAGTAGCCCAAGTCTCATCAGCATATCCTGGTCCCCTCACATCTTGTTTGTCTCTTATTTCTTTGTCCCTTTTTTTTTTATGCTGCTGATTGTAACTAAAATTTACATTAATCCTCTCCCTCATTCCCTTTTATCTCCTTTGCTCATCTCAGTTATCCTTAGTCCTTCCTGTCTTAGCCTTCAGTACATTAATCTGTACATCTCTCTCTGGCTCTGCGTTTCTCTCCTCATCTTTAACACCCTATCTCCCGCACACAACCCCTCTTTGCTCCCCGTATCTACTCTGTTTCGGTTATATATTGGCTTGCAGCCAGCACCAGATCAGCTCTCCAATATATTTGTCTCTCTTTTTTCTCTCCCTCACTCTCATCACCACCTGTTAACTCTAAATTCTGTCCCTTACTATTTTTTTTTTCTCGTTATAAGCACACGTGACTCAGACAGTCCTAGAATGGATGTGTTATAATGGAAGAGAAAGTAAAATATATCTCCCCTAATGGAAGCAGACAGGTGGAATCACTGGTTTAACATCACTGCAGCACCATCAAAGACAGAAAAAAAAAATGCAAAAGGATGGAGGTGGAAAATATCATCCCATGAGCTAGCATTTGCTCTTGAAAATGTGACACCTGGGGGTCTTACTTTTGAGAACGATCCTAATATTCAATGTGATTCATGTTTCACTCTTGTTGCTATGTATTAGAGAGCGAGTGAGCCTCCAACAGGAAAGCAATGTAGCTTAGTGGGAAACAAAGTCAAAAACATCCTGATAAGTTACCATTATTGTTATGAATTAAACAGCGACCTTTGCATGTGCAAATGACAAAAAGTGTACTTCAAACGCAGGATGAATAAAACAAAAGGCTATTAGAATTGTAAGACCCCACTCATAATTACCCTGAGTCTGTGTATCAAAAATAATCAGTTATGTTACTGAATTCATTAATTAAGCCAAATAACCATGTCGACACACTTTCCAAAGTATTGATAGAAAGTCTTACAGCATTAAAAAGTGAAAGTTGTGTCAGATAGTTTTTTTTTCATTAATTTATATTTAAATCTGTTTAGCTGAGATCTAACAGGCTAACAGAACAAATTGCCAACAAATACCTATTGCCATTGTGTCCTTGGTAGCTCGTAGTATATACGATTTGAATGGTTGGAATTTATATTTTCTGGGTTTTTTTTCCCAATGCTTCATGAATCCTTACCTTGAAAGGCTGGGAAAGAAAGATGGTTAGATTAACCACAAATAGACTTGTTGCCCTGAATAGGAGGATTTCAAAATGCTTCCACATAAAGTACCAGATTATATGGTCAAATCGAGGCCCATACATACAAGCAGAACATGCATGTAAAAGTGACTGAGCAAGACAATATTTTTATTTATATTGTATCTTTCAATCAACAGTTAGAAGGTGTTGTATATATGATTATTTGAGTTTCATATCCCAGGGGCCCTGACAGCAAGCTTCTCCCAATGCACACACATTCTGTCCATGCACGTGGTCACATGGTTATTAAATATATATCTTTTTATTCTATTCATTGAGCAGATATCACACCCAACATTCACACACCCACATAGTGACGAAAGCACCAGGGAAATTGTGGGTTTCAATTACTTGCTCAAGGACGCTTTGACATGTGTACTGGAGACACCAGGAGTCAAACAAACAAAGACTGATAAGCAGACACAGTTAAATGTGAACACAGATGGACTAAAAGAAATGATTTCCTGCATGCCTAACTGATTTATTCTTTATTCATTAATGTGTAAATGTCTCCCTACTTCCTGGATGGCTTCTGAAACGATATGAACTGAATAGAATTGATTTGAGCTCAATTATATAAATTGATTTTCTCAGAAGAAATTTGCACTGTTGAAGTATAAATGAAGACAAATCAATAAATCAACAAAACATACCAATCGAATAAAATGAACATAAATTCAAAAAATGTCAGACAAGTTAAAACCAGTTGACAAACAGTTGAAGTGTTGCAGAGGGGGAGGTGAGCTCTCCATATCCTGCTAACATACTTTGTGGTGTGATGGTTTTCTGTTTCTCTTTGAAGATATTCTCCTGGTACAGTCACTAAGGGCTGATGAAAGAAAAAATTGGAAAATTCACTATTGGAAGACATATGGCCAACATCATGAGCTAGATCTAAACACAAGATGACTGCTGAATAACTCAGCTGCCAGTGTTTAATGTTCCCTTGTTTACACTTGGGACAGTCCACTGGTACAACCGGAGGTGTTATGCCTATTCTCTGATACGACTACTCAGTTGGAGAAGATTTTGAGTTCTTGCAATTTTAAGGTGTGAAATGGTGACGATTGGAAGGGAATGTTAAATAGGGTGGCGAATACTCACAAATGTTAGCTATTTTAACCTGATTTTGCATAAGACAGGCTGCAGTCACGACTGCTGCACATTCAGTCAAGTGTGGGGAAACCTTCAAGTGAGGGGAGAGTAACAGAAGGACAGTTAATACCGAGCTCCACCCACCTCTAATGATCCTGCATCCATCCCAAATTTACACAGCTGAGCAATACCATTCTGTATGGAGTGTATAAAGCATGCACTTTGCTATTTGATATGAGATAGAGCTAAGATGGGGGTATTAAAGAAGAAAACGTTTCCTGCTCCAGAAACATCAAATATGATATTGATAATTTATTCTTTTAGTCTCACTGTACAGAATATAAATGACAATCATACAATGCATATCATTCATTCGATTTATTATCAAAAATGAACAATATAAAAAGAGTGTAAAACACAGTCTCGAAGCTTCTTATCTTTCTTCACAATGGATCAGAGGACTTGATCCCAGATGTATTTCATTTAGCTTTTTATTGTGATCATAGACTTGAATTGGAAATACACTCACAACTATTTCTTTCATTAGCAAGTGTTTTTCATACAATCTAATAGGGTCTCCTCGAATATCTTCTCATCTTAGATATTGTGCGTTAGAACTGGCCATGAATATCCTCCATACTACCTCTATAGGTCACACTTTAACTATCAGCCACACTTTTGTTTGTTTTAGCCACTAGATTGGAATAGAGCAACCTTTTGTGCTCCAAAGGCTTATCCATTCCATCTTCCCAAAGGAAGACAACACTGGAGTTAGACAAGAGGTCCTGGTCTGCATGCAAATTAGTTGCTACAATTTAATGTTGATGAGTTAGGCTGTGTTCGAAATCAACATACATCTCCAAGTCTCTGGCGACAGTCAGTGGACATGATTTGGATGCCTAAAAATGAGTCTTTTATTTCTCGTCCTCCTGAATGGTGACTTGTGGATGGATCTTTGAGCATTACATGTCAAATCAGAGGATGTAGGTTTATGTGCACATGTGTCTAAATGAAGTCTAAATCAAACTACCTGCAGGGAGTAGTAATCAAGATGTTTGAATTATATTTCAGACTTCATCACATTAATAAATAATAACTGCTCAGATTATGTACGGTCTAGCCAACCTGGTTTCAAAGCAGATGTGAGTTTGAGATCACTATTTTCAGATGCAAAAACACAAACACACACACATACGATTTCCACTAAAGTATCATTATTAACCAAAATTGCCAATATTTGTTTTTTTGAATGGCTGAATGTAATAGCTTTCTGTGACACGTAGCAGTGAAAGGTTGGGATGGACACCTTGGCCAGCTGCGACATACATGGGACTCCCGCTCAACCAGTTGAGCTACATGCTGCCCTTATCTCGTTCCTTTGCTTTTCCACTTTGTCTAAACCTTTAATGGGAACTATAGGTTGGCTATTTTTCCCACTTGGTCAGAATGTCTTTCTCACATGCTCCTTCTCTCACTAAAATAAACCCAGTTTGCATACACACAAAAATGATTAATCCAAGTGATGACAAAAGCGATGACCTTTACATCATAGAGTCATTTTTGCTATTTCTGAAAAAAGTTTCCCTTGAAAAAAACATTATAAGCTGCAAATGAAGCTGCATCGAAGCTCTCTCCTTCCGTTCATGTCGCCATTTTCCAAACAGCTGAGATGAACCGAGGCATCAACAAGTGGTTAAGTATGACGGTAGTCCTTTATGATGTCTCCATAGTAACAGAAGATAGGCTGGTGAGGGGTCGACATTGTTCCAGTTTCTGTTTTTATACCATTTCACACTTCCTCTTTGCCCTTCTATGCCAGTGGCCCTCCACATGACACATATCACACAGTGGCTGCCTCTCGCAGTGAGGTGAATCTAACCCTCCGCTGAAATGACTGAACTCATGTCCGCAGCTGTCCAGGCAAGCTGCGCCACCAGGTTCCTTGTGTTTCATTATGACTCTGACTGAAAGAGAATTGCTGAATGAATGACTAACAGAATTAGATGATATTATCAAACTACCTGCCGACATTTCACCTGGTTTATTCACTAAATTAATTAGCATAAAATACTCTTCTCAGTCCTGCATAATAGGTTGTAAATAATAAATTGAAATAGAGACTATAATCCAGCCTTACTTTGTTCTTTTTTGACTGATAAACTGTGCAATGCCAGCAATTAAACAATCAAGGAGGTATTGGCAGATATGTCAAACACATCTTACTTGCTGAGCAAAGGGAGTGTGGGTGATGAAGGTAATAGTTTATAATCAGCTAAGCTCAATATTTATAAGAAGAGCACCTTGTGGTGTTTTTTGTTTAAGCTTCTGGAGACAACCATCAGAAATGTTTTAATGAGGACAGCTCACAGTTAGATATAACCCAACTCTCCCCTAGTTTAATCTTAGGTTAGATACACACCACAAGATCTCATCAATTTTCGTTCAATTAATTAAACTCAAAGTCGCCACCCTCACCAGGGCCAAATATTACAGATGAAGGAAGGAGCCACAAGGGAAAAAAACGTTAGGAATTGAAATGTATGCATGTGAGTGCTTAATTGGGGCTAAGTCTTTTCCATATTTGGCTGGAAATGGCAGGGGGCCGCTATGATCACAGACTGTGTGAAGAAACAGCAAGAGAACATGTCCAACTGATGCAACACGTATCAGTGTCACAATATGAAGTGTATCTCTTTCAGTGTACAGTGGCTTTACGTATTACATCTGTTTTCCTGCGTGTATATCAAGGTCATGCATGAAACAACCATCATTACTGTGCTCATTATCTGTGTGTATGTCTCCGTCAAAGAACATTTTTTTTTTTTTTTATATTAGAGATTTGGCTTGTGTGGTTATAAATGGGAGTTTTGGTTGATTGCTGCAGTCTCTTCTCCATTGAAAAGGATAAACTGAAGGACAGCAGAACCTAAGGAAGTGTCAGTCAGCGTCAGGCATGAAAGATTCATGGGGTGTGCAGGATGTTCCTCTGCCTGTCACCCAGTGCTGAATGCTGTTCTCTCTTACAGAAAAATTGTAATGAAGAATCTGTTCTCAAAATGTAAAGTATGCCTTTATGGACATTTGAAAATGTTAAGCAAATAGGACACACATATATCAATACATTGTATAGAAATGAATGTGCCAGTGGAAACAAATGATGTAACACCACGTTGACAGGTTGTCACCTTATAAATTGATATTGAAACCGTCTGAGCAAACAAATGTTTTCCAATTCAGCTTTGATGATACGACACTGTCATTCATTTGCGAACAATTTCTTCTCAGGTGCAATTCTGTACATTGGGAATTTTTGCTGAAATATAAGCCGCTTCCTTCAACTGAAATGGTATGTAGGCCAAAGAAGAACAGTTTTACAGAAGGCTTTTTAACAAAACGATGAGCATAAATATTAAATGGTAAAACTCAGCAAAGCAGACAATTCCTGTGATAATTCCTTGCATAACAATGACCTATTTCACATTGTTTTCATTCATCTATAGATTATCATTAAAAATATCAACCATAGCTACGTTAAAAAAGTTATATGATTTGACTGATCAAGATCAGAATTTGTGAAAGTGTGAAACAAGCCAAGATGGGAGCAAATTGAGCCCTCTTGGTTCTTTCCAGTTCAGTGGCCACATCGCTAGTAGTTGCCTGTTTGTCAATGGCTGAGGCCGATTATTCAGATTTCTGAGCAGCTGAAAATCGATACACTGTAACAGGGCTGTCAGTTTTTAAAAACACCAAGTCTGAACCTATTTAAAATGACAGGCATGTCATTTAAATGAATTTAAGTGCACTCACCCACCTGTCCAACAATTTCATGTTGTAGACAACATCACCTTTCTGATAGGATCAAATTTTCATTATTGATATTCGGATAAGAGAACAGCCATTCAGAGCATACAGTGGGTGCAGGTATCATTGATGAAATATCGACGAGCTTCTGATGAGGAACATGATAAAGTTGAGAGTACAGTGTTGCCAGACATAGGACAATTGTCATTGTCAATCAGTAATGCCAAAAACCCAAAAGATATGTTCATTTGTCATTTTCTTTTACTGTAGAATATAGATTATACAACTCTGCACAACCATCTCTTTGCAAGTAACATTTCACAACATATCACAACATGTGCCAGGCCACCAGATTTAGCTTACTTTCCTGCAGCAACTCAGTATTAATTTGGCGACAAGTCAGACAAGCATAAAACAATCAGTTTTTTACTTTAAGTTTAGACAAGGTAGAAAGATTAGGAAAAATATCTATATATATTTTTTTATGTAGATGGTTTAATGGTTCTTATACCTTTTATCCGGATGCAGATATTCATAAAGCAAAACTTGATTTATTTTTAAACACAAACAAAAAGCGCGACTTAGCCGGAATTCCAAAACACAAGACCTGACATGAACTATGAAAAAACGTGACTATGACTATTATAACAATGATTATGATTACAAAACTAACAATGACTTGACGTGACCAACCTGACAACATGAATAGTGATGGATGGTGGTGAATGGTGGTGAAGTGCAGCTGTGAAAACAAAAGCAGGTGACATGGAGGAAACTAATGATGTGCAAGAGTGACTGGGGAAGCTATGGCAAGAAACTAAATACTAAACAGAAACCTGAAACATGAAAAACCTAAAGTCAACAGAGAAATAAAAAACACCAAAAAACCCACAGACGTGACAGCAGTGAGCTGCAAAAATATACTATAACTCCTGACAGACTTGTGGAAATGAAATGAAGTGAAAAAAATAGAATAATGAAAGTTTCACAAGTCATCAGGGTCTTGTTAGAGGACAGCTTTATCTAAATGATTCTATCTATAAAAGACAAATGATCCAGCCAGCCAATCAGACTGGAGATCAGACTTGGTGGGGGGACGAATGGAGAGGTTCGTGCCAGAGGCTGAATTCATATTGGTTCAGTGCATATGTGTGGGGGTCACAAAGGCCATCATTTCTTATCTGCCATCACCACTCAGTCTGATCTTTCTATCTTTTAGAAATGGATTATAACTGCAGGCTGCCATCCATATCGTAATGCTTTACTGGATATTTGGCCCATGCAGAGCCAGTTTTGATTCCTTAGATGTGTAGAGAACTCCCTTTATTTTAAGCCAATCAAATGCATTTCATGTTGATATGATGAATTTAAACTAATTTTGAAATCATGCTTGGAACGTTTTTTGTTTTTTTTTCTGGAAAAGTCTTGGTTAATTTTTTTCTTGTCTAACAGAGCACACATCGGTTATTCATAAGCACAGGCTTCATCCAAAGGATAATTGTAAGATAGTCTCTGTTTTGTGATACGATGGGAGGTTGCTAGGATATTTATAAGTGTTTCTAAATTTCTTTACCAAACATGATAGTGTGAGGTGGAGGACCGTGGCGGACTATATATATAAAGTCCAAAACAAAGTTAATTTCTGATAACTTGTCAAACAAAGGAAAAGACTAAAAGGTAGCAGATACAAAAACCAAGCTAAAAAAAGAAAAAAATGTAATAACCAGGCAACAGAGTAAGAGAGCAAGAGCAAGCAATATGAAAGAGTCAAGAAAAGTTGAGGCTCACAAAGAAGAATCCAGATATCGAAAAGCCACGTGCTACACAGGTCCAATCCCAACTCAGAAAAAGTTGGGAAAGTGAGAAAAATAGACAACGAAACTATTCTAAAAACACAGTCCCACAGGTTTGTTGATGTCACATTTTTCATTATAGAATATGAAACATGTTGGGTGATATGTTGAGAATAGGATAGGAAGAGACAGAAAGTAAGATGAATTCAAGGTGGCCATCAGAAACAGAGGCTGAAAACTGAAGAAAAGAAGCAGAGAAAGAATAGGTCCAGGGAATCAGCGAGAGAAACTATTTGTTGACTTTACCTAGACGTGAAGGACATAGGTTGCATGGGACAAAATGGAATAGAAAGTACTTGCTAATGATGAATAAAATGCCTAGTAATAACTTATCTGGTACAAAAAACCAAGGCTTTACAAATATCAAATATTTCCTCCTCACCCTATCCTTGAGGGTGAAGGGAGATAGTCAGGAAGGGAGATAGTCGTTTGCAGGATAGCAGCCAGGTACCTTTGAGTTTGGGTGAGCCCAGAAGGCCAGATGTTTCCCGTGTGAAAGTTTGGGGAATTTTGACACAAACTAACACTCACATAGTCCCACATATGCACACGCACACACCAACTGACACACAGTTAATACTAACACTCACATATAAACACACATTCGTTCATGCTGATAGATGCACTGCGCAGACAAATACACACGTGCCCGGATATGATCACGTCATTTAAGGGTAGCAAAAGGGTGTATATAGTGATGTATATAGTATATATAGTATATAGTAGTAACGATCATGATGTAACCCTCAATTCTGTGTGAAATAAATCTAACCGTATTGAGGATTATTCCTCTTCAGCTTCCTTCTTTATTTGATAGAATAACACAACATTATGTTGGCTGTTTGTATTTGTAGTCTTGTTCTTTTAGTTGATGTCAGCAGCTTGTGACCATATAGTGGTTTGAACGCAGATACCCGCCTGTTAGACTCCTGCTTTGTTTAACTCCCACTCCAAGATACTTAAATGCAATTCACCAATTTCATTGAGCTGAAAAAAAAAATTGTAGTACTTGGTCATTTATCAACTGAAGCACGATCCAATATAACATACCTGCGAGGGGTATAAGTAGGCAAACCTCTGAGGTTAGAAGGTAATTTGACAGTGAAATAAAAGTCAGGTGTTTTCATGAAGGTGTGGAAAAACTTTTTACTATAGACCCCTCACACATTGTTTAAATATCACTATCCAAGAGTTTTCTATCAGCAGAACACTGAACAACAAAGAGATAAAGCCTCTGCACTCCAAAGAACACACCACTGCATGTTTGTAGTTTTCTAATGATCATGTGGGTAAGCCAGAAGACTGCTGGGAGATATGGATGAGACTACACTGAGAAGCATCTTGTTTGGACACAGGAAGACAATGCATTCAAGCAAATAACGTCATCCCTGTTGCAAAACACGGTGGAAGTAATTATTAAAGCTCGCCACATGCACACAGTTATCAGAAATTTAATTTTACTGCCTACTGAAAAATGATCAGGTGTGGCTTTTCTTTCTTTTCTTTTTTTTTTAAATATTGTAAAAAAAAAAAGCATAAAACTAGAAGGTTGAGGGCACTAATGCATCCATCAAGGTAATGACTGGTGCCACTTCAGTCATCAGTTAAGTCCATCCGTATTAGAACAGTTTCCAGTGAATAGTAGCTGCAGTATTACTGCTGCAGTGTAAAGACGAACACATTGTCAAATTTTTATGATTTTAATCTTCCTGTACCAATGATATTTAACATTAAGATACATCTCCTGTACGAGTTATTCAACAAACACCCAGTTGTTAAGTTGTGCCGTAACAGTGCAAGTGGGATCAAGTGGGATGCTGTTCAAAACATGACAGAGTGGACCGAAATCATGATCGAACCATACTGTGTAAGTATTGCCATTTCAGTTCGTTATGCGGCTAATGTTCTCGACAACAGAAGAAATGCAGATTGGATGAAAGAGGGATTGAAATGATGGAGGAGGTGTAAAGATAAGTTGAGAGAGGATACAGGCAAATGAGGGGGGAAAAGAGGATGGTAATCAGATGTCAACCCTGTCTGTGCAGGCACATAAACACACATGCACACTTCTTTACTCCTCCATATCTCTCCGACTCTTGCCTGTTTTCTTGCATTTGTGGGCTTGTTTATCTCATTACACTTGTGCTACGATTCTGCATATCTCCCTCGAAATGCATCTGTGTGCTGTTCTGTATACCCATCACCTTATCATGTTGACTCTAACTTCCAGACAACCTCCTCTGTCCTCTGGCCTCAGTGGGACTATCTCCTGCTACTTCTCATCTAGCCCTCATTTCTTTACTGAGTCCTTCTGCCTCAAAACCGGCTCATCGTACCCATTTCTCCTCATATGCATGTTACATATTCACTCACCAGCGCCTTTTTTTCCCTTTTACTTATGTGTTTATTTGTCTGAACATTTTCACAATGCACCATGTTTTCCTCAATGGTTTTTGAGTTGGCTTTTATTCCAATAATTTCTTTACACAGCTAAAGACACACTAAGCATACTTGAATTCAATAAATAAATCAAAAAGAGACAAAGAGTCATACCAATTTTAAGCAGACAATAATAAAATGCGGATTCTTACTACACACATTTTTGGTATCTGTGTCACCAACAGAAAACCAGTTGCATAAAAATTAAACAATGACTTCAGTCCTCAGACTGAAACCCAGATGTAAAACTGAGCATGAAGTAGAAGGATACTAACGTTTGAAAGACTACTGTTTATGCAGTGTTATAAAGAGAAACACCAGATAAATCTGAATCAAATAAATAATTGATAAGGCATAAAAAAAGTTCTAATTCAAAAATATGTTTTTTGTGAGACTGTGAGACTAACACTCAAATCTTTTAGTCAGTAGCTGAGAGCGGTTTAATCTTCAGCAAACTGTGGTATTTGAAAAGATGATCATATTATATTGTAAATTATTGTAAAATGTGGTAGAACTATGAAGTTCAAAAGTGCAATTCTTGAATGTATTTTCTCCATGATTGAGCTCTGTCTCGCCCCAGCAGCAGCTTTCTTCTCCTTTTACGGTCCCTGCTACATAACCTCACCTTCTTCAGTAATGAAGTATCTGATACTTAACGAGCTTTGTGATGTTACCACAGTTCCACACAATCCTCCCACGCACCTCGCACACAGCAATGCAGCTTCTCCGACAACTGAAATTGCTCCACTTGTGACAGGCAGTCATCATTAATGTCAAATCAAACATCAAACGTTTCACAGAGTCGACGTTCATGTGACTATGACAATTGGAATGTGGCTGCAACTTACGTATCAATCCATGTAAAAAGCTGTTAATCTCCAAGAAACAAAGTAAAACATTCCCCATTATAACCTCTTTTGAATTAAATAAAACAGGAATGCGCTGTAAAAAGAGACAAAAAATTATGGGTATTAGTATTCTAAGGATGAAGAAATCCCTTCTGCTTGATAGTCGCCCTAAAGTTCTACCCCATGTAAAAGCCCTCTTATCTGCAGTCGAGCAAGATAACAGCTGTGACAGACAGCCTGTGGTACACCAATGTTTCCATGAGAGTAAACCAGCTGTCACAGATGTTACCACTGCAAAAAGGCAGGGACACACACTGTAAATCTCAGACCAACCACAATCTGACAGCCATTGCTGTAAAGAGCTCGTGTTTCGCACGAATGAAAGTTAGCCCAGGGAAGATGCTTTAACAACAAAAACTTGTTTGCGCCGCAAGCCTCACTAAAAAAACAAAATGAAAATAATGATGGCCGTCCATGTAGAAAGCAAGGGAGTAAAGAACAGTTGGCTTAACCACTAATAAGGGATAACATGCGGGCAAACTCTTATTTCATTGGTTGAACAAGACATAAGAGACACAAATTCAAAAACTAGTGTGCAAGAAAATGTCCAGTCAAGTAATGGAAATATAAAAAAAATCAGTATTTATGAATAAATGGGAGTGTTAATCAGCACAGCTGGAAGTGTAGCGGTGGGGCCAGAGGGAAAGCGCCAAAGAAAATTATTTGGGTTTTAGATCAAAATATTGCAAATACATTTCAGACGTAACAAGTCCAGAAAACAAAGGTGGAACAGGAGATCAGGCGTGCATGAAAATGAATAGCGGCAATGTTTTTGTGCTTTAGTCTCTTGGTTTTCAGATGTTCTAGTTCTCCTTTTTGTCATGAGTTTACGTCTCACTCTTTTGTTACCTTGCATCTTCTTTTATTTTGAAGAGTTTGCTCTCACATATGTTCTGCTCTGTTAACTTCCTGTATCACGCTTGGTTTTCAGTTGCTGATTGCATCATCTGCTCCTTGTTTGAAATCACCTCCCTCAGTATATATTCTGCAGGTTTTGCTTAGTTCAGTGCTCAATTGTCTTCAGTGCTCACCTCAGTCAGTCAATCTGTAACGTATATAAGACTTTTGTTTTCTTGGTAAACCTATTTGGTTCCTTGCTTATTAGTTAATTATATAAATAAAATAAGTGTTTCTTCTGCCTATAAGTCCTGCATGTGATTCCTTTTCCTCCTTTGGCTCAAGCCATGAATCATGACAACAGCACCTACTCCGTCTTCGCTTGATTTTTCATTGACATTGTGCCAGCGCTGGCTGTTTATAGCACAGCTTTGATCCAACATACAGCAATTCCAAGCCAGTGTCAAAAAATAGAATAAGATAGATAATAAACTAATAAATAGATTTGTCAATCCTCATTTTTTAATTAACATCTTAGCAGTTCGCTGGCACTATGCCACTTCAATATAACTCTGCTTTGTTGTCATCACATCAGTTGACTTAAACGATATAAAGATTTACACTAGAGAGGCCTCTTAATTTTAGATGCAGTCCGATATTATCTGGCAAGCTTCCACTTTGAAGCACTCTTAAATTGGGATTAAAATGGGGCTAATGATTGTTTTTTCCTCCTTCAATAAGGTTTTAAGGCTTGTATGTCTCATGTTTGATGTTTGTAATTCACATTTAAATGTTTTTGGGCATGATTCCAATGAGAATTATTTAATATGGCCACGTGTGCTATTGGGTCGGATTCTATATTCACATTTACTTACATTTTGACTTGAGTATATTGAGTATATTCAAACTTAAATGATTATAAACCAAATGAGATTTAACTTATGTGAAGTTGTTGAGATAAGTGTTGAGAAGTGAAACTTCTTTAGCCTCATAAATATAATGTGCTTTGGTTTTGGTTTGTTAATCTTTAATTAGCAGTAGCTTATTTGACCTCTTACCAGTGACATTTGGTATGTTGACAAGTAGTTGAGTAAACATTTAAACTGATTTGCAATTTTTTTTTTTTTTTAAAGTAGGAAAGTAATGTCTTAAGTGTAAATTTGAATTACAAAAATCATCATTCATCCATGATTTTTAATGCAAACGGTGCTGGGTATAACACCACAGTAGCAGACCAGTTCAAAACAAACCCATCCATCCATTTTCTATACTCACTTAATCCAACTCAGAGTCACAGGGCAGCTGGAGCCTATTCCAGCTGCCACTGGGTGAGAAGGGTCAGTCCATCACAGGGCCACACAGAAACAATCAACCATCCACACTCACTAGGGACAATTTAGAGTAGTCAGTTAAACCTAACATGCATGTTTTTGAGCAGAGGGAGGAAGTCAGAGTACCTGGAGATAACCGACGCATATACAGGGAAAACATGCAAACTCCACACAAAAACACCCAGGATTTGAACCAGGAACCCTCTTGCTGTGAGGCAACAGTGCTAACAACTACACCACCGTGCACCCAGTTAAGCCTCATAAGGACCATTGATGGTCCATAGTTGCCATCTATGGAACATTGTTTAATTCCAATTTAATTATATATCAGAGGCAGGGCTTTTTTTTTTTTTTTAAATGGGCTTCCTGAGAAACTGTTAAAGCTACCACAGAACAAGGAATGTGATAGACTGTAGAAGTGGCTTAAGAAAAAACATCCTGAAGACTTTCTTTCTCTACATCAGAGCAAAATGGCGGTATGATTGAGCTCCATCCTGAATCATTTTCAAGACATTCATACCCATGCTAATTCTATTTTCCAAAGTCCTTTGCATCCACAATACACTTCAAATGGTTGCCAGCAAATGTATTTCAAAAACCTTAGAATAAAAAAATTCAAATAAATCTCTTATACATGCTTTCCTGTAGTCTTAGAATGATTGGCAGTTCTTTTTTCTATCTCGTGTACAACATGAAAAAGTGAAGCCACGCTACCAGACCTCATTGCTGGAGGCTTTCTCTGGTATTATTCTCTGTTTGGCGCCCAGAAATGTTGTATTTCCGTGTCTTTGAATGTTGTGCAAGTGAATAAATCATCATTGTCAAAATATTGAAAGGAACATGCACAGTGTCTGCACGTAAGCTCACTTGACGTTTTTCTTTTAAAGACTACCTGGCAGCCACACACGTACACAACAATTCTGGGTGTCCACAAGCAACAGTGAGTGGGTGAGAGTAGGATCATCTTCCATAAGTAGTCAAATATTTCATTCAAATGATTTCTTTTAATCGAAAACATTTACAAAGACATTCAGTAACTTACATTTTAAGTACCCATGCAAACAATACAAATAGTAAAAATATGCAACACTGCCACAGGGAAAACAGGTTGTTGTACATTTTCCAAAACTATAGAATAGTCTAGAATTTCCAAGACCCCGACACTTGATGTGAATGAAGTGCTGAGGCTCCTCATACCTGAGGTCGTCTCTGCCTTGTTTGTTAAACCTGACAAACTGGATGTAAAAGTCAGATTCCCCCAGATTCTTTGGGCCAAAAAGCCCCAACACCAGTAGCACACATCATCAAAATTAAAGTAAACAGTGCCGAAAGTTTATTGTTAAAAAGTTTAAAAACAACACATATGGAAACTGTAATGCTCTATTAGAAGATAAAGGCCCATATCTGCTCGATGGATGCCAAATGCATTTTGTAGAACGAAAAAATACTTTTAAGTTTAATGGCTCTAGACCAGGATGATGTGCTGTTGGCTCAGAGGCTGCTGCGGTCTTCTTATAACCTGGAAAACTCTGAAAGGATAAGGAACAGGGAATACTTACAAAAAATAAAAAAATATCGATGGCATGATTACAAATTCATTCATACAGAATTCATACTCCCTGTGGTGTCTACTGGCAGCAGACATTCTCTGTCTCGGTAGGCATTTTTGCATGAAATCCCACAAAATGCTCCTGCGCCAGGAAAGAGAATTTAAAAGTGCTACCACTGCAGATGCAGTTTTTTCTTTCTTTTTTGCATATTTTCCAAGAATACTGATCTTATATTATGTCATATTTATATTTTTTCAATAAATAAGTTAAATACATATGTGTGTACTAATCATACATAATTGTTAAACATACTAATACGTACATTACAACTTGCACATCCCCTCCTTGTCTCATGACTGATAACATTGTTCCGTACTAGAGTCCTGAATAATTTCCCTTGCATAGCGACATCAATAGATCATCTAGAGCCTATGTTTTATAGCTGTGACAGCAGAGACCCAGGTTTTGATTACTAACATACTTAAATGTAATGTAAGATACACTTGCGTCACTTGCAGTGAGTTGTATGGCAGCCATCAAAAAAGTGTGTCCTTAGCCAAGGTATGAACATACAAAAAAACCCTTTTCAGGAGCCCTTTCTTCTTCAGGGTCTGAGTGTTTTTCAGCCTGATATAGTTGCACAACTGTGTGAGAGACAGTTGCATTCTGTCCAGCGGATGTTTTTCTCCATGGTTTCATATACAATACAATAGTGGTGCAAAGAGAGCCTTGCACACATCTTTTTTCCCCTTCCTTCATACTCTTCTTCATTATCCTATACGGATTTCTTACTCGACAAAGGCCTGTTAGGTAGAAACATCATTATGATTCATATAAATTCACATTCTTATAAAGCACAAGTTCATAACAGCTGCCAACCTTACAATGTACAGTATGATAAAAATAACATTGCTCAGTATATCTGTATTCAACGAGTGCCTCAAGATCTACTGAAAACACTAATAACAGGATCGAATATGGTTGCAAATAAAAGACCAGCTGTATTTTTAGGCCCTGAACTTTTCAGAATTAGTCTTCCCAGAGTAATTTGTTTGAGAATTCTTTTTGTGTGACAGTGCTTTGACACAGTATGAAGCAACAGCTTTTCAATCAATGAAAAAAAAAAATAAAGATAGAAAATTACACACACAAAACAAATGGTCATTTAATGTTGGGTCCATTTTGTCCTAATGGTTTCTTAGGTGGAAACTGCAGGGGTTCAGGGAGCACGTTGTGCTTTTTGTAAAGAGTCAAGCAGCTACTCCACTGCAACTAAAATTCACAGCTACAGCTCCTTTGTGTCTTACGCCTTGATCAAACTCTTGGACAACTGCAGAGACGGACAGCAGCGGGACTCACAAAGACAACACTCTTATAAATACTACAATTAGGGGAACGTGTACACGGACACATTCAACATATGATGGCAGGAAGAATAGCAACTATGTTTGGTGTATTTCTTTGAAAACATGAATGTAAAAAAGGAAAAGAAACATTCCATTCACTTTCCAATGACACAGTCTGTGCCAACATTTAACTCAGTCACACATTTAATTAACTTTTATATATAGGCATGTGTTATGCTATTAGATGTACGTTCATGTTGTGTATTGTGTTTTGTGTGTCAGGTTTATTTAGTGGTGCCCTTTAACTAGGAATACATTTCAGTGGTGATAGGCCAAGTGAGTACAATACAGAAAAAAGAAATGGAAGAACCTTTTCTGTCGATACCATGTACCATATCATGAGTTAATCAAGAGTATTCTCCACGGCTTTCAGTATCACCTGTCACTGTGACACATGCAATGAAAAAAATATGGCCAAGGAGGGTAATTCTAGTTGTAGTTGTGGATGATTGAAATGCAGCAGATTTGGACCAGAATGAACAAGACACCGACATGACCTCAAGAGAGGAGTTCTGATTGACAGGCAGCTTGTTACCACTCCAATTAGAGCGTGTTTACCACCTCCTGCTGTGTGCACATGTACAACTCCTACACTTTTCAGCATAGGTGTGTGAGACTACATCTGTTTGTAGACTGCAGTGTATGTGTCCAAGTGTAAGAGAGGCTTAACAATTCCTTCCGTATTACTTGCCCACTCGTCTCTAATTGACGTAGTAATGGCAGTTTGGTTTGGCGTTCTCCAGAGGGGAGTTGGTTATTGGTTCAGCTGTTTTACAAACCATCCTTTTGTCCTATTTCAGAAAAAAAATAGATCCTTGCTTTTTTCCATTGTTAAAATAACAAGTAACCAGGGTGGTCGTGGTTTTATTAATAACAAATAAAAAAAAGGGGTCTGATTAATCTGATGAAATAAAATTCTGCCAGGAAAAATCTCCATCTAGTCTGTGTCAATTTTCCTGTTACTTTTTTTTTTCAGCAATAGCAATAACCTTGACGCGACAGCTTACAGAGGTGACAGGATACACTGCACAGCAAGCCATATGGTCAATCTGTGCGGGAGTGAGAAATAATAGCACGACTCTTCTGCTCTTTGTTGACCAGATGCTGTGTGATTTAACCCATCACTAATGTGTGGTGTTTCTTCAGCCGATGAAATCAGATGGCTTTTGCTTACTAGTACTAGCCTAAAGTTGATGCATGAAAATGTTTGTGTGTATCTTTATGCTGATCCGTTTCCAAAAAATACACCGATTGAAACCATCTATCTAACTGAAAATGGTACAAAGGCAACATGAGGAATTATCAGATCGAGAAATGTAAACAGATTATTGTCTTCAATTTGCTGCCACCAACGTGTTTTGGAACAAGGAAAGACAGTCAAAATGAATGAATGAAAACTACAATCAGCCAACACAGGTTCGGGGTAAGAAATAATGGTTCTGAGGCACTCTTCTAACTCAAATTTCTTTTAAACTTCTGTTTCCCTTTTGCAGGAATAATTTCATGCTTGATTTCACAAACACCTTTTTTCTTAATGTATCTATTTTTACGAAAGAGCACAGTGAGTTATTGAGAAATGTGACCACTTTTTGTAGGACAGAGCTCAAATAAGATGATCTGAGGTAAAGTGGAGGACAGTGGTCTGACACAAATTCGACACACGCATTTGCTGCTAACCACAAATGATCATAGACGACCAGCGTTGCCTGCAATCATTTTCAAGGTCAGAAAATGTGAATTATCAAGATGCGGCACAGAGGGAAATAGAAGATGAATACAACTTCTAAATTAGCAGCAAACCAGTGAACATATAAATGTACGGTAGTAAAAAGAACATTTGTTTTTCAGTCCTTCAGGTCATAAAACTTTATGTCACTGTGACACTTGGGATCTGTGTTGGCCTTTACTGTCGTAACCTATTTGTACCAAGATTCAGCAGACATCATCATCAGAGGTGATGGGTTTGTCAAGATCACCAAATGCTTATGGCTTGCAGTGAACTTAAAAGATGGCTAACATTGCACAGTGGGTTGCTGCCATAACACAGCATGCACTTATTGATCCATATTTCTTATTCAGGTACAGGAGGCATGCTCTCTATGCTTAACATGCACTGAAAATGTGAACAATCCATAGAAGTGCTCACTGGCATGTGATGATGTTGGGCTGTGGCTTTCACTGAGGCTGCAGCACACGGTCGAATTTACAGAGAGAGGGAGACGAATAAGAAATTCCCTGCAACTGCACTAGTCAGTTTCACCTGGTCTGCTCCCTGAGTCCCTCTGATCCAGCTCTCCTGCCCTGCAGCTGAGCCAAAACGGCATAACCATCACCCAAACTATGCTTTTCAAGGAAGTGTCGTATTCGTTTGTCTGAGAGAGGAAATACAAACTCCAAGTCTAGCTCAGAATTTCTTAAATGGTTCAAGGTTCAAGTTGCACAGTGCCGTGGACCTCTCTTTGCTAGGCAGTCCCATCAGAAAAAAACACTCTTTGCCAAAATAAACTTTTATATTGCCACACAAACATGGTGTAAATATTATTGGTCCAATGTAGGGTGAAAAAAAAGAAAAAAAATCTGGGTTCGAAAGACGTTTTCCCATTTTAAAAAATGGAAGCCTTCTGAGAGCTGAGCAGCTCAAAGCTTATTCAACAAGGGTGAATGCAAACCATATTTTTTTCTGATCAGTCAAATATGTAATTATTGTTTTTTTTTCTAATAATTATTTTTTGTTAGTTTTTAAAACTTTCAGACCCCAACAATATATAAATAAAAGTGTGGCAAATGGTCAAAGGGATCTAGGGATGTCCAACTTTTAAGTCCAACATAAACTCAGTTCAATGTAAAAAGAGCAATTATAGCTTTGCCATATTAGCCATTTACATTAACACTGAATTTGTTTTAAACACGAGATATTCAAAAGAAAATATTACTCTTGGGCATTGATGCCAACCAACAATTGGTCATAGCTCACTCTAATGAATGCTTTTGCCAGTGTCTGCTTGTTCTGAGCTCTGAGAACCCGGAGATGTTTCCTATTTACTGCACATGCACATTGCAGTTGTGCTGCAGTGGTAGGCCACTTCCATTTTGCAAAGAGTGCAGCGCATCGTTTTATCAAGGCTCTGTTTAAAAAATGTCCGCTATTTGGAAGATTACCAAGGAAGACCCGAGCTTTGAGTGAAGCTTAATTTTCTGCAAACCTGAGAGATGCTATTATTAAGGGGATGGACATAAATGTAATATGTCTGCTCTCCAAAATAATTGGTCCTCAAAAAAGCAACTGATCTTCTCAGTTTCCAAAAAAGTATGTTAATGAAAACGGAGGAAGTGTAAAACAGTGGTAAACATGCTTCTGTTCCATTCTTCCAAATCTATTGCTAATTGTCCAAGTCACTGTATTTCTATTTTTCTTAATTCTCAATTTCATCATTTTACTGTGCTCAATATGCTTTAAAAGCTTTAAATGATTTGTAATTTGCGAATAATTTAAGGCTTACATTCTGTTTTAAAGATTGCATTCTGTTTTCATTTATATTTAGGTTAGATTACGCTGTCCGTAGAGGAAAAACTTAAATGTATGACATTGAGTCAGATGTTATTATAATGTTGAGTGTGTTTGGTATGTATTGGTTATAGTCAAGTTTATGGTAAATGGAATTTGAATTTACAAATGTGTGTGTGTGCATGTGTGCGCTCCTGGCTGCGTGTGCGTGATCGCCCCTGTGTGTTAAAGCGGAGATAGTGAATTTTACATTGCATTGTGTGCCTCAGGTCACTGCTCCTCTTTGAAGTGTGAGAGCTGTGTGGCTGTGATATGAAGGCATTTAATAACCTTAACTCAGTCTGTGTGTGTATGTGTGCGCGAGTTTGGTTAGCAGAGAAAATCTGCGGTGGCACATTGCAAAACAAATATGTGTACATGGGTTAAATTACGGGTGCAGAGGTTAAGAAATATACATCCAGCACTTCTTCAGAATGAGTGAAAAATATACTTATCCTGAATTTTAAAGTTCAGTGTCATGATCTCCATCCTCACTGGCCTTGCAGTGGCAGAGCAGAGAGTCTTTGGGTGGGTGTTCAGATTGTCATCATTGGCTGCATAAAGCATGCCTGATGTGGCTGGAAGAGAGGTCACCCCTCTTTCTGCTTTTAGTGTATTGCTGGTAATGAACAAAGCACTTTTTTAACCCAGGGGGTTCAGTCTCCATTTCACGTTGTGGCCCAACGAACTAGGTTGTAACAGTAGGGCCTTGATAAATTTGAATTCAACAAACCTCACAGCATACAACCCTCTGCTACTGCACTGGTTATGTGTCAAAAAAACAGCTCATGGTATAAAAGACATTTAATCTCCTGTGTGTGTCACTATTAAATATTGGAATGATAGTGACAGGCTACAAATCCAACTGAAAGGAATTAATATTAATTGGTCATTTTAGAAATTACAAGGGATATATTCCACCGATATAAGATGTGTAAAGCGTTTAATCAATGTATAGTTAATAAATTATTAATAACTTGAGTACTTGTGTAAGTAATTCAAGCTAATTAACTTGCATTAATGTTCTGCTCAGACCAATTGAAAATTTATTCCAAGAAGGTTGACATTTTCTTAAAAAGAAGCTTAATTTATGTCAGAAAAGCTGTGAACTGAAAATTTTGTCACAACTACAAACCTCACTTTCACTTATACTTATTCAAGTTTCTGCATAGGTTTCTCATAAACTACATTGGAATGATTTGGATGCACTGAATATCACAACCTCCAAGTTTAACTTCAAGGCACTGAATAATTGGCTTCACTTTTGATACCAGTGACCATTTCGTATTACATGTTACCATAAGGTGCGACGAGGCTTGACTTTCTTTTTTTTTCCATTGGAGGTAGTGCCGTGTAACTAATTTCAATGTTTCTGGTACTACCTCGGCCGAGTTGATGCTATTCAGGGGACACGGAAACACTGCAGAGTGCTGATTGGTCAGAGATGACCATCATCTGTGGGCGTGAACAATGTCTCTACAGCAGCGCAGACACTGATACACTTTCTTGTTCAAATTAAGCAGTTTAACAGTCTAGTAGACGATATCCATCATAAACCAGGGATATCTCACTCGTGCTCATGGATCACATATTGTGTCATTATTAATGGATACATGAACATGTTCATTAACCACATGTATGGATTACCAGGTCCATCTTTGTTTTGTCACTGAGCAGAGCTGAGCCCTGTGACGCTCAGCGGTGAGCTCAAAAGATATCCAAACCCTTCTATGCTAAAAGCCTATCGCTTTTCAGTGCAATAACTACTTTATATTTCTCTATACCCCTCACTTGTAAGTATCTTTGGATAAAAGTGTCTGCTGCATCAGTGTAATGTAATAAACCCATAAACAGCAGAGTTGTATGCATCAGCTTTACAAATGCTGCAGTGATAAACTGCCTCAGTGAGGGGATACTGCATGTAATGGAAAACAAAGGAGGGAAGAGCTGTGTCAAGATGAACTGTACTTTACCAGACCATGTAACAGACAGACACTATGCCCATATATACACTATGGATGCCATAAGTGCTTTGGGTCGCTGAGACAATAAACTTCTCGAAGCTTACAGAGCTGGGTCTCCAAGTTATGATGTGTGACTCACTGAGAAAAGAACAGGCTTTGTTCTTTTCAGCTGCACATTTCAAAAGGCGACCACTCATTCCAATAAATGCATCACTAATGGGTTTTGACGACTAGGCTGACTGGATGCGCTTTGTGAATGTCAGTGTAAATGTACATGTCAATTTGAAGAGAAGCATGACTTGCTTTTGGCACTGTATGCTGTCATGGCTGAGGTCAACACGTATTATTCTGTCGTGCATTCATTTGGAAAGTACAAATACATCAAAGTGATGTCGTGCTGACATCTAAAAAAAAATCAGCAAAAAGTTGAACTAGTAAAGCTGGTCAGGCTAGTTGACCAACTTGACCAGCTGGTTAGACTAATTCTGGGCTGGTTACTTGTTTTTTGAGAGGTTTGGATACTTTAATAGGGTAAGCTTGAGCATGGTTTCATTCTGTGAAATAATGTACACATAAAGTCCTCTTTGGATTTAAAAAAGTTACTTATTTGATCTTATCTTTTCTATATCATCTACTCTGTTTTATCTAAAACATGCATGTATACTGTCAGATCAGTGGTTTGTTAGCTCGTTTGTTTAATTTTCAAAGTAGTATATTTCATTTGGAGGTCTTTTGCAGATGAAATTAGACTTGTCACCCTGTAAGACACAACAGGTTCATTTGTATCAGGCTGTAGTCATTGTGAGAGCATCCATTTCTAAAAATAAAATAGGTGTAATCTGCACTGGATTGAACAAGAGATACACTTGAGTTTGTGATGACAGTAGCCATATTTATAATATAGATTAAAAAAGAAAACATGCAAGGTGTATGAGGGTTTAATTTTGGTTTGAGATGGAGAGACCTTCAGCTCTCACCAAGTCGCTTTTCATTTCGTTACAACCGACTGTACTGAACATTGTATTGGTTATGTGTGGATAAAACGGATCAGTGTGTGCTGCACAATCAGCAGAGACACTACTCAACACATGGCTCAGCTGTATTCAGGTTCAGTCTGAGAGGTATTTTTGTCATTTATTTATTTATTGCCATTCATTTATTTTGCTTGGTAAAGAGTTTTAAACAGACACTAGCTGGAATTAGCCATAGTTAGTTTATTCTAACCAAAGCTTCATACAATATCCTGGATGGACATCTCTATGCATTAACAGTAGAGCTTCATGTGTCTTTTATTAGGTATTTGACCTCAAGATTCTGACATGTCTATTATATCCGTGTTTCATTCTATTTAGCAGCACATTTTCACTGTGGATTTAGGCAGTCTTGTTCTTTATAACCCCACCCACCCTCTCCCCTGTTCATTAATTCATCCACCTCACCCCATATCTTGATCCTACCCCATCCAATCTCTCTCCATATCTTCTCATATATTTCTCCCTACTCCTCTCTTTCTTTTTTATCTGTTGGGGGGTCTGTGTGGGTGATTCACTTCCTAAGACACGAGTCTGAGTCTCCTTGTCCTCAGGCATCATTCAAGACACCTCAGATTACCCTATCAGAAAACCTCAAGTCCATCAACTCCTCCACCCCCTATTTCTACTCCTGATTAAACCATTAAATTCACAATGTCGTGGCACGGTCCTTGTTAGTGAATTACCTCCCAACAACAGAGTTTCCAGTTTGAGTCCTTGAATCCTCGCTGGGACCTTTTTGTGTGGAGTTTGCATGGTCATTATGCTCCTGCAGTCCTTTCTTCAAGTACTCAGGGGACCTCCTGCAGTGCAAAAACGTGCTTTCTGGATGAATTGATAGTTCTAAATTCTAAATGTGAATTTGGGAATGCATTTTTTTTTTTTGGTTTGAAATAAAAAGCTTTCAGTAACTTGCACAGCATCCAACCTGTATTTCAGATGCTGTGCATGCTGCTGTTACCTTGCCCTTCCTGCCCCCACCAAATCCTTTCTTTATCTACTTTTCAATTAGTTTTTCTTTTATCAACTCTGATGACTGCCTGTCTTTGGTTTTCCTCTTCTTTGTGTTCCAGCCTCTTGTTCTCCATCTCTCCATTCCACTTCCAGCTTTTCTCTACTTTGTCTTTCATGTCTATTCTGTTGGCCTCCTCTCTTATGTTTAACAAGAACAAGAAACGCTCTCTTTCAATGTCTCCCCGATGCCTCCCTTTTCCTCTGCTCCTGCTGAGCCTCTGCTCAAAAGTTTTGTCATTACACACTAAAAAAACACCTTTGATGCACGAGCACACATATTGACAGAATTCACATGCTCATAACACATGTTAACGGTCAATATAGGAAAGAAAATTCTGACTGTTGTTTCTCTCTTTAATGTGATATTTTCAATCAATACTGAAGGAGCTGACATGGAGTGAATTCAGTACTTTGGTGAAGGACACTTAAAGAGGATGGATAGTTACTGTCATACAGTGGTGAACATGGTTCCTGTAGCTAAATGACATTTTCTCAGGTCACCATCATTTCTAACTGTATTGTCTGTGTGCTTCAGAGTGTGGATCTCTGAAGTGTTGCACGAGTGACTGCAGAGATCAACAGATTGGTCACATGCGGAAAAAGGTTTTACTGATAAGCTTCTGAGCTAAGATCCCAAAACATTAGTAAATTCAATAAATCATTTTAGAATGTGGAGAATGCATAACATTAGCATTTTCTTCTTAAGGTGCATTGTTTTTCATATAGTATCTTACTCAGTTCAATATAGTGCAGCGGTATTTTTGACCACCAGCTGAGAAAACGGGGTGTACTGTGTTTGTCTGTCTAGGTGTGTGTCCCATTGCTCGCAGTGCTTTCTGTTCCCTAATCCCATTATTCTCCAGCATCTTTGCTTTGCTGGCAGATTAACACGGGAATGGGATAAGGCTGGATTTGGTTTCCTTTTTAGGATACACAAACAGGTTTCTCACTGGGTTTGTAACTTTGCCTTGCTTACCACTTTTCTTCTTTCTCCCTCCCTTCATGTCCTTGTTTCTCCTGTCCATAATTGTTTGCCCACCTTCCTCAATTCTGACTAATCTAGCTTCTGCATTGTCCTCTTATCAGTCCTCATCTTTCCATAGCTAGCTTCTGCCTCTATTCTGATCAGTATTTTCTGACATTGACACAGAAAGAGGGCTGACTCTATAGATGCTGTTTATTTACATAATCTATCCAATAGTTTAATTTAAAAAAATTATGTTCCCAGATATGATCTCATGCACATATGGTTTTCTTAATTAACTCCCCCATTGATCTGGGCTTACAAGAAATATATCTTTTATATAAGGCAGAGAGAGATCAAAGTTATGATGTAATCTCGTTTTTGTTTCAGAGTTTGCAAAAACCAAAGCGGTTCATAAACAGTATGAGATTTAACATGACAGGTGATATAAATCATGGAGCTGAATATGGATTTGTTGTTTTTAATCTGCTTCTGTTGTTTTTTACAGTCCTAGTTAGGATCACCGCATTTCCTTAAGTGTAAGAAAGGCAAGTCGATTTTGAATATTTTTAGAAATTATCATTGTTTAGCAAAACAAGATTTGAGACAAAGGTTTTTTGGAAAAACAAAAGTTGTTAAAGTTTATGTTGTTAAAATATTTGTGATCACTTAAAATTGGTCAAATTCTTAAAGGTGAAATGCCCCTTTTTTAACAAGTAGACAATTTCCTAATAGCTTATTGGAATGTTTGTGAAACGCTTTGCTCTAAATACCACAAAGACAGTAAAATGGTTGCTTTTTCCACCATGAAGCTACACGTATATTCACATTTGTTAGGGTGGAAGTGACTCACTCCCCTCCATCCTTTTCTTCCGCAACATCTGCGTTTTTTGAGATCGGTATTATACAATAACCCCTGAAGCATATAATTACCATAAAGAGCAAGAAGCCTTAGAGCTGCCATCAGCACATACAGCACAGCTCACACTCCAACCCTCCAAATTATTAGAAAAATACTGGACTAGCAGTTTTGTTCTCAAATACTTTACATTTACCTTGTCTGCAGTTCAGCCACTGACTGTAGATTCCTGATTCCTATTTTAGTCACAGTCTCATCCCATGTAATGCTTTGACCTGGCGTAAACTGTTAAAAATGCCACGAGGCCGCTTTATACTGCAGTCTAAACTCATGTCATGGGTCCTCTGTCATACATTAGCTTCATAAAACATTCATTGCTGGTCCCTTCTTCTGTTCTGGTTGGCGAGCTGAAGTTGAAAGCTACTCACAAGAGGGCCACAAAAACAGTTTTTCCATCTGAAAAAAAACTCAACCCTCAAAAACATCAGAGCAGTGCAAACGAGCACAAAATATAAATAAATAAATAATAACTAAATATGCGTAAATAATAATAAACTAAATATGCATGTTTACACCTCGCCACTTTTGCATCAGACTGTTGTTTACATAGTCTCCATTTTCTTGGCCGAAGAACATCTTTGTTGCTCCACCTCATTAATTGCACTGCAGCAATCTTCGTTGTATCCTGTATCTGAGTCGCTGATTCCACTTTGATTTCAGACAAATTGTTAGACAGTTTACTGGACGACACTGCTTTTACAGCGATTTAAAAGGTTTCTCCTTTTTTGGGGGGGTTTTATGAACAGAACAAGATCCTGGCCATCTTTATTTCCTTGACTGACACAGATCTCTGAAAGTTGGGGCTTATTGCAATCATGTTGCTCCAGCTTCTACATTGGGAAATATGCAGAGCTCATTCTTTTTATGTGTCATTACGTTGCATGTCAAGACTGTCACTTTTGGAATCAGTCATTTTTCCATGCTTGTAGTTGCAGGATTAGACCTCTGGAAGTGTCAGTCACAGCTCGATCAGGGAAACTGGATGGTAACGGTGCAAAGTAATGTGGATATTCTGGTTGAGACAACCGAAGTAACCCAGTAAACGATGCAAACGTTGTTAAATTATATTTAGTGTTTGCTGAACTCCCATGATGTTTTTGAGTTTTGAGTTAGATGGAACATTTTTTCTTCTAACACCCTGCTTGTAGATAGGGTTTAGCTTCAGCTCATTCATCATAGAAACTTTTTATTTTCCCCAGTCAACAAAATTATGCTCTAAGGTGTGGGAGAATTTTGAAAAATGTAGAGATGCCATTGAATCTGACCAAGAATCTAATCTTTCAATCAATAAAAGTCTTCAAAATGATGCAGAAATGTAATTAATGATCTAGCTTGCATTTGATGTCGTACATCCATCTTATTTGATTATTTTTCTTTTGTTTTGTTTTCAAAATCAACCATATGGTATCACTCCAGTGAAGTCCGTATTCATTCTGAGATATAGCCAAGAAGAGAAGGGGATTTAACAAGCAGCCAACTGGTTGATTTACTAATTTACTCACCCACTACTAACAGCTGTTATGGATTTTTTTTCCTCCTCATTTAGTCTCTTTATCCTTTTTATCCCTACTCCTCTCAGAATGTCTCTTTCTCCACCAGTCCCACTGTCTCCCACTGTAATTCTGTGTGTGTATGTGTGTGCCTCCTGATGAGGTTAAGCACATGATTAATGGGTCCATCTAACAGCATTTACACTGCACTCATCTCCACTTACTACGCACAGGGCCACGCACATACACAAACGGCAGCCTCTCCTGCACCCTGTCGCTCAGGGTAACGGTATGTAAATTATATGTAGATGACAGCGAGTCAATTAGGAGACCAGAGAGCTATGACTCTGCAGAACTCTATTAGTGAAGCACTGATCGGTACTCAGGCTGACTGAATCTAGTTTTCACATGCTCTTTTTCTATTCTTTATCTCTCCACTTGTGTGGATCGACATGAGTGTACGTGTCTTTTTGCACTGACAGATTTTTTTTCAAGGACTCACAGAAAAAATATGTATTTTCTATCTATTATATTACATCATGTTTATTAACTAACTAAGGTCTTACTGTCATAAAAATCATATGATTGCCCATATAACACGTGATTAATTGTAAAACATAATCACACTTTTATTGTACGTTCTAAATGCACCTTGAAGGGATATTTTATTAATACTTTTATCAACATCAGCAGCCAATTATGCTTCCTAGATGCAAATATAATTTATAAATATCAGAAAACAAATTGTACTGACAAATACTGTCCAGACAATTCCTCACCATCCTAGAAGAAATATGCTTAAAGCTTCTCGAGGCAAACTGAAGCCCAACAACAAAAAAGGGCACATTGACCTGAATGTAACATTCTTTCACCTGTGTAACATTCACACTTTAAAAAAACAATCTGACACATTGGAATTGTGTCTAACCTTCCTGCAGGTACATGGTAGATGTCCAGGCGTCTCCACTGCCAACCACTCAGCGTGCTCTGCTTTTGGCAAGAGGGAGTGAGGATCTCTGCATTAGCAGAGTGTTTCTAGAGAATGTGCCTACGTTAATCTTACATTAAAAAAAAAAAGAGTGGTGTTAATTTTAGTTACCCCTTAATTAATGTGTTCATTTCGACAGCCCTAACAAACATATAATCACACCCACTATCACGAGAATACAATCAAAGCCTGATTGAAAAAATAATGACAATAATAATGCTCCACACAAGTCATTTCTTGAATATGTGTGAAATTGTTTTGTAGATTTTCTTTTATCCCCTTCAAACAAAGTTCTGCGGCGTACGAGCTGGATCATAAACACAGTCAAATACTGCATGTTTGAAGGGATACCTGGTGCCTTTCTGCTTTTAGCCAAGAGGAGAAAACCTGGACAATGGAAGACTAGAAAAACAGTCAGAATGTGGCAGAATTCACCCTGTGCTGATCTAACACTGAGTTCACTGAACAAATGGTCCACACAGTCAACACATGTCAAGACTCTCTGTGATGTGATGAAACGGGAGGTTTTACAGCATGATGCTGATGCTTACAAACCTGCAGCAACTGTCCAATGCTAACTTGTCGATACAGACCTAAAACCGAATGCATGCCCTGGGGAATCAATCCACTTCTGAAGAAAACATGCGGCCCAACTTGATACTTGCAACTGTAGATTATTTTTCTTTTACAGTGACTAAATGCATCTGTGCTATTTCTCTAGAATTCATCAGATTTTCAAGCATTATTCACAAAAATGTGATGGGGTGAAACCCAGAGGAATACCAGTTCGAGGGCTTACGGGAGCCCAGGTCCTAACAGGGGAAGCTAAAAGGAAAGTTAGATACCCAGGCTGGCAGAAATGCCTGAAATGAGCATTGTCTCTTAATGCTGCATTGTATGGTGGAGGATTATAATGTGTTGTTCTTTGCTCCACTGTCTAAGTTTTTAAAATGTCCTACAAATTCCGAGCATTTCTGTCAGAGCCTCTGTAACCAGTAAAAAAAAAAAAATGTTAAAGATTTATTCATTTATTCATTATTCATTCACAGGATTGTAGAAAGTTTGGAATAAATCTTCTCAGGTAACATCAGGTTGTAGAAGTAAGATATTTTGTCCAGTAGGATATAATAGTTTGATTAAGTTGTATAATAATGCAAATACATCAAAAACTCTACATGGCTTCATTTTGATTACATACTACAAACATGATCTAATTTTGTTACAGGCAATCAGAAAATACTGTTCATGTAGCAGCGTCTTATTTATGGTAGAAATATATTTCTCAGACAGCCTGAGGCTTGGATGTCCAGGTGAAAAATCACACGGGCAGAAACAAACTCTCGGGATATATTATCCTTTGCGTACCAGCACAGTTCAAGTCTAATTCCAAATCTCAGCATGTGTTTTGACCTTGTGTTTAAACTAGGGCAGTTAATTTTAGATTCCAACTCTAAATATGGGCCTTCATCTGTATTCATCTGTCCTCTTTTTTTCTAGACCTGTTCTTTTTCTCTACATTTTGACTCCCACAGCAGCAAAAATGTACACATTCCATTTTATGCGGTGAAAGGTGCATATAAATGCACAATTTCAAGCTACCACCCAGAGTCCCATCCCACTCAAACTTCTAACCTTTTCTCTAAAAACATCTCATTTAAATCATGCATGACTGTACCTTCAGTTAGTGTTTGAAAACTTGCTGAGGAACTGAAGCTCACCTGTGTGTGCTCGTTCTATTCCCCCCTTTTGCACTGTGCAGCTTTTCCGCTCTGAGTGCTGCAATTAAATTAAACTGGAAACATCACACTCTCTTCTCCCATGTATACTCTCCTTTTTTTTTTTTAGCTCTTCCTCTTTCCTTATCCATCAGCTCTCCATCAGATTTCCTTGTCCAGTCACGCAGTTGACAACAAACTCTTACTTTCTTTACCTTTCTACTTTTCCTACTCTTTTGTACCGTCTTATCTTCCCTATCTAGCACCTCTCCCCCACTCTCCTCCTCTCCTCATTCCCTGCCCCCTGCCTCAGTTTGACAGGTCGTCCACTTAACAGCAAAGTGAGGGAGATAGTTGCTGCACACCAAGTAGATTCACACAGCACCCCTCATCTCTGGCTTGCCCTGGTATAGTTCACAGATGCACTTAAACAAGAGTAACACTCATAGACTTTTATGTCCCATTTATGGACTACATTTGTGCCTAAAGCGATGAGAGCCATCATGTAACATAGCAACCACAACTACAAGTTTTAAGATTTTCATCTTATCTGCAGAGCTACTTCCTCACTCCATCATCAATTCAATTTCCATGCCAAGGTGCATGATGGGGTTTTAATTTGGTTGGTTGTTTGGTTTGGTATAGAATAGGAGGTACGATGAAGTAGAATCAGAATGTGTCCAAAATAAGTGAAGCCTTTGGTTTGGGAGTGCTGAAGAATCATTAATGTTTAAATTTGTACAAGATAATGTTAACAATTGAAAAGATTTATAAAAATTTAACTGTGCTACTACAACATTTACAAAAAACAAAATCGCTGACTTTCTGTAAGCGCTAGGGTTATAACAATAAACCCTGCACAGTGTATTATTATAGAAATGGAGCCTGCATTGAGGATGCTTTTGACTTCATCATAAAAAAATACATCCCCCGCAGTATGTGTTGTGTTAAAGTGGAACTGGCACTACCTATCAAACAGTAAATGCATGAAAACAATCCTTATTTGAAATATATCGTAATAATACGAATACACAATCATAAATCTAACCTGACTAAGCATTGGAATTAAGATTATATTATGCACAGGAATAGCCTATTGCACAGTATCATATGTTCATCGTTTATGTACCTTTTAGGGTTTGCTATGCGAGCTTGTTGCGTTGTATTGTCCTCTTCCAAATGTAAGCCAGGCGATGACGTGTCCATGCACACAGTAACACATGCATACAAATTATGTTCCAATCCCCCTTGAAGGTACAAGTGCTTAGCAAAGAGCATTACATACAAATAGATTTGTTCCTTCTCTACATACGCATACACAGACATAAACACACGCCATTACACACAGCATACATGCAGGATAAACACACACCTGAAGAAATATTAGTGTGAAAGTAAAATGTTGTTCTTCCCTCTTTGCAGTTGTGTAGGCTGCAGAATATGTTATCAGCTTCTGAACAGTTTGGGTTCCAGATAATTGAAAGGAGTTGAGGAATCTGTCTGACTCTGTCAAACCACCTCAAGCACACAAACCACCACAGACGCCGCATGTTTCGAGGGAGCCAGTTTCACTTTTCCACGCCATCTCGTTTTATACAACTGTGTCTGACAAAAAAGAATTGCCTGCATCATTAAATGTAAGAAGAAATACCGTTCTTAAGTTTTAAAGGGATAGCGAGTAACAATTACTGATATCTGACAGTCAAGTTGGAGATAAAAAAAAAAACATTTCAGATACCATCCAGTCACTATATGGCAATCTATATCTAGTCAGCTAAATAACCTATAGAGAAGCAGGCAACCTCAGTGTCATTTCAAATACCTTTGTTGTTTTACCATCTGATAAAAGAAAAAAAATCATAAGAAAATCTTCATAACCACGAGTTATTATACATTTTTAAATCCTATTGAAACATTTTTGAAAGACCCATACCACTTAGGAAAAATATCTTATCCCATTAACAGTCTTTTTGGTGGACTTAAGAGTAAATAACCAAAAGTGGCCCATTTCAGCCAACTGTAGTAAAGCACAGAGAATATATCTACGCTTTTTCAGAAATTAGGCAATCGTCAGTCCACATCGAAAGAAAAGAATGTAAGATTTTTTAATCAATCTGCTTTCCTCAGTTGCTAAAAGAATTTCTTAAACTGTCTGCAGTATACGTGTCGTCTCTGCTCACGTAGGCGACACACACTCCCGCATGCTGTAGTCAGTGAGTTTATAAGAAGCAAGTGTTTCACAGGTATTGCAATGGTCAGGATTGTTGTTAAATTGGGGGAGGGAGGGATTCTTTGCCGTCTGTAATTTCCCTCCACCTGGAAAACAATCTGGGCTCAGACTTCAGACCCTCCCTTTCTCTGGAACTGTTTCTGTGCCCCTGCTGCTAAATTACTGCACCCTGGCAGAGCTTTCTCTCCTTGTCTTCATATAACTAATGAAGAAAAGAAAAAAAAAGACAGAAAAAGCTGTTGAATTTTGCATTGGCGAAAGCTAAGTGGAGGCTGTTGTGTTGAGAATAATTGGAAAGTGACAGATTTACTTAAATCACTGAGTATAATAATTTACAATGGAATACATCAGGCAGGCATTTGCAAATTGGCATTCACGGAATCAGAGCAGCACAGAAAGGGAACATTTGTTTCATTTGATTCAGAGTGCTAGCAGAGTGAATGTTGTTACAGCAATAAAAGTATTTTTATAGTCATTTTAAAACGGCTAAGAGCAGTTCATAGGCTCTGCATTTAGAAGCCCTCGTGATCACTCTAAAATCACTTTAGCGCTGCCTCAAGTGGATTATTTATTTTAAAGGCTACACATTATAATGCAAAAAGGGCTCATGTTCAATGCATTTTTGTACTTTTGATCTATGAAAATAAATTTGAATTTTCTACCATCACCACCATGGTTTCTTTGAACCATGTTTCAAAATGTGCCAATCCCAAAAAAAAACAAGCGCTCATGCAAAGTCAAAAGGACTTTGTGATCATACACAGTTTTGTTGAAAGTTGATTTTTTGTTTCTCTCTTTCAAAGCCAAACCAAACCATAAAAATACTGTGTCTCTGATTTGACACAGTTGGAGTAAAAAACCCTGCTTGGATTCGACTCAAGAGAAAGCAAAGGCCAAATGTCATGCTGTCATGAAATACAAAGCCTCTCACTTTCAGAACTCCAGATTTCTCCCCAAAAAATTGGACTTATGGCACAAATGACACTGTCAGTTTTCCAGTTGGGTCCCATTTACTACAACAGGCACTTTACTCTCCCTCCCATCTGTCTTTTTCTCCATCTGTCGCTCTCCTCTAACCTTCTTGATAACTAACATTTTTCCCCTCTTGTTCTATCCACTCCCTTCTCTGCTTCTCTTTAGCGCTACTTGTTTTTGTTTGGATTTAAACCATATTTAGGTGCTTTCAATGTGGTATTTGAGATGATACGTCTATTCTCAGTTGTGCTCACTCAAATACAATCTGGTAAACTGCATATATTACTTTTTGCTGAAATAAACCCATGGGGAGAGAACAAATAATGTGTGTGGACCCGAAACAGTAAGGAGCAACTGAAAAAGAGACAATAAATGCAAGTATCTTTAGCCTCAACACAGAGAGAATAAAGTAGGAATGGATTTGGAGGGAAAAGAGGAGGCATGCATTCATCTTGCATTTGAAGATAATAAAGAATGAGAGGGTGTTACTATGAAACTATGTAATTGTGTAACGAGGAGGAGGGGTGGTCGTTGGTGGCTCTCCCCTTGTCATATCCACTGATGGCTTACAAACCACCTCTCTCTACTGATTGTAGCTCTTCCCTACTATGATGGTGAGCGGCACTGATGACCCACAGCTTAGAAGTGCAATTAAAAGACACTTGTTGTAAAAAAAAAAATTTAAAAAACGAGCAATGTCCGTTCTTTAAAAAGGGTGGGATCCCTCTTTAAAAACACAATTAAAAACAGATCACGGCCAAATGTCCAGTCTTTGTCCCGTGTTATGTCCTCCGCCACGCCAGTTAACCCCGCGAGTCGTCCTCCACACCGGTCCTTGGCTGTTTCCCTCACCCGGCCTCTGGTGCTCCCAACTGGTCCCAGCAACGGACGCGGACCTAAAGAACACAAAATATGGCCGGCAGACTACTATGCGGACAGGAGGGTCTCTTCCTGAGTGGGTCTGAGCCTACAGCTAACAGTGCATGTACATCAGGGACTCACAGCTTTCGGGCAGAAGCTCCTGCTTCTGCCACTCTGCGTCCCAACAGCTTCCAATGCACTGTTCCGGCGTCTCTGGCCAGCCCACGAGTCCCTCCTGCCGCCCCCCGGCTACCTGGCCTCCTTAATAGCCAACCTATGGGCCAGTTCCATCACCTGATTGGCTGGTGCAGCGGTCAGCCAACAGGTGTATCCACTACTTCTAATTAACAGTCAAACATAATACATGTAATAACTTAAATAAACTAGATCATAATAAACACAATTGTAACAAAAAATCCAAAACACAAAATATAAATGAACATGCAACTTAAACCAAATCCAACACACAGCACATAACAGAAAATATAAAACAAGTAGTGGATAACACTCCTCATGACAATTATCCTGTCAAAGTGTTAAAAACAATGAAATGCCACAAAGAAACAAATAATATTGAAAACATGAAAAGAGGAAAGGATTAGGGAGATATAGAAAATCTTAGTAGAAAATTACATGAGGGGACAAATGAAAAGAGCCAAGCACTCAGGGCTTTTTTAAATCTCTAAATCATCAGTAGATTGCATCGCAGAGTTGCATCCGTAGGACGGCTGCAGGTTTGATCATTGGCTTCTCCGGACATCCAGTTGAGCACACTGAAGCCCAGATTTCCTCCAATGTGTCCGCTGATGCGTGTGATAGAAAAAAAAAAAAAAACTAAAAAACTGCCGAGACTGTAACACTGGAAAACCTAAGAAGTGCTGGGTGAATGTAGCTTGTACACCTGAAGTATAGGGGGCAGCTTATCTAATTTGCTAAAACAGAAGTTACAAAAGAGAATCTAGAATTTTACTAAGCGGATAAAGGTATTGTTAGTTTAGTGTGATGAATAGTTAAAACATATAGCCACATAACACGGGGGAGCATGACAAATCCTTAAAAAAAAAACAATTTGAAATATAAAATTAAATATTGAAAACTAATGTTGCAAGATCCACTTTTTTTTAGATAATTGTTATCTTGGAGATCTTTTCCTTTTCTCTACTTTAATTTAATGTTTTCTTTTACGATCCTAACCACCAACCCAAGATTATCAGCCTTTCCCCAATGTGTTACACTTACGCCTCCTTCTCTCCTCCCTCAGATGTATTAATGTCAGGATCTTTGAGTGTTTTTGTGTTTTTCTGGTTTTGTTTTGGAGTCTTGTTTCGACTCTGTTTAGTTTCCATAAGTCCCAGTGTTATTTCCTGTTTCCCTCAGTTTCTAGTTCCACCCCCATCTCCCGTGTTAATTCTCCTCAGGTGTCTCAGATCAGTAATCATCCTCTCCTCAGCATTTAGTCTCCTATTGTCCTCTCATGCTTTGTCAGATCCTCACCGTCATGGTCGCTGTATACTCCTTGTTGTTCTCTCGTTGTAAGTTTTTTGCATAGTTTAGTTTCGTTAGTTTTCTTGTGCATTTTCCAGTTTTTTCCAGCTTTGCTGCGATTTAGATTTTTTTGGAATAAACCTTTGTTAAATTTTGAAGTTCTGCACCTGGGTCCAACCTCCCTGCCCCTGCGTTTCCTGACAATTAAGCATAGGACTGCATTTTAAGTTGCACGCTTTCACATTCAACACGATTGAGTACAGTTGAGTCGAGGCAGGGTTACAGCTTGACGTTCAACTGGACTGTCTTTGTCCTTGTATAGATGCACAGGAGTGGAATCGAGTTACTAACTGAAGTAGGTCCAAAGCCACGAAACTGTGGACTGTGTGAAAAAACATTTTCTGACTCTTCTAGCTTTTTGAGTAAGTGATCGTCCCCACATGTAGGTATAGTCAAACTCTCAAAATGTTACCTTTAAGTTAAGTTTAGTGATAATTTAGTCAACTGACCCTGTGATTGTAAAGCAGAGCAGAGTAATAGTCTGGAAATGGTTCAGCAATAATAAAACATGTGAATGAGAGAAGCTTTATTGAGAATTCAGCTGTTTATTTACACATGCGCAACAAACCACTGTTATTTCTGACTGTGCCTTTGGGCCATTGTGGGGTTATGCAACTGCTAACTTTAGATTTCAAGAGTTCATCGAAAACTGCTCGCATGACCACCGTATCAACACACGTACACTTGCATGGAGTTACATTTATTGCAGTCAACTTAAACCAAGCGCTTTTAGTTTAAATTGTATCTCAAAGCACATGAAAGATGGTTGCCACCCTCATATTTTATACCAATGGTTTTGTGTGTAGATTTAATTCAGAACATTAGCTATCAATCTTTTTCTCAAACTAATCATGTTCTTTCCTAAAACACTTTTTATGCATACTATTAGAACACCATTTTTCCCACTTGCTGTTCTGTTTAATAAACAAGGTCCTTTTGATATCTTTTAGTAGTCGAGTGTCTTTTTTTCAGACTTGATCTCAAACAAGTCCAGATCAGAAACACTCTTTCATAACAGTTTGAATCACTTGGGATTAGTGTTGAATAGAATTTGGCATAGCTTACAAAATATTACTGTTGAAATGTTAGCACTTTTTATCAAGCAACTTCCCACAGCCTCGGGGAGTTACACAACACCATTTTGCCGACAGCCCCACCCAGCTTTTTACACCACGCTCACTCTGCTTGGTTAGTTTGTGACGGCGCAGGATAAATAATGCAGTTTTCCATGGTGCTCGTGTCATTTTGGCTTCCTACAGCACTTAGGTTCTACAGAACTGCTAAAAAACAACAACACATAGGCTACTTTTTACATCCTTTCTGTGAAAAAAAAACGAAGACAAAAATGACAGAAAGAGAGGTAGAGAGTAAAAACAAAGAAGCACAAGACAATCCCCAGAAGATATACATGTAGGTTTAGAATAATCGCCCCTTCAAGGCTTTGTCTTCTAATCACAATCATCATGTATTTACACCATAACATACATTCTCTTAGTAGTGTAAAGGCCTTTGGGGTGAAAATGAAAGAATTTGATGAAAAAAGAAAGTGCAGGTTCTGTAGTTTTAGGAATGTCTTTCAGTTCATGGATAAGCAGATACAGCACTGCAGTACCTGGCTTTTGGGGAGAAAAAAGAACTCTGCCAAGCCTTTGTAAACTACTAAAGTCCAATGCGCTGCTTTGATGGAGCCTAAGGCTGGGGTCTTGATGATTAAACATTGCTTACCCAAAAGAGTGAGACTTTGCCGAGACAGAAGCAAAGATGCCTTTACCTTCAAAGGCCATTTCTGATAACTCTTATATCTACAATAGGATATCTATCATCAAAAGCATATTTGAGCTACTGGCAGCAAAAGAAATGACGCTGACTGCTGTTGAGGAAGTGGATCAGTTTAGTTCTGGTTTGGGTTCCCTTCTTCCTAATTAGAAAACGGTATTAATGAAAAACACAGAAAGCATTACTCTTGGAGCTGTACAGTCTCAGCGTGGCCCACTGCTGTTTGCTGATGTGACCAGTGGCTTATAAACGAGCTGTCACTGAAGAGGGTCATCTCCACCAGGAAACCTCTCCCGGAAAGATTCACAGAGATGCCAGTGGAGACAAGTACTAGCACTTGAGAATTAATTCTTGAGCCACTAGAGAGATAAGTATCGTATCTCGGGATAAGCCACAATGTGCAAACACAGAGGCATTGTGATGTTGGAAAAAAGCGAAGCACTAAGAAACAAGGCTCCGATCACTTTCTACTGTAGGAACGGAATGGTTCAAAAGGTTGAAGTGAAGAAAACAACTCATGGTACCTTAAAGATTTACCTCACAAGCTGTGACGTTATGATGCTCCCCCCCGAACAGAACTGAAAGAAAACAACAACCAATAAATATCAGGGAGTGCTCTGGCCTCTGACTGAAGTTGGTGAAACAGCTTGACTGTGCATTACTTTAGGTAATTGGTCATAATTTACTCTTAAATTCTCAAATTTAATTGGATGGAACTCATGACTGACCGTTATTTTTTACATGTTGCAATAATATGCTGTGTGAGGTATAAAGAGATCCCCTTTATTGATACCATTTATGCTATTATTAGTGCGTTTGATAGACCATTTTAACATCAATGGCTGATATCAACTCAGTTTCCCTAGTTGATGGTAATCATATTGTAAACTAGATATGCAAGGCCATGGATTTTCTGTACAGTTCACTGTACTTCCTACTGTACAGGCCACTACTATACACAAAAATAACTGCTGAAAGAGCAAATCAGGTTAGTTTGACATCTTTATTTAATCATTATTATAATCGTTTGGGGGTGGTTGTGAAAAAATAAAACACAGGAGTGCTTGTGAGCTTTCAAAATGTAGTGAATCTTGTTTAATAAGACCCTAAAGATGAGATCCTGTGCTTTACAATTGAATTTGCGAGTTCTAAAACTGAAGATAAAATTTTTATTGAACTGCATGACATTAGCTGTAAGCCAGGTAATGTTCAATGGACTCTGTAGATACTATTCTGCACTGGTTTGTCCTCATTTGAAATTTGCCCCTCTCAATATGTACAAAACTTTGTACTCATAAGTCTTAAACACTAGTTACAAACATCTGGAAATATTGGTATTATTTACATGGTGTATGTGTAAAATCCTCTTGATATAGCAAAATATCACCAAAAAGAGAAATGCACATAGCAAAACTAGAATTTTTTAAATTATTTTTGTCTAATAAATCTGTTTGTATATTTATATTTAAATCTCTACAATAACACAAAAAAAGTAATCAAAAATGGTCTAATCCCCAGAGATTTACCTGGGGATTCTAGTTTTCATTCACGGTTTGTCAGATTGTGATAATTCTTGATAAATGTGCTTGGAACAGGCTTTGGCGTTTAAAGTGGAGGTTCTTAATGCATTTTAGCCCACAACCAATGATGTGAGCCTTGATTTATTCTTTTTTTTTTTTTTTATCCAAAGGCTTAGGTTAAAAACCTATGATGAATATAACAAGCACATTGGAACTACAGTCATGGTAAAAGCACCCCAGGTAGGAAGCCCTTTACTGATATATTCAAAAATAATTTATTGAGCCTGCATGAAAGACGAGAATGCTGGCACCCACGGGTGGAATGGTTCCCAACAGGTTTCAACAGCTTCTACCAAGAGAACACAAATAGCACGTGTCACATTTGTCTCTGCTGTAACTAACATATTTCTGTTAATCCACGTTGTGACCTTCAGGTTTAAAAAAGCAAAAGTATCTCTAAAATATTAATACTTCAACAGGCCAAAACCCCTCAGAGGTTGGCCTCTTCTCCCTTGTGCAGGGTGATAAAATGTGCATGTGAAATGCACACACATTTGTGAATTTCATACACTGTCACAGCTAGGCAGAGCACTAAAATGACAAGCTCTCCCCAGTCACTATACCATAGAGAGGCTAGTCTTTGATAGAAAATGTAGTTCACCTTCTTGGAAATGAGAAAAACAATGAATTCAGCAGCACTTGTAAATCCTTTGGTAGCTATTTTCATTTTTCATACAGAAGCGCATCACATCGCATTTTGCTCTTCCTCCACTTTTCACTGCCACAGTCAGTCTCAGAAGTTGATGATGCTTTCTGAGTTGAAATCAATAAAGAGATTAGCTTGGTAATTATTTCTAGATACGCATATGGTCCTGAGGCAAGACCTCAGTGTGATTAATGTGTGAACTGAACCATCCATATGCTTTTGTATTTGTTTGCTTTTATGTAATCAGATTACTGTTTCTTTACTAACTTGATTTCTTAAATGTTAATGAGGGGGAAAAAAATCTTGTTAGCTGCTTGAGCTATTGAAAAAATGTGATTTCTTTGTAATGCACTATATTCAGCTCGAAGCATTTGTTTTGTTCCACAAAGTCACATTGGAAAGCATAAGAAAGAAACAGAACTCCAATGACAACAAGGCATTAAGGGGAAGTTTAAGTATTGGCAGCATCTTTGTATCCCGGTTTTGGATGTTCCCCTGCTGCAACACACCTGATTCAGATTAAATTGATCTCTTCGAAAGATTGTTAAATTCTGCACAAATCAGCAAATGAGGCATTGATCTGAATCAGGTGTGTTGAAGCAGGGAAGTATCTAAAACCTGCAGGACAGTGACCCTCGAGGACTGGAGTTTGACATCCCTGGCTTAGAAGGTTGTTAATGTACGAGGAAAATCATACAATACAGTTCAGTCTGTGGCTTCATTATTAATGTTCCATCCATCCACCCATTTTCTAAACCCACTTAATCCAGTTCAAGGTTGCAGGGGGTGCTGGAGCCTGTCCCAGCTGCTATTGGGCTAGAGATTGGGTACATGCTGGACAGGTCGCCAGTCCATTGCAGTGCGAACATGGAGACAAATAAGATAAACAACCATGCACACCACTGTAAATGCAATCAACCATAACATCATGACCACCTGCCTAATATAGACTATGTTCTCCTCATCCTGCCAAAAGTGCTCTGACCAGTCAAGGCGTGGTCAAAGGGCATCTGAAGGTGTCCTGGAGTGTCTTGTACCAGGACCTTAGCAAAGGATCCTTTGGGCTGTATGGGGTGTGGAGAAGGTCTTCATGATTCGGGCTTCCTTCATACGGATGATATCAGATCCCATCAGATTGGTGCCTCGAGAGTTTTGAGGTCAGGGGAATGCCTCAGGCTCTTTAACATGCTTTTCAGCCCTTCCTAAGCTGTTTTTGCAAGGCTCAGTGCTGTCCCCGTGTATGCAAATAAAAAAGTAAAACTTCTTGTGGCCAGTACCCCCCTCTTTTCAAGCTCGGGTTCTCTACCAGAAGCCTGGGGGCATGACAGTTTTACGCAGTATCTTAGCTGATCCTAGAGCTGCACTCTTCGGGACAGAGATCTCTGATGTTGTTCCCAAGATCTACCGGAGCCATCCTCCTGGTTTGGGAGTCAAGGTATCCCAAGATTCTCAGATTACCACTGACACTACTTTTGCCCTCACTTTCCATATCTTTTTCCTTGGTATTTTTCAAATGTCTCGTCTTCCTTCTTCTTGATGTTGCTGTCACTTGGGATTGCTACATCTATCACTACTTCCTTCTTCAGTTTGTCGACCACCACAGTGTCAGGTTGGTTAGCCATCACCAGTTTATTGGTCTGGATCTGTACATATACATAAACATTATATGGATATTAATGGTTGACAAAGAAAAGACCAACACTAAGTGTTAATGACTAAAGTCCCTTTAAAGAGCAGGGAATCTAGCACCTCAAACAGTGCATGCTTCTTCCAGTATTATTCACAGTAGGCCAGGAGACTGTATAACTGTGGTTATAGCCAAATAGTTTGAGGGGTATTATATAATGGTTCCAAAGGAGATATGACTAATGCAGTGATACCAGAGAGAAGATATGACTAACGCACTTCCAAAAGTTAACAAGCCTTTTGCTGGGATAAAAAGACCCAAGAACTTTTTTTCACCAATGACTTATACATGTTTTTAATGAGAATTGCCCAACAGTTCCTTTAGGGATCCACTTCTGTTTTGCTAAGTTTTTAGCTTTCACCATCTGCCATTTGAGGTGGTTTAACACATGCTGACATGACTGCGCTGTCAATAACTCATTGTTTGCATTGTAAACAAAGTTGAAAGACCATGGGAAATATCCTCAGAGGAAAGTACTCTTTAGCTTTAGAAGAAAGAATAGCAAAATAGACTTTTCACATATTGGATGCAGCTTATTAGTGCAAAAAAAACCCAACATCTTTGATGACTGAGTTTTATAAATAGAGTAACAGCACAATGCTCTGAATACTGATATTTACAGAGAGTTATCCTCCAATCACAGAAAGGTTATTATTTCTTTGGTTTTAAAATAGTCAAATGTCTGGCTTTCCTCTTTGGCATTTGAGACCCTGCTGCATTAAACACTGCATATTTCAGGAATACATCAGCCTATTTTATTGAGGATGTCTATGGTTCATTCAAAATGTTCTTCCTATATTTCCTCTCTCTGCTGTCAGGTCTTTTTAGCTGGGATAACATTAAATGGCAGCATCAACAACTGACTTTAACTTTTTAAACTGTGTACAGAAATAACCTTTGTAAGTAAAAAAAATCTGCAATTGCGATAGAACGCAAAATTGCGTATGTCATCCACATCACAGTTCTTTGTTTTATAAAGTAGATATCTGAGCTTCAGCCGATAAATGCTGATGACTACTGCACAGTTATTTGCAGTGTGTAACATTTAACAGTTAACTTTTAACAGTTCTATAAAAAAAGGACTGCAAATGGTTTTTGTTCTCAAGACCACATTTACATAGTTAATGGGTCCTATTGTTCGTCCTCACAATGCAATTGAATAGAAAAAGTGTTTATAGGTCCAGTCATCTGGCCTTGAACTAGTCTACCTGCAAATTTCCCATTGAGCTCATCTCCTTTTTTTGCATGACTGGATTTGTCAGGATTAAAGTAAATAAAATTCCTTAATTTTTTTGTGTTTATTACAATGTACAGAACATGTACATATTTAGTTATTTTGAAAAACATTCATCAAACTTGATATAGAGCTTCTTATGTCTATGTTGTAATTCTACAATATTGGACCAGAGTGATAGTCAAAATAGCCTGTGCTCCTTACACATAACATAAGGACACTGCACTTCTCACATGATCACATGATCATAATCAAAAACAAATGTGATAGAAATTTAAAGTTTTTGATGATTCATTGTAACTAAGTGCTAAATGGGCTTTTCTGTTCAATTTTTACTTAGTTTTTACTTCTAAATGATCCTGAGCTATTTTTCTCAGTGTTGCCCAAGCAGCAGTCAGTAGCATTAGGAGATGAACAGAAAAACAGGTTCTGAATGTTCTGCAATTGTTGGGGGGGATGCCTGTTGCATTGTTCAGGGACAGGTGCGAATGGTCTTGAATGTGAACCTGTAAGTGCTCTGGGGGGATGCATGTGTTTCTTTTAGTATGATAAACAACTTGACTGTGTCAGAGATGGAAAAGAAGGACAAACTCAGACCATGGCTGAGTTCATTCAGGGAGAAATGCCTGCAGGTGCCCCCAGACAGTTCTGCTCCCAACTATGCCCAACGTTGCAAATTTACTCTTTGCTCTTTTACTAAAATGTAAAAAAAATCTGAAAGCTCTTTCATTTCTACACCTTCTAGGCCTCCTAAAACAATGCCTCATTTTTTTTCTATATCTGAGTCTTACTATGTTTTAATTATTAAATATATCGTTTTCAATACCTAAAAACAAGAATATATATAAGAAATTATATATATATATATATATATATATATATATATATTTTTTCTTTCTTTTTTTTAGCAATGGGCAGCAGAACAAGCTCTAAAGAACTGGCAAACATTTTACCAGGAGTTGGGAGTCACAAACCACTGAATATAAGCACAATTTTCACATTTACTCTGACATCAGTTTGTGCTTTGCTGTTCTGTTTGGGCTCCACTGTTGATTGCTGTTGATACTTCAGAGTTTGTGCAATCAAGGGGCCTTTCAGCCAACAGAAAACCAGTTTTCTCTTTCAGTGTAAAATTGCTGGGCATTCTGACCAAAACATATTATGTTTACTCTGCATCTAAAATATTGGTTCACATGATGACATTGCCACCAGTAATGGTGTGTCATAAATCCAAGAAAGCAAACATTCCATCTGACTGGAGAGTAAAACTGGCACTGTACTTAAAATGTCTTCTTCGGCATTTTGAGCAACCAGTTCTGTGACTCCTAAATAAAACTTTTGGTGTGTCAACTAGAACACAGCTGTAAGCTGCAGTGATGAGAAGAGTGAGATTGTGAATGCAGTAAAACTGAAAGCCATGAAATCAATACATATTTTTGCCATGTAAAGCCCAAAACTTCAAAGAGAATGTGCAGGTTGCCTGAAGTCATGGCCAGCTGCATTAACTACAATATATACATATTCAACATTCAATAACATTAGGAGAGTAAACAATCACACCCCCAGAAAGAAGTCTTTAAAGAAAAAAAATGTAGAAATTGCTGAAAGTGATGTAACCTTTACAACGGTGGGTCTTACAGGGCTAGAGGGCGATATTTATTGCAGAGAGCAGATGCAATTATCTCTTGGCTTGTTTCCATGAGTGACAAACCTGTTGTTTGATATGTTTTTCTAATCTAAAAATAGAACTTTGTTTAGCCTAAAAAGCACTGTGTGATTCCCTCCTACCACCACCACCGCACACAGATAGGCAATGACTCAAATTAGAACACAAACGCTTATACCAGCCAGTGTTGCATCAGAACAAGATGGTTCAGTGTAAGAAACAATAGTCCAAAGACCAACTGGTACTAAATCACTCAATCGTGATGCAGAACATTGACCAGCAGGCTCATTCATCATCCAATTCTGGGCCAGCATGCTATCCAGTGACTCATGACTTACAGTCTATTAGGTGAAAGGAGAGCACTTGGGGAAAAAAACATGGGTACACATAAACAACTGTATGTCTGTGGATATTCTTGCTTATACAGAATGCACACATCCATACTAATGTAAAGTTCAGACAGTGAGGATTTGTACACTTACTTCCTTTCTTTCTTTTTTTTTTGGCCTGGTTTTAGTGATTGAAAAGCTAAAATGGAGCCAGAACCAAAGCTAAGTTTAAAGCTTTAAACTAATATGCAGCTTTATGTACAGCTTTAAATACTAGCTTTATGTGAGACTTTTTTTTCTTTTCGCATCCTGTATTTCGGTCCCCCAGTTACACCTTATTTCAGCATTTTCTGCAGCATGCTTGTCAGCACTCTACATCCAAAAGCACACATACACCGACTCTCTCTCACACACACACACACACACACAATTTCTTTGCAGAATTAGTCCTGCACCCTAACCTTGTGAAAGATAATAGATCAGCTGGCTCCATGCCCCTTTCCCCTTCCTCCGCTCGTTTCCTTCTCTTCTCGCAAATACATGCACACACAGGTCATACTCATCCCTCTCAGTGTAGTAGGTGATAGAGAGGCAGCCTGAAACGACGCAGCATGGAAGACGAGATGAGACATAAGGGGAGATTAAGGGAGAGGGAGAACACTCTGTGAGAGAGAAAGTGGAGAGAACAAGAGGTGGGGAGAAAGGGAACATGTGAGGGACAGAATGAAAAGAAAAGCTGAGTTGTTAGCAGAAAGAGATATGAGTTTGGTGGGAGGGATATGACGAAGAGATGAAACGTTTCACCCATCATTAGTGATGTTGGACCAGTCTCTGAAGCTCCCCTAAGGCCTTGATATGGAGGGTCGAGCTTGGGTCTCATCTCTCAACTCCACCTGGCTGCAGTTTCAATCAGTCAGCAGTAGGCTACATGAGTTTCACTTTCTCTGGCACTGCTGCTGGGAATTAAAATCACAAAATGCACTCAGCCTTGTAACCTTCAATCTACGTTGCCTAGAAACAACTTTAACTTGCTTGAACTTCTATGTTTAGGCTCTCACATTCCATAACAGTGTATTCATTCTGGAAAACAATTGCTGCCTGAAATGTACCCAGCCAACACAGCGATGGTCAAAAACAAATCAGATCTATACGTGTTTCTCTTACCCACTCCCACAGCAGTCCTGATGCTTTTCTGACACTGAAATCAGAAAGGGCATAGAGAAGCTCTATATTAGGTGCTCCACTTGTGCCTGCCTGAAATTTGCTCACAGTTCAGAGTCAATGCACATTTTTGGAATCCTCAGGGCCATACACGCAAATTAACTAGTTCATGTTCATAGTTCACCATTTGAAATTCTTAAGTAAGTTCACAGTTCCGAAAACTTTTCCTTATCTAAACTACTCCTTATATGATACATAGTACTGGAGTACTGAAACATGAGCGCCATGTGCATGCAGGTCTGTGCATTTATTTTTTTCATTACTAATTCAAATTCAAACCAAAAAAAAACACAATGTTTAAAGTACAGAGTTTCATTTTGATTGAGTTTAACAGAGTGCATTTGAGCTCTAACAATCATTTTTGTTGGCCGGAAGTCACTTTTATAATACTGCTCCAATCAAGGAAATTCTGCCTCAGCCACTTTGAGTAAGATATTCTCTAAATGCTAACTAAATAATCACAATCTGACTTTACAATTATCATTCATCAATTAAGATGATTGGCATGGTCTTTGGGCTTTTGTTTGCAGGTTTTGACTTTTTTTATTTTTATGTTCTGGTCAAGTTTACGTTGTGTCATTACTTTACTTCATGCTTCTTACATACTTTCTTTTTTTATATTTTAAAGCTTGTCCCCTCATTCATTCTGTTTCACATACAATTTCAGTTGGGGATTGTAACATCTGCACCTTGTTTGTTATTATCTACCTTAGTTCAAATATTCTAGGTTTTCATAAATGCAAAATTCTCATTGTTTTTACCCTCTTTTTGTCAATCCATCTTCTGTTTTTTGCTTGTTCAATTTCTATCTTTCGGATTACCTGTTTAGACAACACCTTTCATTCTGTTAAATCAAGTTTACTTTGTTCCTTCTAGCTTTGCACCTATTTACTCTTGCCCTTGTGTCCTCACATAGTGGATTGTGTCATTACTATCTTTTTAAAACCATACTCTGTTGTCATGGAAGTAACGAGTCTGCACCGTGCTCCATAGAGGCCATGCATAGAACAAAGCTATGCAAATGTATTATTTAGTCTGCATTCTGCTTTCATCTGGTCTCTTGTCCAGCTATCTATAACATGGACTCCGGTTAAATTATGAGAGCCAACAGAGATCAGTGACAGCGCTTCAGTCACACATTTAACATCACACTTACATAGGCTAAGGTATGTTCAGCAGAAAAACCCAACAACTTTAAAACAAAGAGCAGCACCAAAATGTCATACTGAATATATTAGGAAAAGGGACCAGCAACTGTGTGGTAAAATCTGGGGTGGGAGCGTGACAGTTGGAAAAATTATACTTTGTAGCAGCACATGACACAGATGAGGACAGACTCAGTGAATATGCGATTGTGTTTTCAGCTATGCAGAGTTGTCTGTCATATCCTTAAGATTAAGCTGGCCAGCCGTACTAAATCCTTTATATTTCTCTATATTTCAGAATACAGCTTTTGTTTTAGGCCTCCCATTTTTTGTCAGTTTCTGTCGTGACCTCTTCTACAAGAAGCGTTGCTGTCATTCTGCACGTCCGTAACACCTGATCCAAAGCGCGTGTCATGTCATGTCATCTCATGATGATGCATGTCTGCATGCACCTGCTAATGTAACAACATGTAACATACTCACTCTGTCATGATAAACATAGTAACTCCTAGTCATGCCATAAGAAATAGCAGCTCTCTTTTTATGTCCCTCAGTTAAAGAAAGCTTAATTCGGTTCAAAATAAACTCAAAATATGAATGCGCTCATTTGAACGCATTTATGCACTTCTCACACTGTAGCCAATTTGATTCACCACTCCTCCTTGCCATTTATAGAGGAAGACAAATCCAATTGAATACATTTTTAAGAGTGCTGCTAAAAAAAGACCACAGCAGAGATGACCTTCGAATGACAAAAAGAAAAAGAAATATGTGTTTTTCACAGAATGTTCATATGTATTAGCAGGGGAACTCAACACAAATGTCTTGATAGAACATCTTGGCCGCGCCTGTGCTTCAGGCAGTTTAGCTTTAGTGGTTTTCGCTCATGTAAATGAGTCCAGAAATATTTTAGAGATGGTCTGGAGGTGGCATGTAAGAATGCAAATGTGAGACATTGTGTAAACATGTCAGGCAATATATGAATATATAAATATACTCTGGTAAGAGTTAGTCCTTTCCGCTGACCTGTATGCTGCTTTCCGCTTGCTCCCCACCACTGTGGATACGTGCAGATACATGCACTGCTCTAATAAACACCATAAAGAGCCTTATCCGTTCCAGGGTTTGAGACCAAGATTGTGATGGCTAATCCCACTGGATTAAAGAAGAAAAAAAAATCTAGGTAGTACATTTCAGTCGTACAATGTCCTGAACTACGACTGAACAATTTATCAAATTGATCTTTTTAATGATTAAAAATATTTTAATATACACAGGAAAGATTATCCTTAATCTATGAATAGATTAAAAAAAATAGTCAGCCGTGTAAAAGCAACACAAGAGAAGTTTGTGAACCTTACATCTATTTGCCTCTGACTTGCTTTAAAGTGCATCAACTTCTGCACATTCCCGGGCCTTTGCCTGCTCTTGAGCAACCGGGAGCTGATATATCGCAGTTCACGACTGGTTCCCTCTCACGACTTTTGTCTCTTCAGTGTGACAAAAAATTCACGTGTATGGTATATATTTGCAAGGCTCAAAGGGAGATATATTTTTATGATAGTGGTGTTATATCGCAACTGTAGAGGGGGCAAACACCAGAAATATTGACGGCAGTATGGTACATTATCCAGCATTAGTACTTAGTTACTAGTGTTAACCTGGAATGTGATCACAATTAGTTTTCTAAAATTATTACGATTATGCAGTGAATTATTAATTGTGACAAGATGATGTAAGATGTGTAGATGTGGTCTACAATTTGAGAAATGTAAGCACAGTCTTATGAAACATCCATCCTTTATGGATACTCGTGTATGAGTCTGAAAAAGTTGGAAACAGGTCAATCAACAAAGTGCAGATTAGCAGGAGACAGTTTTTGTTCCTGCTCTTATATGTGTGCTGTCCATATAGCAATGTACAAAGTTAGATGTGGAATTAAAACAAAAAAAAAACATCTTTACACCTTTTCTATCAGTCCCTGTCCAATGGGCAGCTAATTAACATCTCTCTGTAGAGATCGGCCTGAGTGCAAGAAGCTCAAACCCGGAACACAATCATTTTGTAGATTTGTTCTGTTTATTCAAAGCTTTGTATTTTCTTCAGTCAACCCTGTGGCAAAATCATAGATATCAAGCTGTAAATAAACGTTGTCTTCTTAATCTTCTACCTTGTATAACATGAATAAACCCCAGTAAATCATATGATAGGCTTGTGCACTAATTCAAACAAAGAAACACATTACATCTCCCAAATGCACATGCCATAGGCTGTAAAAATCTGTTGTCTACGGCTCAGACGCATATTACCTTCAATACGTTTAAGAAAGAAAGAGAATCCAGATGAGATTGTAATTGCAAACTACGTTTAGTGTTTAGAAGGGGTGAAGTGGAGAGAGGCTGATCAGCTTATTTGGTTGATTAGTGCAGTGCTAACAAGTTTAATTCATTACACAGCCAGAGTCACACAGAGGACATGGCAGCAAAATATTCTTTATTTGCAAAAGAGTCTCTCATTTACTTAGCCAGCAGTGTGCTGTCAGAATGTTTGCAATTTGTATGTGTTTTTTTGTGCATGTGTTTATGTTTTGTGCTTTCCTCCAAAAAATTAATATAATAAGCAAATAAAAAGGGCTTCCTTCCCCTTTTGGTAAGAAATAACATACCTTTATCATAATATAGTTACTTCCAGCACATCTAACTTAAGCAGAAAACCATCAGTAAAACAGTCTCTTAAAAAATTTAAACAAAGTCCAGGTTTCATCAGTCAAAAGAAGTCAAAATGCAGAAGTACACCCCATGATCCAAGATCTCACATAACCACATTTAGCAGCAATAAGTTTTCCATAATGTTGTCAGATTCTTCAGTTCATTGAAGTTTGCGGTTCACTGAGGTTGGTGCACAGCTGTGTTGGTCCGATCACAGCAAATCATGAGTTTTGGATTTTGACTGGGTCAGTGTACCACTTCAGGTGTTATAGAGAAAGATTGGACAACTGCTATTCTTTATTATTGGACTGTCCCAAAAAGTCTCTGTAAAGCTTTGAGTTGATCCAAAATGCTGCAGCCAGAGTTCTGATGAGAACTGACAGGAGAGATCATGTTTCTCCAGTTTTAGCTTCTCTTCATTGTTTCCCTGTTGCTTCTTCTCACATATAAAGCTCTTAATGACCAAGCTCCATCATATTGTAAAGATCTCATTGAGCAATATTTTCAGATGGCAGGTCTACTTGAGGTTCCTAGAGTTTCAAAAGTAGAATGGAAGGCAGAGCCTTCAGTTATCAGACCGGGAAGCAGACGCCCTCTCTACCTTTAAGATTAGGCTTAAAACCTTCCGTTTTGATAAAGCTTATTGTTAGTTATGCTGCTATAGGCCTAGATTGCTGGCCTCTCCTCATGACGCACCTCTCCTCACTCTACTCTTTTCATTCATGTACACATAACATTATTGTTGTCATTAACTTGTGTTTCTCTTTTTCAGCAGGGAACCCTGGTCTGTGTTATGGAGTTTGTTGTTCCTTCTTTCTTGACCTCTCAATCCCAGGCCGGTCGAGGCAGATGGCCGCCCTCATTGAGTCTGGATCCTCATTGGATTCTAATTGGCTTCAACGGGACTGTATCTTTGAAGCGACTTTAGATCACGACTTTGGTGTGATCTGGTGCTATATGATTAAAACTGGATTTAATTGAATATTCTGTTGCAGCAGTTTGAAGTTTGGGGGTCCTAATATCCTCAGGGCAAGGTAAGAGTTTGGAGAGTTTTTGGCTAAGGATTTGCACATGTACAATAACTACCGTCAAGTCTACTTCAGGCTGAATATTAGCCTGAAGCTAATTAGCTAATGAGCTGCATTAGCACTCACAAAAAAATGAGAACCAACTTCAGAAAGCCAATGACTTTAGAGAATGTCCAGCAATTTGGTTGAGATGGGTGATTTGTGGAGATCTGCCAGATTCTGTCCAACTGGATGTATAGGTGTTTCTTCACAGTGTGCTGGGGCACATATCTATTTTACCACTGTGCAACACAGAAACACTCAGACACGAATGGTTTGAAAGATGAGCACAGCATCCACCGAATCCCATGCAAAAGCAGCTTAAGGTTTTCACTAAACATGGCACTGTGTATTATGCCCACACGTCAATTTTTTTCTTTCTCCATCCAAAAACATTTTCTTCTTCATTTGTTTCAATCTACAAATAGAAATATTACATTGTATTGCTCCTAGTAGATCCCCCTAAAGTTTGAAGCTGACACAGCGGTTTCAAGCTGCAGTATGTAGCAGATGAAAAAAAAACCTGACATTTTGAAATAAATGACTGCTTTGGTATTTTCCTGCGGCACAACCACGTGCCATATAAGATGGAAATGACAAATGACTCCCTAATGACAGTTGAGCTCTCTATAAACCATGTTTGACTCCATGTTTTTTGCTCTGTTCAATATTGCAGTGACAATGAAATGGTTCAAAATCTCTGCATGTACTTTGATGAATGCATAGCCAGTAGATATAATTGAAATCTTATGCAACTGAAAACCAAACGTTATTACTTTTCGTTTTAATTTCCTGATTAAAACGAAAAAGCGGAGACATGATTGCAACGAACATATTTGATTAATTTGCGCCAATTATTACGCCACATAGAGAAATTAAAAGCTACACTGATGCGTCTTCATTAGTGAGCAAACGACCTCTCAGAGATGGAGTATGGATTGCTGGGCGTTTATGACTTTGCAAGAACAAACTCATCTTCATCAGGAGTGTCAAAATATAGGAAAACCTGAGAGAAAAGTTGAATGAGTGGTACCAAATGCAGCCATGAGCCGGAGTTCAGACTTCTCCGTCATACTTTTCCTCCCACACAATAAGAACCCAGTATTGGCTCTCCTCTTCTATGTAAATTGGAACAAATATTTCACACAAGAGTCAACTTGACTAATTACTCATCTTACTATATTAACAACTGTCTGATTAACTGTGTTTTCCTTATTGTGCAAAAATAATGGGTCGGGCATCTGGTTAGGATGCCCCCTGGACGCCTCCCTGGGGAGGTGTTCCGAGCACGTCCCACTGGGAGGAGACCCCGGGGAAGACCCAGGACACGTTGGAGAGACTATGTCTCTCGGCTGGCCTGGGAACGCCTCGGGGTCCCCCCGGAAGAGCTGGAGGAAGTGGCCGGGGACAGGGACGTCTGGGTTTCTTTGCTCAAGCTGCTGCCCCCGCGACCCGACCCCCGGATAAGCGGCAGATGATGGATGGATGGATGGATAATGGGTCGTGGATTTTATTAGCAACAGGAATAAGCCAAACACTGTCTCCAGCCTGGGGCAAGAGCTGGAGGTGGTTGAGGACTATAGATACTTGGGAGTTTACCTGGACAGAGGTGTTATGTATGGGATATAGAGCACTGATCACTAGAAGACTCTTATGTAATTATGTTCTTTGAGGCACTCGTCATAAACTGAACTCGGCTTTGTGACTAATTAAAGTCTGGCTGTCAGCCGTTTGTTGTTGAATTTCCAAAGTGCAGTGATACAGGTGCAGAGCAGTTGATATAAGCATGAGTAAACACGCTCATTTTGAATTTAATACTCTACGATTTTCCACAACCCCCACTGTTCCTCAGCTCATGCTGTAAAAATTGATCTTTACATGTATTGAAAACCAAAAATACCAAAGCATCATAACCGTACCGCTACTTATGTGGAGAACAAACAACTCTGGCGATGTAGTAAACTCAGTGCTTATGTCATATGTTGATATGCTCACAGCAAAGGCAAATCGCAGGTGCTGTGCAGTTATTTTCAGAACAGTATGAGACTTTTATTCAAGAGCAGAGAAACGATTAATACTGAGCATATTCAGAGAATGCTGTTCAGCAAACGCTGAGCTGCAGTGTATGCACACTTTTACAGTGTAATTAACTCTCGGGAACTTAAAAGGCAGATATTTGAAATAATTACTGAAACATTGCTATAAGCAGTCAGCATAGCACCACAGGTAATGGTAGCCCTGTGAGTGTTGATTTCAATAGAAATTCTTAGCAGTCCTCAAGGAAAATAACTAATGGTTTACTTGCAGACTGACCACTGGAGAGATTATCTATACGTGGTTTTAGCATTCTGTTTGAAATGCAAAATGGCCATCCTTCAGCTATTGATTTGAACCAGCCCTTGTGCTTTGTTGCGTATCTATTTTTTCAGCCGCAATGCTTTGTGATGAATAGAGCACACTGAGCACTGAGACTCCGACAACACAGGACTATAGTTTAAAATGACCCTGCTTTAATGAACTAGCTGTTGGGGAGATTTGCTGCAGATAGTAAACAAACAGAACGACGCAGCTGAAACGCCGTCTCATCATTTTATACATGAAAACAACGTTCGTTAGTAGTTAGTAGAGACGCAACAGAAAAGTTAGTGTTACTGCAAAGATATATTTGTGCCATGATTTCAGGCTACACAAGCAGAGGGACACATTATAAACAATATAGGCCACATTTTACTGTGGTGCTGAAAGGTAATTTCATGTAGCGAATAAACTGTTTCTGCCTTGAAAATAATAATAAAACATACTCTTCCGAGCCATGTGAGTTATGACATGGTGACCAGTTAGTGGGACAGTAGCTATAAAGACGAGCAACTCAGCTACAGGATGTTATCGCCAGGACTCAAAGATGCTGAGTGCTCTTCCCTGGCAGGCTGCAAGCTAATGATAAACTTGGTGTCAGTGTGGGGGTGTGTGTGTGTGTGTGTGTGTGTATGATGCAGTCATTGGGCAGAGAGCATGGCAGAGGATAAAAGGACTTAAACACTGACCCAACTGTAAACCTTGATGTCATGTGACGATTGGCTGCGTGAATTCTTTGTTACAATCATGACAAAACGTATAGAAATAATTATGGTCCACAGAAATAATTAAATGTCTCCCACGTAAAGGAGTGGCAGCTATGTGGCCAGTTGCAATCATTTCATAATGTTTAGCATAACAGCTGTATGTTGGACAATTATTTGTCTGTTGGTCCGATGACATAAAATCAACCTTCAATAGATTGCTGATGAGCCTTACGGAATGACAATGACCTAAAGCACACAACAAAACTGGTTCAACAGTCAATATTTTGAAGGAAAACAAAATTAAATCATTCTTTTTGGCAATCGATACACGAGGCCAATATATAACCCCAAGCTGTAAAACCATATAAGTCAACAGAAGCGAGCAATCTGTCAGCAATAAGTAAAAAGATCCCATAACAGATATATTTAGATGAAGTAATAGTAGGAATTACAGTCAGTGGTTGTTGGTGGTAGTAAGACATATACATACATATGTATATATACATATGTATTTGGTATGCAGTTATAAACACACAACCATAACCATAAAGAACTAAAGAAACAGCAAAAGTTAAAATAACAAAAGAGAGTGAAAACTTTGGAAAAACTTCAGAAAAGTTGATAACCATAGTCATCACAGGCCAAAACGGGGGCATAATGGTCAATCACAGCATTTACAACCAGATACACTGTATATCTGCTTCTACTATGTTTAAAGTTAAGTTTAGAAAAACTAGCTTCATGAGATTCGGGTGGTATTGCAGTTTATTCCAGGCAGAAGGAACAGCACACGAGAAGCTTTGTCTGTTTTTCCAAACTTCCACATTCAGAGAATCGGTGTACTTCTTTGGAATGAAGACAATAAGTACTAGTACTTTATTGAAGCCTGTCTAAAACCTCTCAGTACTGGACACGTACTTGCTTGATTTTCTAAACCTTTAAAGTTTGTGTGTGGTCAATCCAAAGCATGTTTCCCAGATACAGAGACGCGGTCTTCTCTGTGAGGATTGCGACCAGCACAGAAATAGTTCCTTTTAGCCCGGGCCGTTCCATTTAATTGAGCTGCCACGAAGAAGCGATTGCATCAGCCAACAAAGCCACAGCCAGCGACCAGAATCTTGGATGTGATTTTTCACTTCCTCTTTTGGCTCGGATAAGCAAGTTTATATAGCCACGCAGTCCCGGTTTGAATAATACGTCCAACATTGATCAGTTTCTATTCTAAAGAAATATGAACTTGACGTCTTCTCACTCAAATTACTGCACAAATGATTCTGTTTGTGCTTGCTTTATTTTATATTTCGTAGGTTCTTGATGAAATTAGTTGAATATACTGTGTTCTTCAGCCTGAACAGAGTGAACGTTTGGAAAAATCAGCCCACAGAGTGAGGAATTTTGTGTGGACGCCGACAAAAAAGAAGGGATTCTTTGACGGGACGTTTCCTGTGACTTTGTGTTATTAATAAGAATACCATGTTGTTTTTGATTCACGACACCCAGCGCAACTTTCAAGGTCATGTATTTCAGAAGCTCCTGTGTCCAACACATTTTGTGGAAGGGGCGGTAATTGGAAGTCAGTAATCCAGGAAAAGGATATATTGCTGAAACACATTATTACAGTGGCCGTTTTACTGCAATTTATGATGATTTTCATCACCAAATGACTTTGTGGTATTTATCCTTCCGCTAGCAGTTTGTAAAGTGTGAAGCAGCGACTGAATGCCAAAAGACATTAAAGTTACTTTAAAAATCAGAGTAACTCAAACGTGGTTCTCTAGCTTCATCACTCCAACATGTGAATCAGCATGCACTCCCTGACTATTTCATGGACTACAGAGATGAGGTGTTGTAATTATTTTTTTTTTGTGTAACTGCAACTGTTTCTCTACGAGATGTGGTTGTATAATTAGAAGGCTCATTCAGTATTTTCTCCTTGCTTCCCTTGTCGATACACATCATTTTGTTGTGGGTCTCGTGTGGCTTAGCTGTCACAGGGTGAGAGGCGGGGTACAATCTGGACCGGTCACCAGTCCATATGAGGACTAATACAGAGACAAACAAGCAGGCACAGGCGTGCCCACACTGAACTAGGGTCAGTTTAGAATCTCAGAGTTTCCTCATGTTTTAACAGAGATCTTTTGAAACTCGAAAAAGCACAAATGAACACATTTCTTGAAAAAAATAAGTACTTCTGTGTATGATAGAATAAACATGAAGAAATAATGAAAACGAACAACAAATGTCAAGAAATCCAGTGAAACATTTATATAACCCGAACTCATCTGTGGGAAGGTGTTTTGTTGTCTCTTCTGCTCGGCCGCCCTGTGAGCGTGTGTTCACAGTCTGTGTGTACATGGTTTAGTGATATTTGCAATCAAAAGAGAAAGGTCAGTTCACAGAAAAATAAATATGCAGATAGAAAGAAGAGCTGTATGACAAGAAAAAGATAGAGCAACAGTGACAGAGCTGAGAAACCGAGTGTGACAGGGAGACAGGCTGAGTGACGGGTAGATGATGGAGGCTAGATGGAAGTTTGGTGGGAGCGAGGAGGGAAGGCGGGTGGTATGCAGGGAAGGTAGAGGGAGAGATGGAGGAACGATAGAAGGATGGTGGGAGTATAGAGCGAAGGAAAAGGGAGGGAGGGAGACGGGGGGAACAACAGTGGGAAGGATGGAGGAGGAACAGTATGTCATCTGTTGTTTTATTCTCATCCAGAGGCCAGTGTGAGGAGGCAGATACCTGCTGATTATTTCGTTGTGTTATCTAACGCTAAAGGCAGACATGTGAGTGTTTGTTTGTATATTCAGTGTTAGATAAGAGCTACTGTTAATATACAGAAATACAAACGTTGACACTCATAACTCTTAACTCTCAACCTGATTTCTCTTCCCCTCTCGTCTCCTTCCCAAGCCCAAGCCCCCCACCCCACACCCCATACCCCATCCCCATGTCTTCTTTGCCTTCATTAGCTGCCCCTCTAGTTCCACCCTGATTTACTGCAAGGTTTATAAAGGACCTCACATAAAATCAATGACAAAAATCCTTAAAAACTTTCACGCTGTCAGATTCCCTCTTGTTACATAAGTGAGCTCTGAAAATGCACAGAACTGCACACACAAGATGCTACGAGAGAGCTCTAGATAGGATGTGGAGGTAAATAAAACTCCTACACATAGAATGCGTCAACGCATCTCTCTACTACTGCGTGTACAGTTCTGTGCGTTTGTGTGACTGCTGCTGTGATTTTTGCCTTGAGGCAGATGATCTGAGATGCAGCCCCGACATTTACATTCAGCGAGGTGTATAAGTTTGTCACAGATTTTCCTTCATTGAAATATTTATGGTGTCCTGCACTGACGTGCTTTACATTTTCTCTGCATGCCACAACTAAAATGAGCATGTTGCTCCTATTGACACAAGGGAAAAGGTCAGACTCTTTGTTTCAAGAATAGGAGGAAATGGGTGTGCCGCTGCGTGAGTGAAGGCACGACCGGAGGAGCTCACATACCAAAGGAGAATAAATGTTTGATAAGGCTGATTTTGTCTCTTGGCACGCTGATAAAATGTTTATGGGCCAGAGGGTGGGGACCAATGTCCAAGGTGTGCACGTGCATACATGTCTGCACATCAAATTATGCATGTGTGCGGTGCAATATCTATGTGAGCTGTTTGAATTTGTGCAGTTAGCTGCATGTGTGTAAAGAACAAAAGGAATGAGTTGCCCCATGTGTTCCTTTGTTGTTCTGTGATGTCTTTTAAACACTCAGATAAACCGTACTGCAGCGATCCATCTGAGGTGAAACACTTATTTGAAATTCAAAAATGATTGTTTCTTTGCTTCTTTTATTTTACTTTCTGCAAAGGTCTCTCAATATTGGCCACAATTAGATGCTGCAAAAAGGTCCAACTCGGAAATGATGGGTCAGCATTTAGGCACGGATTAGAAATATTTTTGGCATGTTACTGTCTGTCCATTGTCGTGGTGCTCTGCTTTTGACTGCGATCGAAGATAACGCGTAAAGTTATAAGTGCATTAGAGGCCCATTGGAGTTCAGTATCTTGGACAAAGATACTTTGACATGTGGACTGGGGAAGCCGGGCCTGGACCCAGTGGCCTTCATGTCTGTCGCTGAGACTTTATCTACTGAACCACAGCCACCCCATTCAGCCATCCTTTTCCGATGTCTGAGAATGTTTTTTTAAACCATAAAGGAAAATATCTATCCATCCTGATAACAACAAACAAGGGCCTCGTTTATTCACAGCATACACTCCAAAACGGAGCCTGAGAAAGACCTTCTCATTCCCAACTTGTTACATACTGACACATGGTCAGAAGCTATTGCCGGTGCCAGTTTTCAAGACATTGGTCTTGAAACTGCTCTACAGCTTTACATTGCCAGTTGTTCCTCAAGGGAAGTAACTAAACAGTAAATGGTATTATATAGTACTTGCTTATCAACGAGTTACAACAATCTGTATTGTTACTTAATTTGCAAGAATAGGACTTTTATTGAGACCAACCGCGGGACTGCTGTTTTTAATTTTTCTTCTTTCTATTCAGTCTTCATTTTGACTTCTGTCTCTCCACTACTACTTTGTTATGAATTAAAAGCACTTGGTCAAGGTTGGGCATAAAAAACGGACTAGGATTACAAGATAAAGATTACAAAAAAAACTCAGGATTAAGTGTTAAAACGGACTAAAATACATTTTGTTGTGGAAATGTTTGGCAAAATTTGCCATGATGCAGCAAGACTCCAGATCAAGCATCACTGTGTGAGCAGTTGGGAAAATGGGTTGGAGGAATAGTTTCTTATTTAACCGCCAGGATCTATTAAAGCAAACGTGCATATGTTCTGAAACTCTCATTAACTGTTACTTGTAAATCTGGTTTATTGTAACATTCTGACCTGAAATGTGAGTTGTGTTTGTCTTGTTTTCTTGTAAAAGAAAGAGCCAACACGAATATGAAATCAAACTTCTTCATCTGTGCTGCCTCTCCATCTCAGCTTCAAATTGTTGAATGCAGAACAGAGAGCCAGACTGCAGCTACTAACACCCTTGATAATCTGAATAGCAAACCACAACTGTTTAAATGTTAAAATCAATTCATGGTATACACGTTCGCTTGTAACCAAGACATGTGTAATGTCAATTTTATCAACACTGGTCTTCAAAGATCCACTGGATCCCTTTGCAGCCAACATTGTGTGGACTAAACTTTGTAATTATGGGACAGTACATGTTTTTGCATGCAGCTGATCAATCTTTTGTCAAAGAAAACCCCCCAAAAACACACCAGTCAAAACAAATGATGAACAAAAGGAGAAAAACATGCAAGCTTGTTCTAAGAGACGATTCTGCAAAAGGATCACCATTATGCACACTTTCACAAAGCTTCATTGAAAGAGAACATGGACTCTAGACCGATTATGTATCCATGCATGGCAATCTTTTACATGGCTTACCAAAAATGCAGCACAAATAGAACAGAGTGCGTGTCGGTAGATGCAGATGATCTTCCCACGCAAATGAAGCTGCTGAAAATTGGCCCTTAGGATAATGACATATTATTGAAGGATTTAGGAAAGCCTGTCTTCTCTTTCAGCGACAATGAGCATCATACCACATTATCTAAAGCAGGGACGTCCAAATCTGGTCCTCGAGGGCCGCTGTCCTGCAGGCATTAGATGTTTCCCTGCTTCATTCAGATGAAAAAGATCTCCTCAAAAGATTATTAAGTTCTGCACAAGCCTGCTAATGATGCATTGATTCGAATCAGGTGTATTGAAGCTGGGAAACATCTAATACCCACAGAACAGCGGCCCCCGAGGACCGGATGTGGACATCCCTGATGTAAAGGCAGAAGAGAGCAACGGCAGTTTTCAATTTTGTATCTTTAATAATATATGCACGGCACAAGTACAATTTTGGTTCCCATGTTCAAACCATATTTCCAGAAATGTACTTATTTTTTTCTAACGTGCAACAAAATAACTCAAATATTTAATTTTGTTAATTTAGTTAAACCGTCATCTTATATTCACAATGACAAGTGGGATGGTTTTCACTGTTTTTACTGACCAGCTTCATTATATTTTGAAAAATTAGAGTAGAAACATTATCCCACCTCCTTACATACACTTCCTTATCACACTTCAATCAGCTGAGGTACTGAAGATACTGATTGTTGCAAGTTTTCAGAAGAATCTTTGTTGATTCTTGCTGAATACAAGATTTCAGCTGCTCCACAGTCCGTGGTTGTTGTTGTCTGATTCCCCTCTCCGCAATGCTCCATACTTTTTCAACAGGAGACAGATCTTGACTGCAGGCAGGCCAGCCAAGCACACATACACTTTGTCTACGAAGGCACGCTGTTGTAAGTCATTCAGATGAAACGAGGTCTGGCATTGTCCTGTTGAGATAACGACTGGTTTCTCATAAGAAGACGTCATCTTCAAGGTTGTTCATGTCCAGAGTCTTAAGCAGCTTTTCTGTGCAGAGATGATATATGGCATCCTCCTTGTGAGAAAGTGGCTTCCCATGCCACTGAGCCTATGCACCTATACTGATCGTGTTGGCTCGCATGCTTCTCATGCAGTGCCACCTGAGGGCTTGAGGATCACACAATCCAACAGTGCTTTCCATTCACGGCCTTTATGCAGTGAGATTATCCCACACAATATAATGACTGTAGATGCTGAAAATCCAAAGTTCTTTGTAATATTGCCATGAGATTTTTTTTCTAACTTTCTCTGATATAGTTTGGCTCCAATAGTTCGGTCATAAGACAAAAGCTTTTGGTGGATGCTCATTTTATGCCAAATCCTGGACCCTCAGCTGTCACAATTTATTCTGCAAGTTGTAGAACCTTCCAGAACAAGACAGTTCTCCTCCCCAAAAAAATTATTATATTTGTGCTTGTGTCTCAAAAATAAAGATCTAGATTTAAGTTCACTGCCAATTGATGTTGCATTTTAGAAGACTGCGATCGCTGACTCGACAGCACAGTCTGTGCAATAATGCTCCAGCCTTTTCCAGTCACTTCACCTGGCACAACTTGACCAGCTGAACAAATTGATTGTATAATTCATAAAAGTCTGAAGACGGAGCCGGTGACAGCTCACATACAGTCATTATGCTATATCATGAGTCCTAATAAAAATGCAGGCAAAGTTAATTAAATCAAGTCAATGAATAATAAATAAATTGCATTTGCCTGTCAAACTCCTAATTCAAAATCTTATCCTTGGGAGAGAGATTTCACACAATCATTTGTTCAAGTTGTGAATCATTTAGTCTGTCTGCTGAATACTGCTATGGCATTCATGAATAATGGTGAATGATGGATGCACCAGCACTGCTGAAGATCTACGTAAATGGAAGAGTAAGGAGGGAACAAGAGCTCAGACCAAAAAAGGTTTCCTGCTGTGTAAGAACCTCTGTGTCCGAAAAATCCAGATTCTTGAGCCTCTTCTGAGTTGTTGCTATGACTCACCATTAAGAGCCACCAACCAGCAAGCTCATATTTACTTATCAAACTTTTTTAACCACTTTGCATCGACTATTCACTGCCGAATGTAAACATATAAGGGTATATTTCCAGATGAACTTAATTTTTTTTCTTTTTGAAGAGAACATTGCTTGCAGTTGTGCTTACACACGGTTTTAAAAATCTCATTATTTTTTTTTTGGCGGACACTTTTTTCGGCTGCTGTGTGCATGAACGCTTTCAATAAGGATCCAACCGCCGTTTCTAAAACAACGCCGCAGGTTGAGATCAAAGAGCTGAACATAAATACAAAGAGGATTACAAATCTTTAAATTGTATTTAGGCAGGCTTTCGTTCTAACTGTTTATTCCATCCAGATTTCACTGCATATGTTGATTGTTTGCATTCAGACCCAGTTTGATGTTGCCTGAAAGAGATTAGTGGAATGTCAGGTCTTTTGTTGAAGCTCAGGCTTAATAAATTATAACTCTGTCTTTTAAATATCTAATATTGTCTTACAGCATTCAGAAAGAGGTCATAACAGTTAGTGTGTTGCTGATATGCAAATGTGTGTGTACCATGAAACTTTATAACCCCCCCCCCATCATGACAAATCCATATTTGACCCATGTGTACGATATGTCTTCAGATTTTGTGTTGGGCTCAGATGCAGTGTCTAATTTTTATTTATATCATAAGGCTTCCAAATGCTATATGCTGCTCTTGCTGTCAGTGCCAGAATATTTTCTCATAGCTTTCTGTTTCTTTGGCAATCTGTGTGATCAGCATTTTAAACCTATCATCCCTGTATTAAAGCTATCCTACTGGCAATGATGCAGTTTTTTAGTATCTCGGCATTTCTAAAAAGGTTTTTGAGGAGGCAGTGAGCAGGGTTAAAGGTGAGCTGCAAGGGATAAGATAATGGGAGACATGCCTGTTCTGTTTGATAACCATTTGCAGGTCTTTTTTGTGCTCTCTACTCTACCCATCGTTCACAGATTCATTGTGCCTCTTTGGTTTGAAAGCAAGAAATTCAGGTTCCTCAGTCTCTCTGCCACGTGTGTCTACCTTTGACTCTTTCAGATGGCATTCTGAGACAAATACAGAACTAAACTCTTTCTTCATTTGTAGTCACCTGTAATTAAATCTGTCTTGTTCAAGTCAAACTACATAAAATCATATTTTTGGCATGTCACAAACACCAACCAGCTCAGCATTTACAGAAAAAAAATGGTGAATGATAATCGTGGCCTTCAGCTACAGAGGTTGGAGGAGGGCTGACCCGATGGATCCCAATCCACACCACTCAAACCCTACCTTTCCAGTGTTCAGCTAAAGAAACCACTCCAAGTCTCATGATTATTCCTCTACATAGTATTTAGTACATAGTACTAAGTACAACTAAGTACAACAACAGTTTCCAGTTCATTGTTACACAAAAAATAATTCTCATAACCACGATACTTCCTCAGGGTTAAAAGCAAGGGGTAAGCAAGGCTCCATAATCACCGTTCTCTTGCTTCAAGCATTCACAGCATTGTTTGCTAGCCATTGGGGGGAGAGGTGTACCTCCTTTGAGATAGTACACATATTTACTTTATAATTTGCCAGTCACAAATGACACTCCCTCACCAACCACCTCCTTTATTTTTATCTACAGTGACTTTAAGTTGATAGCCTTCGATATTTTCAAAGTATCAAATAGTAAAGCTAAACTCACATTAACAAAACAGACAGTTGTGCATTATGGACAAAGACAGAATATCACATTAAGGACTTGATATCTGATTGTTCAGATTGTTTTTTTTTCATGAAATCCACAAGACGATTTGTGTGGGAAAGTGGGTCATTGCTGCAGCTGAACAAGAAAGGATGGGGAAAAGGAAAGGCAACCACCATAAAAATAGAATACAAGCATGCATGTATGTGTAACAGTGCATTGCATCATTTTATTCAAATTCACTGTTGAAAAAGTTGAAAAACACATGAAATAAGAAATGCGTTTAAATATGTTGTCTTACCTTAAAGTAACTAAAACTGTCTGCTAAAGTACAACATTTTATATTTGAGCAAGGAGATGCTGCAAGGACTGGGTCTATCTGCCTTTCAAGTACAATGCACATTTAAAAAACATATGCAGACACAATCAAATGAATAAATAAAGTTGAAAATGTTTTCTTAAAGACAAAAAGTGGAGTTGGTCAATAAAAGCGTGTGATTAAGGTAAATGTCAGGGAATGTAGCAGATATGTGGTAGATGTGGTCATTTATTATACACTGTGTAGACATCTTCACATGTTCACTCATTAAAACATAAGTACATGTGCAAATCACAGCCTACACAGACACAACATAAACTCACACACATGCAAACAGACTTTAATAGAGCACCACCAAAAAACCCCACACTTTGACTGTTTAATGCCTGTGAAAAACTTTCTATTTATCCATAAATGGAATTTCATATCCCCACCCTAATATATTTCCCCTGGGCTTTCGTTTTATGGCTGACTTGTTGTGCATCTCTTCATACTTGCAGTTGAAATGGAGAGTGTGTCTGTACAATAATGCAGTGCAGACCTCCTTAACACTTTGACCCTCAACAATTTAATATTTAAGTACAAAAAAACTGAAATAAATCCAAATCCTGCTACATTGTGTGTGTGCAAGGCAGCTTGTGAAAGACAGAGAAGACACTAAGCATGTTTACACGACACAAAATAACACGTTTTTGTGTTAGACTGACCAAAACCAGATGTGAAAATGCATGATAACATGTTAATCCGACTGAAAACCAGGCTTATACAGCTAGATAATGCGGCTGGGATTCAAATCACTTCTACATGTATGCACTCAATGAGACTCAAACTGGCCAAGCTCCAAAGATCTGTCTTTTTGCATATTTATGAGAAAACAGTGAAGCAAAAGAGTCAATTAACACAGCCACATTTTTGTTATCAGCCTGTAAATAAATTGATAAAAAAGTTAATAAAATTCACATATTTTTTCTCACACTTGTCACTTGGCTATATCCATCATAAATTGTGACTAAAAATCAACTCATTAATACTACTTGTTGACTCAAGGTTGCTGTTGCTCTGCTCTAATAAAATCCAGATTAACCACAGAGTCATCTGACAAAATCACTATTAAAGAAATGAGTCCTGCCATGAATAAAATATAGCATTTCAATAACAAATTTGGCAAAAGAAGCATTTTACATCTAAATCTACCAGGGCTTTGTTGTGACATTAGCTTTTAAATGTACGCTAATGACACATTTCCATATTATTGAACAGGTAACAGAGGAAAAATATTTAGGTATTGTTTTAGACTCAATTTAATCTAAAAAGCCATGTTAAACTGATCTCTAAGACAATTAAGGCTAACTATGACAACTTTAAGATGATAAAAAAAAAAAACGCCGGACATTTGACAATGCTTTGCTGTTTTTAAATCCAATGATATTTTCAAGTCATAGGGTTTGATAGTCTGGTCTCAGGCCAGCCAGTCTACAATCTTATCCATAGAGGCTATCTACAACAGAGCATTAAAAATCGTGGTAAAAAGAGCAAGTTAATTTGAAATGTACTGTAAATTTGTACTCTTAACTGATGTTGTGAACTGGGTTCTTAACTGATATTATTTGTTTTGTCTTTTTTTTTAAGGCCAATTGGCACCTTAAAAGGTTCTGAAAATTGGTCAACAGTTATTTTTGTATATTTCACTTCACAATGTAAAATTTACATAATAATGGTGTTTTCCATCAACTTTGAACAAATTATTGAAAATATGTACAGTATACAATGTATCAATATGGGAAAACGTATCTAACTGACACAGAGTTCAACATTTCTTGGGTCCATGTGGTTTACTTGGATCAAGGAAAAACAAAATTAAACCTTGTAAAACGGCCATCACCTTCGAGGGAATATTAACATAATTCATCTGAATCAGCCTCACTGTCGGTAGTTCTAGCTTGAATGGACCCCAGTTTTACAAAAGAAAATGTCTGACAGCGACCTATTGAAACAGATGTTAAACATTTATTAAAGTATTAACCACAACATGAACCTTAAATTACAAGTAGGAAATGTGGGTGTGTTATGAGCGCTTAAATGCACATGAAATATATAGCGTGAGGTAGGTAGGAAACTACATGTGAATATGTCTAGTAGGTAAGAGAATGGGAAGAGACTGGGTCCTTGGATCAGCAGTCAGTTGTCTGTTCAACTTCTGTGGGCCTTCAGCGTGTCGGTTAAGTTGTTGGTCCTCTCTCACTCTCTGTAGCTCTCATCACTCCAAAGAAACAGACCATCACATGATGTCGCAAGACATCGTGTCAAGGAAAAAGTGAAAGGAAAGAGTGTTTTGAATTTTGAAGTTGGTTTGGTCAGTAGAATGAGCCAGCTGTTGTGAGATTAACTTCAATTGTACCCTGCCTTTCACCCAATGACAATCTGGACTGGCCATATGAATGGATTGATCGCTTCTTTTTCATAATGTTCTTCATTGAATATGCTTTATTCCTGTGTGTTCAGCATCAGAACAAAGAGAGTGTGAGATGTGGGGTATGGCTCTGTTTAGCTCAGGCATGCTGAGTATCGCAGCATTCATGCTGTCAACCCAGATCATTCAACCAGACAGAAAATCAGAAACACATCATTATCTTCTCCAAAAGAGCTTGTGTTATAATGCCCATAGTGACGGTGCTCTGAGCTTAAAAAGGTGGCTGTTGGCTGTTGGCTGTGGGCGTGTTGGCTTCCACTGAATTTCAAATAGATTTGACAAACAACAATGCAGCTGATGTGGCATTTTCAAATGTAGGGCAGGCATTTTAGCTCATAGAGGAAACACAGAAGGCAGCAGATGTAAGGCTATGAAGAGTAACATCCATATTTTACGTGTAAGCAATGCCACAATGCTCTTTTTTGAGTAACTCTGCTGCTCCATATCCAAATGATAGATCTGTGCTGTATTCCTCTTTGATACCATTGCAATGTTGAATTCCAACTGATGGAATTCCAACTCACTATTCCCGATAATCAGCATTTCATGTTGTCTGCATTGGGCATCATAAAGAAGCCCACAGCCTTTGAAATTCTTCAATGAACACTTGAAACTTTCTTAATTAAGTAGCCCATTACTTTCAGAGGTAAGCTGTCAATTTGTTTACAAAAAAGTAACCGGGATACTTATTTGTTTGACCAAAATATGAAATTTCACTGTGCAATGGCGATGCAATGTCTCCGAACCCAGAAAAGTTGACACAACCTCTGGACAATAAGGCTTCTGTGTTGTACAGAGGTAATTGGGAATATAAGTCAGTATTGTAGTGCTTAACAAAGGTATCCCATCCCTTGCTTGTGTGGTTATATCAACTGTTGATGAATGACAGTTGTTAATACACTGCCATCTGAGAAGAATAATCACTAAAATGTGTCTGTGCATGAGGCATCGTAGAAGTCAATATGATTTCAAAAACGGAATGCAATGATTTGCAGATCTCATGAATCAATATTCTATTCACAATAGACCACATCAAATTCATCAAGTGTTTAAACTGAGACATTTTAGTATTTCAGATGATGGTTCAAATTTAACCACGGCATTGTTTGCTAGCCATTGGGGGGAGAGGAAATTGCTCTTTCCTCTTTGAATCGGTGGGTTTAGTTGTCACCAGAGTACATTCAGTAGACAATAGAAGCACTGCTAGATTTTTTTTTAAAAAACAACCACAATGCAACAACCTCCAGGGATTTGATAATAGTTTGTTTACTATTTGGACAAGATGCAGAGGAATGTATTGCATGACAATGCCTTCATTTAATTTCTGAGAAACTGAATTTGGTGAACAAGATAGTCCTTATACTGTCACACAGGATCATCTCGACACCTAATATTTTCTTATGAACCTAACATCTCTGTTGACATATATTTGCTGTGTCCAGTAATCATTTATATATATATATATTTTTACCTAACTTAATTGAATACAGTCCTTTGAATACAGTGCTCATCCACTTATAAAATAAACTATGTCACAACCAATGTCATAATGTAACCCTCTGAAAGGGCAAAGCTCAGTCAAAAGTAGTATCTTTGTATTGAGAATATTTTCATTTAAAGTCTTCCATTGGGTAAAATTTTCAACATATTCCTTCACAAAGTTTATAAATTAATTTGTGACTATTGCGATCAACTACGCAGGATCATGCAATGAATCACAACAAGTTTTTTTCATTGCAGAGCCATAGTTCTAACACTTGTTATATGTATACCAAAAGATTGTATTTCACAAAAATATCCATCCATCCATCCATTTTTTCGGGTCACAGAGGTAACACTCTCCAGCTCTTTCTGGGAGAAAAGGCGTTCCAAGGCCAGAAAGGATATATAATCCATCACATGAGTTCTGGGTCTGCCCCAGGGGCTCCTCCGGGTTGGATTTGTCCATCAAAATAGAGGTGTAATAGCCAAGAGAGTCCCACCAGGTCCAGAGCCTTTAGCATCTCATGGCAAATCTCGTCCACCCCCAGCACTTTCCAAATATGAAGCTTTTTAACTACCCTGGTGACTTCTGCCAAGGTGTTGGACCCTCAATGTGCTCTTTCGGCCACCCAACAATGTCCTCAGTTTGCTTAAGATCAAGCACAACCTGGGATGGACTTGGAAGCTGCATCCACAGTGGAGGTCCTGAACATGGTCCATTCAGATTCCATGTCCCCAATATGACAAAAATTCCTCACTGAAAGGACTGTCAAACTGTTTGATAGTAATCTCGATATCTCTGATGAAGTCCCAAGAATAAGAAGCAATTAAACAGAGGCACCAGCTGTGTCACAGCATGCTGGCAGTTAGGCTCCACACTCATCCTGCTGACTCGCTAATTAAAAAAAAATAACTAATCTCAAACAGTCTAACACAGCTCAGGCTATTAATTAACATGTGGACTGGACAACTTCAGGGGGTGGCGACATGACTTCCTCCTCCTCACGCTCTCTCTCTGTCTTTGTGTGAATGACTGGCCAAGCTGTATCATGTCCTCAGCCATTTGTTATGACCTGAAGCATGTGCACCCATGGCATGATGGGAACCCAGTCACAACCCATCTCCCCATCCTAACATCAAAATGATGCTCACGGTATGTTATTATTGTTGTGAACATGGTGACTCATATAAATTTTTTACACTGGTATAATGAAGATTTTTTAAATGGCAGCACACTGTTAAAACAAGGCGATTTATTCCCTTTCCATTGTCAGTATTAACATGGTTACCCTTTGTGTGATTGTACCACAAATTACTAGTACACAGTTTCTAGTAAGCATGACTCTGATTAAAAACAATTAATTTTTTTTGGATGGACGATGAGGAGCAGCTCTTCACAACTGGACCGTGAGTGCATGCTGCCAACTGACACAGACCCTGGTTGGTGGTAGGGCCCTAATATGAAACAATTTGGTTGGGAAATGTATATGTTTAAAACTTAATTAGAATATACAGTACATCTGACTTAAAGTCCTTTGATTAATCAGCCAGGGTTAATATATATCCATAGCTATTTACCAAATGTATGACTCAGTGATCATTTTATGCGATATAGTAATATTACAAAAACATGTCATAATATACTTAGATCTTAGGGTAACAGTGTTTCCACTTTATTTTATATTATTTTCACCATCTTTAAGATGTTTGTTTTTCTTTATTTCTCTCCTGGAATTATAACTTTACCAAGTTGCAATATGCCAAACTTGAAAAATTACTGCCAACTCAAAAACTCCAAAGAAAGTACAACCTTAGCACTTTGTTTGAGGCCTCTCGGTTTGGTGATACATAATTCAGTGCGCAGCACAAACTTGCTGTGGATTTCTAAGTCACAGCTCCCAGCTCAGAGTAGAAATGTCCAGCCTCATCATTGTTGCTGTAATTCTAACAACAAATTCTCATCAGCAGTCATATTCGATTAAAAAAATAAATTAGTTTAAAAAAAATCTGACTTCCTGGCTACAGTGGTATGGTGGTTAGCATGGTCACCTTACAGCAAGAAGCTTAAAATCTGAGCTGAAACATCTTTGTGTGGAGTTTGTATGCTCTCCACATGCAAGTGTTGGTTTTCCCATTTCCCAAAAAATATCCATATTAGGTTAAATGGTGATTCTAAATTCCCCATAGGAGCAATGTGAGCGTGCTTGGTTTTTTTGTTGTGTTTGCCTCTGTGTCGGCCCTGTGATGGACCGGGAGCATCCAGGGTGTACCCTGCCTCTCACCTGACTGCAGCTGGGAGAGAGTCCTTCCAACAGTTCTTTATGCTAAACTCTACAAATATCAAACAGTCAGTTTATTTACTGCATGCTCTGCCACTGGCTAATAATGTGCTTTGGGGGCTATTGTGTACCAGTGCACTCAAAAATGGCAAACTCTGTAGAATAAAGAAGTGGAGTGGAGTGAATTGGTCTCTCGATTACTTAAACCAGCTCAATGTAAGTGAAGGTGTAAATTCATGGTGTAAAGAGGAAATGTTGCACTGTATTTCTTCGTTGTTTTGACCAAAGCATGTCACAAATATTGAATTAATTCAACTGTTTTTTAAAAAAAGGACTTAAGATTTCTTCTCCTTATTGTATTAATAATTAAACAAAGTATCTTATAATTATAGATCAAGTGAATTCGAGTGTCAGGCGTCCAATTACCAATAGATTTGTAGTGCTCTCAGGTTCTTAGTCTCATCCCTGCTTTGCGCGTCTCTTCTGACTTCTGAAACCTAAAATGGACAAAATGACAAAACAATCAGCAACATCACAGTGGCTGTCCACCTTTTATATAAGCTATGTGCTTAACCAATTCATGGCAGACAGCCTTTTTTTCAGCTTGTTCTCTTTTCCAGAAATGTTTTGGGGGTTAGAGAAATCAAAGTGAGCCACAGGTGTGGTATATTCAACTCTTTTAAAACTTTAGTTAAAAAATATGTGCTTTCACTCATTTTCATTGGGATATTTTACATGTACGATGGTAGGCAAGATGGCAGATATAATCCCTTCCATGGAAAATTAAATCTGAATTAAATCTAGTCTGAATACTTCTCATCTAACTGGATGATGATGACGTCTATTTAAAATTTAGTAGATTACTGTAATACATTTTCTTCATACAGTGGTTTAAAAAGACTTAATATAAAAAACAGTTTAAGCAGTTTCCACAGTTCTGCTGTGTCAACAAGTTGGACATTTAAAGTTGTTGTTGTCATAGTGCATATTCCCTTAGCACTAAAAGTGTCTGGAACACTCAGGACATTACACAAACACAACTGAGTGGGTTTAGCGTGGTGTATTTATCATATTCCCATAAACTTCTGATTTCATGTAATGCCAATCATCCACACCTCATAGAAAGGTTGTTTTTATGCTGCAAGGGAGTTACCAGTAGAAAGCGTGCCTGCAACAAAATGTCTACAAATGTCCCGTTTACTTTCAGTCGGCTGCTCTCTTGGGTAACATGCTATTATTTTATCTAAAATGTCCTCATCCTTATGTCTTTGTTACACCATGAGGTTCATTCAAAAATCCTGTTGAACACACGGTTTCTGAAAAGGAGAGGAGAGTGTGTTGACTCGGATGCAGTATGTCTCTTTAATATTCATTACATTACCAAATAAGCATCTTGAATATCTAATCAGTCTCAGAATTGTCTGTGTTGCATCACGTTGGTCACAGGCAAATCACAGCATGTGCTTCTCTGTTTGACTGATTACAACAGCTTGATTGTAATTATACCTTCAGATACAGGGATACATATAGCAAATTAATATTAGAACAAAAAAGGTACAGGCCTAATCTATATTCACGTTCTTCACAAAAGTAATACTGATTAATAACCAGAATGTGGGCATAAAGGCTGATGTTAATTGGTTCATGTGAAAAGTTGGAAAAAACTACCAGTAGCCAGATAAAAAATGAAATCAGAGGGTAAAATAAAGTCATAAATCATCTACTCTTGAACAACAACAACTGGCAACTATTTAATACTGCATGCTGGTCCTCATAACATTACTTATGTAGCAGTTGCCATTGGTGTGTAAATGTGTGAGTAGAAGAGTGAGGTAACGGTACAGTTATGATTTGAAAGTAATTTTTGATTTTACAGCCACTGCGTATCAAAAATTAATTTACCATTTATTGCATGTGCTTTGCTTGACAATGATAATTTGCAGTTGCACAAAGATGTTTGATTAATTCTAAAAACAAAGTCGAAAACCATAGAAAGCTTTCTTGGAATCTGAAGCCATTACATTTGAAAAAAACATGCAGAGTTTTCTAATATATAATCATATAATTATGCAAGACTTCAGCCAGGTGTTAAGGCATTCTCTCGGTCTTTCAAATTATCATAAGAGCTTTTTGTTCTCCTCATGGATTGTTGCTTTTGTCTCATTTTGTAGTTAGCAGCATGAGTGGGTGATTTGAAGCAACGAGGGACATGTTAAGGATCGATTAAATAGCTGTTATTGTCAAGTAAATGTTGGGCCAATATGCATCACACAGAAGTACAGATTACAGTCAGATCCAGGAAAATTTGTTCACTAACCACATCTTTGTTATTAAACTTTGGCAAAGCATATTTAAATTACAGTTATATTATCAATTGAGATACATACATTAGAGATACTATTAGAGGGCTGGCTCTCAGCCGTAATTTGAGGGTATTCACATTGTAACTCATGAACAGTTTAGGAATTACAGCTGATTAATCACCTAAACATCCTTGTTCTTCGGGGACTTGGATTTAATCAGACGATTATCTCTAAATTCTTTCATGTGCAGATATGGCCTATTCCTTTATTATTGGTATCATTAGTTAAGATAAGAAATGTGGAGTTTATTCCAAGAATGCCATCTGCATTTGGAGGCAAGATTAGTCAAATAAAGTCTGACTTAACAAGTCAGAGCAACTCTGGACCAGCATTATGTGAAACATGAATCTAATATCAACCATTACCAAAATGAAGGGAAGAAAAACATACTGAGAAGGCTTTGAACAGCTTATCATCTAGAGCTATGTCATCATTTGTAAAACAGAGTGTGCTGGCAGGGACATGCAGGACTTGCAGTGAAACTGGGTCAATAATGTCTTTTGATGACATACCAACAGAGAGTACCACCTCAGTGGATTGAAGTGTAGGTAAGGAAATGGACTGTCTGCTCAAATTCAGTCAAATACAAAATTGTGCAATAAATGGCACTTTATTGGTCAATGACCCGAATCGTAGTGTGAAAGCAACACACTGGTTTTGACAATAAAGAGGCAGTGGCTTTTTGAACCATCTCATCTCTACCTGATGTAGCTGAATTTAACATTTAAGTCAGAAAAACACACAACAAACGTGGACAGCTGCAGTGAAGACCTGACAGATCATCATAAAAGAGAAACCATTCCACCTATTCCGCACTTTGGCCATTAATCGCGATTAAATATTTTGCCATCTGCCATGTGCCATGACAGCACATAGTTAACTTAAGATAAATCGCACAATAATTGCGCTTTTTATATGTTGCAAATGCACCATTAAGGGAATCCCATCAACATATGAGCACACAAATAATCTTGCTAAATACAAATACAAATTTAGCATTCTTAAAAAAAATATGTGGAAAGTTTATCATAGCAAACTCAAGCCCAACAAGCACCAACAGAAGGGCATGAGAAATGCAGGTCAACATGATAGCAAGTGATATTTATTTATATTAACGACTCAACATACTCCAGTGATGCAATTAACATTGGCAGTAACAGCAGATTACGTGTGTGTGTATATATATATATGTACACAGTGATTTATTTTTAGATAAAAATAGCTTCAGTACATGTCCATGGTCAGGCTAATTTTAAGTTGATTACCATTTACAGTGCCACATAGCTGAAGCGAGTGACAGCCGAACACAAACAGTACATGTATGCACAACTACAGTCCCCTCCTGCCCCAAACCACTTTGCTATGTTCTGTCTGGATTGGCTTATTAGTGCCTTTCACTTCTGCTGACTGTGTGTCTCAGCACAACAAAATATTTGGGGAGAGGAAGGCTCCTGCAGCTCACAGTAATAAGGCAACACACTGAGTCGAATCACACTGTGACACATGGTGGCAGATGCAGGAAGTACCGACAGCAAAGATGAAGGTGAGCTTTCTATTAGCTATATGCCTTAGTCAAAGCTATTAGGAACAAAAAAGACTAAATGTACAAAGCATATGGCTTGATGCAAAATTCATTACACCATCATAAATAAAATCAGTATTAGGCTTTGAATAACATTGTTTAAGTTGAATTGTTTTCATAGGTTATGACCGTACTTTGTAGTTGTGGAGAGTTATACACATTGGATATAGTGAGCAATTATTAGGGAATTACCACCATATTGTATCATCAAATTATATCTTCTGATCAGTTGCAATGACCTGGCACTAGGAAAATAGGGGGGAATATAGTGATAGAGCATCAACTGTACTGTATACCACATTCATTTATTCAGTCACTGTGAAAGGTGCCAAGACAAAACAAAAAGGAAAAACTTACATTTTCTAAATTCTAATTCATCTGATTTATAAGCTATGTTTACTAACCCATCGGTTTGTGGCAGCCAGACAGCAACCAATGATATGGTACCATGGTCTTTGTGAAAGAGCAGGCAGAGACTCCTGGAAACAAGGTCACTCATCAGTGATCTAAGGTAGATAAGGGCAGATAGCCAGTAAACAAGTCAAAATGTCAAAATGAGTCATCTGCAGTGGATTGATGGAGTAGTGAGATTACACTTAATGGTCCTGTTTCTTTTGGGGTCAAATATACTGCCTCTTGAAAAGCAATTTCAAGCTTAGTAATACCATGCTTTTGCCCCAAACTGAAAAATCAGCAACTACTAGATCGATTGCCATAAAATTTTGTAGAGATTAAATCAGAAAATGAAGTTGTGTAACTTTATTGCTCCCCTGAACTTCTCCAGTCTCACCGGGGGTATTGTGTGCGGAGATTTATGGTTTTTCTAAACAATAGATTTTTTGTGGCTTTGGTTTTGGAGATCTCCTTACACCAGTCTTTGTTGCAGACACTGGAGCCCCACGTGTATGCACACAGAGGAAAAAGGTCAAAACAGGTGAGCCCTGGGTCCTTAACCAGCAAGTGTATTACAAACTCTCTGCTTGTAGCTCCCTCACACAGATTAAGCTCCAGACGGCATAAGCAGCTCACACGCCAGAGAGAGATCAAAGAATTCAACCAGTCAGTCAGGGTGTTAGCATCATCTTGAAACATCAGGGGCTTCGCTCCACCCAGAAATTTTAAGATTCTGCCCTGATAATTGTCTGATTTTCAAGCAATTTTAGGGTGAATTATTATAATTGTAAGGGTTGGGTAAGTTTTGACATCTGATCAACCTTTTATGTGTCTACGCCTTTTTAAGCTGTGACAGATACAGATCCAAAACTGTCCGTTATTTTCTTCTCCACGAGCTCTTTTGATGTTTCATCATTCACCACACATAATTTCTGTCCTCTTCTTCTTGTCTTTTTTTTTTCCTTCGTCCTCCTTGGTCATTAAAAATATGAAAGCAGCAACCAAAATGTACAAATTCTCTTCATTTTTCATTTGATTATTAGATTAGAAGCACACATTAACTATCAATTTCATACAAATGGACTTAACCAGTTTTATGCACACACAGCACCATGATTAGATGCCAGCTTGGCCCGTAATCATTTGTAAAATAGTGGGAATTGGCGGTTGAAACACAGAATGAAGCATAAAACTGAAAGCAAGAAAAGAAAAGAGATTTCTAATGAGTCACAAATGGTAGCACATGATGAATTCTAAACTCATCATTTGACAAATCACAGTGGTGTTATGTGATTACTTTTACTCAAGTACTGCACAAAAACAGAAAATCGAGGTATGAGTGCTTTATTTCTTGGTTAAATTTTTGAATAAAGGGAATTTCACTTGGCAATAGTCGTAGCCCTCTCTATTTGGAGAGGCAGGCTTGGGAGCTGATGGACAAGCCAAGCTGGCAGCTCTGAATGGGCAGAGAAGTAGAGAACATTTTCTCTTGTCGATATATCTCAAACCTCAGAAAGTTCTAGGTTCAAAGAAATGCCTTATTATGAATTATAGACTTTGGTCATAGACAAATATTTACATTGGCACTTTATTTTCTTAATCAAAAAACAGCTTTGTTTTTACTTTGGCATGGAGACACTCGATAAGTAATAACTCTCTTGGCTGTACAGCATCTGAGCAACAGTGAGATTTATAATTCAAGAGAGAATAGTGCCAAAGGAAACAACTTTCTGATTCAAAAGTTAACCTACGTGAGGATCCAAAATACAGTGTCAGCTTGAACCGGCATACGTTCACAAGGCTGGAGTTGCTTTAGATGGTGAAATGTTTTCTTCTGTCACCCTTTTGAGCAGCTGCCAGCTTAGCTCCCCTGTCAGGATTCCTGGAGCCCTGGAGTTTCTCCAGGCTGAGAACATTCTGACCATTATTTTAGTGCAGCTGAGACACTGACTGGTTGGCCAACTTTTTGAATTCCAGCACAGGAATTTAAGGGGTATTGTGCAATGTTTTCTTTATAGCTCAAACATAGAAATAGGTTATAATACTTAGAAAACTAGCAAATATTTTGAATGGGTCACTTTGAACTCTGAAAAGAGGCATCTGATTTACCGAGTACAAATAATCTAACAAGTAATTTGTAAAGCTGCCATCAGTTCAATGTGTAAAATATGTTTTAGATGATTCGTCCAGTGGCTGTTTAGAAGCAAAAACTCAGCAAAAACACATCAACCTCAACATATATGGAACTTACGTCACAGGAGGATCTAAAGCACAGCAACTTATACGTTCAACAGAATAAACAATTGTCATTATAAAGCAGACAGTCTGTTGCCTTATAGCTTATTCACTTCAGTAATTACAAGTTCATACCAACAGTAATTGGATCGCGTTGCAGCAAATTGCATTCGAGTAGCTAAAACTGAAAACTTGACATGACATTATTTTGACACGAGGAAGCAGAGCTCTTCTTTGAGAGCGCCAGACGACCTCTAAATATAAAGATACAGTCACCGAAGGGAACAGCTTCACACTCCAAACAGACACTGATTTGAGCTTGCAGCTTTGTGTGGGTAATGCTATGAAAAAAAAAAAAAAATAAACCTTTAAAGCTCTCTTTAGAAACTCTTTTAAATGAAGTCAGCAGCTTCTGATACATCCAATCAGGGAAAATGACGACAAAGATTTGCACTTTTAGATATTATGTTACATACTTTAAACTATCCGTAACTGTTTGCCAATAGTTGTGTGGGAGTTTCTGGGTCTTTCTATCGTTATATTATTTCTTTGATTTACTGTGTTCTGTGCTCTTAATTGGTATTTTATTGAACGTTGTTTTGATGTTTCTGCCTTTTGGGTTTCTGGGCTTGTCATGATTCATGGTTTTTGTATTTTTATTGTTTTTCCTCACTTTTTCCCAAGTTTAATAATTGTTTAGTCTTTTGATTCTTTGTTCTTATTTGGCATTCAGTTATGTGTTTGGATCTTGTCATTACCCCTCGTTCTCCTCACTTGTCTTAGTCTTTTCCCCCGGCTCCTTTCCACGCTCACCTGTTGTTAATCAGTCACAGCTGCACTCAGTTTCTCATGAATCCTGCCTGTATTTAAGCTTATTGGTTTGTTCAACCCTGGTCACATCCTTGCTGTTACTGCTGCGTCTTCATTGCTTTTTTCTGGTTCCTCATAGTTCTGGTTTTCTCCCATCACCAGGTTATTAATTTAGCCTTTTGTGTGTTCAGTTTAGTTTTTTTGTTGGTTTTGTTTCTTAATAATTACTTCAGTTATCCATTTAATGCTTTTGGGCTGCTGCTTTTCCACATTTAGGTCCTCTAAAACTATATGTCGCTGTGGTCTGTCTCCTTTGATTGTATGAATAAACTGACATACATATCAACTAAGGAAGACAGACTATTCTGGGAGGGATTGAGCACTACTGTCAATCATCATCACATGAGCACAGTCCATTCAAATAGGGGAAGCAACACTTCACAACCAGCTACAAAAGAAAAAAAGATGCTTTTTCTTTTTTTTTGATCAATTTGATGCGATGCCATTGTTTGTACAGCTTACTACTTTGCCAGTTTATACAATGCATGTCAAGTAGTTTTCTGTCTGACTAACAGAGGGCCCAAAACAAAAAATACATTTCTGATCAAGGTTATCGTAATTAGGGTAAAATGTATGTGTGAGTGTGTGTGTGTCAGTCAAGTCTCGCATACAAGAGGCTTATTTGATAAGAGACTCACTGCCTTTTTTTTAGGTAGATTTCTCTGCTGCTCTTGCTTCAAGGCAGAATCCCTTGTTTGTTCTCTTTTTCCACAATCACCCTCATGCCTTTCTCCTTTAACTGCTCCACACAGTCTTCAGAAGAACTATAATGTCAGTGCATTACCCCTGTATTCCACCCACTGGTATGATACAGAAATGGAGTACAGACATTTTTAATCATCTGTGACCCAGAAATGTAGCTGTGTGAGTGTGTGTGTGTGTGTGTGTGTGTATAGATAGATAGATAGATAGATAGATATATGAACATTTAAGTTCAAAGATTGCAGTGTGAAGCATATGATTGTGCAAACCTGACCTAATCTCTATAAAACAAGGATTCAAAGGGGCATCAAAATCTTGTCAAAAACTGTAAAAATCCAGTTATTTCAGATTTCTTTCGTTCGGGGTGATTTCGGAAAACCTACATTTCATAACCTCTTTCGTGACAGACAAGCACAAAGTATCTCAAGTGAATTATTCATTTATCCGTTCATTTTTGTCGTATTTTTTTAAATTAGCGACAACTATTTAATACTTTTCAAGCTTCATGCACCACAGATTTAGTCATTGTCCCAGAAAGGTTTTGGAGTTCAAGGCATGTGGCAAATTGAAAAGATGACAGCTTTCAGCATACAGACTCTTCCCTGTTTTGAAGGGACGTTTTCTTTTTTGTTTTTAACTCTCTCCTAATGCTTGTCTTCAGCATTCATCTTTTTTTCCCATTACTTTGAAACATTTCACTTAAAGAGTTTATCTAAATTGGCAACAAAGAAAACCATTATCCTTTTAATAAACTACCAGAGTGGCCTATTAGGAGCAAACGTAAGTCTGACAAGACTTCATAAGCATCTGCCCTTGAAGACTTCCACACAGATTAGACATGTCTGTCTCCTTGGCGTGACGGTACGTGGGCTCCTTTTTACTTTGTCTTCTCCATCATCAGTTGAATTATGTAAACCTCTTCACAGCTCTTTGCAGCATTCTTCAACCTCTGCCCTCTGGTCTCCTCTTTTCTTGTAATCCACATGTGAAATGATTGTGGCAAATGATTTTTCCTCCCCCACAATGTGAGTAATGATTGAAAATCAGAGACTGAGTATTGTGTGCTCCGAATCCCAAACGCTGAAGCACACTTTTTAAATCTAAAGTTTCATGCAGACAGGTAATCTTTTGTGGTTGTTGAACAGTACCGGTCCAGTTAGATACATCAGTTATTCCTGACCTCTCTCCTTCTCCAACACCTTCCATAAACCATTTTTCGGGACCCCTTCATGTCACAATTTTTAATGCAGTACTCTTTGAGAGCTTCACGATCCAATGCCGACTGTCTTTTGCCTTCATGGAGGTCTCGAACTTCTCTCTACTGTAGATGATGGAATATTCCAAGTTGAACATTATTCTTAAATTGCTTCACAATTTCTGCAGTTCCTTACAGATTGCTGAACCTCTACCCATCGAGACTAGGTCTATCCAGGGTAACTTTTTTTAATGCAGTCATGTGACAGAACTATTGCCAATCAACCTAATTATTTGCAACATGTTCGATCAGCTGTCTTTGTTTAGTACCTCTTTCTTTACTGCCCCTTTGTCAACTTTTTTGAGACAAGTTGCTGCCATCAAATCATTAAATAGTGAAATGTCTCACTTTCGACATTTGATATGTTGCCTATGTTCTGTGATGAATAGAATACTGATTTATGAGATTTGCAAAGGTTTACATTTTGTTTTTATTCTAATTTTACAGTGTTGCATTGTTTTTGAAATTGGGATTGTATCTTAGATGTTCCAAAGCACTGCATTGTGTATTTGTCTAATTCTTACACACATACAACAACTGGAGCAGAGCTGCTATACAAGTAGCTGGAGCAACTTTGGCTTCAGTATCTGGTCCAATGACACTCTTTTATGTGGAGATGTCGGGGGGTTAAAGTGTAAACCTTGTACAGCCTCCTCTACCACCAGAGTTACACCTACATTACTTGTATTATGGAGAACGTTTGTGATGCTGATACTGTGACAGACACTTTCTAATGTTTCGTAATCTCCCTTCCCCTAATTATTCTACAGTGAAGAGGGACTGCTTGAACTACATGACATTCAGAGCACAACTTTCTTGCCAGAATCTGCCAGGATATTGCATTTTCACCAGGATTATCCAATAATCTTTTAATCATGCTGTTACACTGGCAGCCTGAATGATGAGAAGAGAGAGCTACAATCATCTAGCTTGGAGAGCAACAGGCTAATGACAGAGTGACCTGGCATTCAGATGTGCATGTGTCAGAGCTGACAAGCAGTGGTCGTATCCAGTAGGATTCCATAGGATCAGAAAGACAAGCGTACATGATGGCAGTTAGATTTTCAACCCTGCAGTCTATATTGTCAAAAGCAAGTAGAATCAGTGAGTTACAAAATGGACAATTTCCATACCTGAAACACAATACTTATTACACAATTTGTTAATTGTTTGAAGAAATTGACAGAGAGAAGAGTAAGGCTATGTACTGAGGATAAAGGGATCCTCTGACAATAGTGAGATGTTGACTGAAACATCCACTGCGTAACTTCCACCTTTCCTATAGTCATACCTCCAGCATGAAAACTGTGAATCTGTTCCTAGGCTTTGCAGTGTCATGGTTTAAATCGGACATCTTGTTCTGCCAATCCTTCCTTCTCTTATCTCACCAAATCTCCTATGTAAGCCCCTAGCTCTCTCTTTTATATCACTGTTGGACTCTTTCCACTCTATCTTTGCATTTCCTCATCTTACTCCCTCACACAAAGACGCCCCGTTCGGTTATGTGCTGAGGTGACCTTTAAAAGAGCCGAGCTGACGGGATCTCTGCTTTGATCTCTGCCAGATATTTTGTCTCTGCATCCATTTTGGTAGCAAAGAGATGACACAGCTTTCTACTGATGCAGTCCAGATGTCAAAGTGCTCACGGGAGACCAACGCTGAATTGTCCACTAGAAACGACTCTCTACAAATCTCAGTTGGTGCTTCTTGTTTATTTCACTGCAAGAAATATATATATTTTTTTTTTTTATTGAAGAGTCTTACACAAGCTAAAAGATGATAAAACTTGTCATGTACCTATGAACCAAGAGAAATGCCACCTAAAAATAAACTGAAAACAATAGTATAACAAAAGAAATCTAAGTGTCCAAATCTAAATGTCTAGTTTAGAACATGTTTCAGCCATTTCAGTTCCATATCTTTTGACTTCATCACTTTCTGCAACCATATTACTGGACAAAAAAAGTTAGTTCTGTAGGGGAGCTCAATGCGCTGCAGTTCATTCTTTTGCTAAAAGTAGACGGCTGTACAATTATTATCCATCCATCCAGTTTCTATACCCGCTTAATCCAAGTCAAGGTTGAAGGGGGGGCTGGAGCTTATCAAAGCAAGCAATCATTAAGCATCCCAGAATTATTCTTCTGGATCACTTTGAAAGACCTTCATTCCCAGGAAAAATGTCTGGACATGCTTACCCCTGTATCTCAAATTAATAGTTGTGTCCAAACTCAGAATTCATTTTCCAATCTAAATGATTCAACTCCCTACTGCAAATTAAGTTTATTGGAAAAATTTGCAAACGAGCAGCTGTTTGCAATAAACGATTATAAATAGCTCAACACAACTAATATTATACATGGTTTCTCCAAATTCAATACAATATTCCACTTTAATGACTACCAAAGTTTCAAAATTACCCCTTCATAACAAGCATCTTTAGAACTTTGTAGAGCACCCTTCTGCTTTTATGACCTGCTGCAAATGTGATGCAAAGCCAGAGACCAGCTTCTGGCAGTATTCCTGAGGAATCTTACCCCATTCCTCAAGGCCTCCAGTTCACTAATATTCTATTTCAAATTCCACCAGAGATTTTAAATGGGGTTCAAGTCAGGCCACTGTGATAGCCACTTAGTATCTTCTAGGACTTCTTCTGAAATCAAGCCTCGGTGGAGTTTGATGTATGCTTAGGATGATTGTCTTGTTGGAAGGTCCGATGATGCCCAAGCTCGAGCTGCCTCACAGACAGCATGACATTTTTTCCCAGGATTTCCTGATGATTGAATTCATCTTGATCTGCACACGCTGCGGGTTTCCATTGCCCCAGAGCATCAGAGCCACCGCCATGCTTCACTGTAGGCAGGGTGTTCTTTTCACCATATACTTCATTCTTCCTTCTGCAGATATACCACTGATCATAGGCCCAAAAAGTTCCAGTTTTATTTCATTGCTCCATGGAACAGAATCCCAAAACAACTTTGGCTGATTTCTATAGTTTAAAGCAAAGTGGAGCCAACTTTGCTTGTGCTTTTGGGTCAGTAGTAGGGGATGAGCCCTTCAGCGTTTTAGTATGCGTCTTAGCGTAGAAACTGAAACTTCAGTGCCTGTCTTGCTGCAGGTCTTTTGACCACCTGACTCCTCAGGACTCTGGTGTTGCAGCCACTGATAGTTTCCTCTTTCTGCCATGTCCAGGTAGTGTAGCCACTTTTCCTTTAACTTTAAACTTGTTGCAAACAATGCTTCCAACTGTATATCCAGAGAAATTCAGTGCCTTTGCTCTCTTTTGGTATCCATTTCCTAGTTTGTGCAAGGCAATAATCTTGTTCTCTGAATTTTTTGCACAATTCTCTTGGCGTAGTCATATTTCTGACATACAATGAAACGTCCCCATCCAGAGTTCAGGTTTTTTAAGTGTTCTATCTCAAGCACACCTAATGAAATAATGAACCCCTTGATCGACTGCTCTGTGCTTGAGACCACACCTGATGAGCAAATGTGTTCTCTTATGAGGAATTGCAGTAGTTAGTCATTTTATTTGACTATTCAAACTTGTGTAGTTTGTTCAATGCAAATACCTGAATATTTTTAGGTTTTGCTAATAAACCTAATTTGCAGTGGGGGTTGAATGATTTTGACTGCAACTGTAAATGCCAAAAAATTACTCTTCACATAATGATAAACTGGCTTTAGGACAATCAATGCAATAAGCTCAAATTAATTATACGATTTTTATCATTTTCCATTGGAGCTTGTTTTTGTCGAGCTTTTTCAAATACTCCATGTGTTATACTTTAAAGCTCCTGGAACAGCTGTCTTTGTGTTATATACCATGCCATTAGCAGGCTTTCATAACGGTTGATGAAAGCACCGTGATGTTCCGAGAATTTCCTGACCATTTACACGGATTGGATAAAAAGATAGCAAACAGTCAACATACCTTTTAAATATAATATCATGCTTGTAAAGTTTGGGGCGGGGGGTGTCAGAAATGGATTAACAGGATTCAGACAAAGGAGCTTTGAAAATCGCTGCATTGAATGGAGAGGTTAATCATGAATGTGACCTGTGACTTCTGTACAGAATCAGGCAGTTTATTGCTGTATGGGAAAAAAAAGGAAAAATCTAATGAAACATCTTTACAATGGTGGATTGTAAAGGTCAGAGAAATAATGATGAACATTTTATTAATAAATAAAGAAATGAACATAAAAACAGGCTTTTTTTTACTTGCCTTTTCTGGTTTCATATTAGACCTGCCAGATCTTTACTGCCCACTGATAAACAAAACCAGCTCCTTCTCTAATCTTATTTTCTAACCTCACTGACCTGAGTTTAGGTCTCACTCTCTTTCTCTCCAACACGGAACCTCCTTTCTGGCAGCTCTCTGACCTCTCTGCACTGATTGCAGGAGCTATCCTCTTTAGCCAAGTACAGACTTAATATCATCAAAGTTAGTTGATCAAGTTAGCAAGATGGTAACAAGTGCTAATTCTGCGTAGAGAACAAAAGGGATGATTTGTTTTCCCCAACTTGCAACATGGAATAAGGTCATTTTAGATGGGCACACGTACATTTAAATTCTCTCTTTTTTCCTCTTTTATAGTTTCTTATCCTGGATATGATAGGTTTGCCATCCAATTGAAAGTTCGAATGCTGTTGAGACACAACTCCAGTAGCTATGAGAACATTAGATGTGACTTGGCAACTACAAACTTTTTAAATCTGCTGAAATTCAACTATAAGCTATGAACCCAAAAGCTAACATTATAAGTTTTGTCTTGACATTATGTCAACAACTTGACAGTATGTTTAACAAGACTAGTTTGCTAGTCACTTTTAATTATGCCCAAAAAATTGGGGAGATTGTCCAAAAGCAAGTTGTATACCATGTACTTTCAGCTGCAGTTTGGAATACTGAGTTGAAAAGCAATTCTTTGTGAGACAAAATCACAACTATTAGCAATTAGCAATTATTTTCCAGGGTGGTCCCTGGAAATAAACACTGCAGTGTGAACACTTGCAATAGTCACAGCATGAGATGGGCAACGAGTAAATAAGGAAAATTTATTCAGACTCGTCAAACCGAAACCTGTTTTTGCTGTTTTCGTGCTGAGTTACTGCTGCTCATAAACAATAGTTTTGTGATGTCGTAACCTTTCTCTTTGACTTATTTCAAATGTCAGCAGCAGGCAGTTGACGCAGGTTTTTTTTTTATTTGTAATTACTGGAAACTGAGCCAGAATCAACCATTCACTCAGACCATAGTACAAAATAATCTAACTTCTCCAAAGTGATTACATATTGCAGCTTTGGCATCTGTTAACACTAACTGGAATGTTACAACTCTCTATCCCACCCGTTTATGTTGCCTGCTACAGCTGGCATAATTTTCACAATATAGTTCATTTGATTACCTTTTGCAATTACAAACTTTATTCCTTTTAAAACCAATGCACACTGTCAGCCGAAACAAATGATATTGCTTCTGTTACAACCACAGCAGTCAATCACCACACATGCTCACTATTCTTAATCCAAGTATACACTATGATTTTCAGCTGCCCAAGAAGTTTTGACCAACGGGAATGAATCATTATCATACCTTTCGATCGTGGCTAAAAAGCAAGTGAAGTCCCACATCAGAGAGAGAAGTCTAAAGACTGCCATTGTAACAGTCTTACAACCAAAGATAGCCGGAAGCAAAAAAAATCTGAAAGTGTCAGAGTTTCTGCCTAATCATCCTGAAGTGTGACTGATGCCATGCCCTGTGTCTATCAACCAACAAAAAGGAATGTAGCATAGAATGACATCTTGAACATGACACTGGAGCTGTGATGTAAAAACCAAAACGAACACCAACAGATGGAAGCCAAATGAGCAAAACAGAACTTGCGGCAGCAGAAATCTTATATAAAAAATCTACCTGTTGTGGAAAAATGAATGAAATAAGAATCTGCAAACCAGTTCAGTGTAGACGCCAGATAAACAAAACAACCTGTAATTGCAGAACTCTACTTTAAATAATCTTTTAACCAAACACTCACTGAGTAATTACCTAGCACCCTCTTTTGGAGATTAAAAAAACCTGCAGTTTAACCGGTCGATCAGTAAAATGTGTAGTGGTTGAAAAAAAAGAGAAAAAAAAAAACAAATGGCAATGTCTGTGTTTTGAAATTGTAACATTAGAAAAAATTCACAGGCTGAGCTTCTTTTCCCCATAAATATTTCAGCAGCTCCAGCAGTGACCAAGAATGTAACTAAACAGTTCAATTGATTTTTCACTTTGAAAACCTCCCCAGACTCTGACAATGACCAAATCCCACTAAGACATTTCTCACCCTCTCAGTAGAGAAATGTCTCAACTTCAGAGTACACAGAAGCACCTTTATAACTCAGCGGGGTACTGTTACTCTCATTTAAAGAAACTGTTATCTAATATGGCAGTAATCCTTCACTGGCACAGATAGGAAGTGCTGTCTTGCCTTGATTTAAAGGCAGTGCTGGTGAATGGATATCTGTATGTTTTTCATGAAGTAAAACACAATTTGTACCTATTGCCTGTGGTATCATCCTCAATAGAAAAATAACAACTGAATGACAGACTGTGTGGAATAATCCCTCCCATTCAGATTGCGATTACTCATTGTGGCTATCTGAATACTTGCTTAAAGAAGTTGCAGATGTTAATGCGTGAAGGACTTCACTTCAAAGTGAGGCCATCGTGTATATATAGCAGAATTTAGCAGTTTTACAATAGCACTTCCATTAGGCAAAGGACTATTGTGAACAATTCAGCCCTATGTCTTATGTTAGTGTATCTACGCTTGTTGGTTTGTGTATGACTTTCAAGTGTGCATTTGCCTTTGTTCATGAAGTCCTTTTCTTGTATTTGCGTCAACCTTAAGTCGGCCCTATGATTAATAAAACATGAAGCAGGTATGAGTGAGTGTGTGTTTGGAGAGAGGGACTGCTGGAGAACATGGTGGTTTTAAAATCTGGGTCATCAGAGGGGGAGAGGAACAGAGTGAGGTATAGCATAAAGATCGTGCCAGAGGAAAAATAAATAAATGCACTTTTTAGTCTAACCAGTATTATAGGCTACGCAGAGCTTTATTTTCTCTAACATACACATTCACACGCTGATTGACACATTGGAGACGAGGTGGGGTCCGGGGTCTTTCCCAAGGACACTTTGACTTGTGGTCCGGGGAAACTGAGGATTGAACCACAAGCCCTCTGATTGGCAACAGGCCACTTTTTCTCCTGAGCTACAGCCCTGTTTTTTTCTTTTTTCAAGTCAGTGTTTGACTGTTTATATCCATTCCATAGCCAGTTTACCTTTTTTACTCAGTAAAACTTTCCGACATCTTTGATTAAAATTAGCTTTTTGTTTCTTCAAATCTGCTTGCTCCTTGTTTCTGTATTTGGGTCCTTTGATGAACTCTCTATGGTAAGAGACACTTTCAAATTCAAATAGTCAAAATTCAGAGTCCGCTTTTTCCGCAATACATACACAGACATACTGAGTAATTGAAATTTTAGGGGTCCAGAGTTTGTGTGTGAGGGGGGCAGTAGGGTTACTCACTGCCTGAAACAGCTAAATATGCTACGTTTTATACACTGGTCTTTATGTATAAAAATTATTCTGATAATGCAAAACTACTATAAAGAAAATACAGAGGTAAATTGCCCTTTATCTTAATACAATTTCAGGACAGTTTATTTACTATTGAGTAACCATCGTGTCTATTCATTAAATCAGATATACTCACACTAATGTCCAACCTCTATCACTGCTCATGTTGCTAGAGTGTTTGTATGCAGAAAATACTGCATAGTATACAATACTATCTCTTGTTTTCACAAACTAATATCAAAAACATATGTGAAAAGAACAAATCTTCTTTAGCATAGCATTACCTTTGTTTAAATGACATGCTAACAATGTGGATGACGCCAACAGGAAAGTCAGTTGGCAGCTTTGTCGCTGTCAACACAACAATTCTCAGATTGTCTTGCATTGCCTCTCTGAAATGAAGTTATAAAGTCACAAAATTGTGCTTTGGGAGACAAGAATAGCATGGGAGAAACACAAATGCAAGCCTTTTAACAAAGAGGCTTTGAATTACCAGAATTACCCATTTCGACTCTTGATCAGAACTGCCGTTTCTTTACTTTAAACTATCTTGCTTTGAAACTTTTATGCTTTAGATTATGTGAGCATTACTTTGAAAATGACAATTAAACTTGATTTCTGACATCCTTCAAATTAATGGGCTTGATTACCTTTTCATCACAGTCTGTTGTTCAACTTTACAACATGATAACCAAATCTAAGGAGGAGAAGCTTTTTGTCATCTTAAATTACACATTACGTGCCTTCGCCACATACTGCAGTGTTCCAGAAGTTAAGCTCATTTCATGTGTATTTGTGACATCAGTTTGTGTTATCAGCTTTTATTGTAAAAACTCTGACTAACTGGCTTGTGAGAAAACTCAATTTGTTTTCTCACTTCATGACCAGGTGTGTTGTCTCTCCCAGCTCCCTGGTTTAGGAGGTTATATACGCCTGAGGAACCAACTGTGTTTTACACTTGAGTAGCTGCAACTCAGATCAAAACAGGCACTTTCAAAACTGAAAGTAAAGACTTGTGTTCTTTTGTTTCTACCAGTTCATAAAACTTGCTTCAGATGGAAACTGACCAGTTTATTTTCTAATGTCATACCTCCCTTTGCAGGAGTCTTTTTGACCAACAAATGCAGTTTATTTTGAGGAGGAAGAGTTAAAACACTACTCACGTACTCCCTAATATGAGAAGGAAGGGAGAGAGAGGCTGGTATGATCCTCATTACACTGCTATTTAATTCATATAAGCAAGCTTTTTTGCCGCTGTATTAAGGTTTACAAAAGAATATATTGTCATTTTAAAGGTAAGAGACATCACTCCATTCTTTGGTGCAATGAATACAAGATATTATCTCAGATTTAAGTCACACAGCTCTAGACAGTGTAGAGCTACTTCTACTGCCCAAGCCGGTGATATTAGCAGGTCATAATTTCCTAGTAAATTGGTTCAAGACGCAGCTCTTTTCATTTATTTTAATCCTATTTCTTCATTCATGCACAAGGCTGCCTCCCATAGGAATGACCATCCTCGGCGGAATCCTCTTGTTAAAATGAAACTTCCTCCATTGTCTCTGATGCATGCAGTAGATGTATTCTTTGGGGTTCTGTGTTGCAGTGTCTTTTAATTGGCTGTCAAGATCCGGGCATTTTTTAGTATCACCTAATGCATGGGGCACCCATCATACTGACCCTGAAATCTGCAAATCAGCACAGCAGATTCATTAGAGCTATATCATAAGGAGTAATCTCAACCTGCATCGGGGCATGCTGTGTGCGAGCTCCAAGGGATCCATTAAGACAAAGATATTACTGCTTGGTGGATGGAGCCATCTTTATGAGCTTGTTGAAATGGTGGTTTTAAAATACTCACTAACATACATAGCTTCATAAGCAGTTTGTGCCACAGTTACTTAGAATAACAGTGCAATCATAGTTATACAAACACACACTCATACATACAAACATGGTGTAGTGACAGAATATGAAAATGGAAAGCCCCGAAGTAAAATAGCATCATAACTACATCCTTCCTTTGCTCAGCGGCCGTGTTTATGAATTATATTCTCCACTCTGAAAGCTGACTTTGAGTCAGAGTGTGATGTTAGCAAACCACCGTAGGTGTTAGACTGACTTTCATGCTGCTTTTTCCTTCCTTACAAAGATTTGCACACCCTCATGGGTACATTTTGATGTCAAGAAAAAAATCAGCTGTACGCAGTTAATGTTACTATTGGGATCATCTTCTTTTTTTTTTTTTTTCCTCCCTGCAGTTAAGGCTCATTTAAACAGACACATGGAGGCTTATAGCTGCCAGTTCTCACACTCTTGTGTTGGTCGACTATTTGGTGTGGGTGTGACACCAATGTTGCACTGACTTTACTGGTTTATTTATGGCAACAGTAATCATTTGCAGAGGTTTTTGTTTGGATGCTGACCGACTGCTGTGAATTCAGCTGTGTAGATTATTTTGTTTGCTTTTGTTGTTGCCTATATTGTTTCACTCAGGCTTGAAATAGACTGATCCAATTAATAGCTAGCTAGTACAGTTAAACTCTGCTGGTTTAATCTGCTGCACATGCTTGGATTGACCAGATGAGTCCAAATGTACTCTCGGTTATGAAAGTCATGAAACACTCAGCTTATGAAAGCCTATTTTATTTGGATCATGTCTTGATAATGTAAGATGGGATTCTCTTGAATCACCACAGGTATATTTTTAGTGGCATTGTTAATATTTTCTCAACCCCATCTTAAGTGTTTTATGTAAAATAAGAAAGAGAAATCTGTGTCGTTTTTGGTTTTATTTAGATAAATAGGGACCTCTCAAATGGCATGTCTAACTGTTGTTTGTTTTCATGTTTATCCCTCACAGGCCATTATGTCCAACGTGACATTTCTCTCTTGATAATCCTGTTGCTTGAGACAGTTGCCAGCTGTTTTCAGCTTGCTGCTTGGGTTACATCCTCTGAAATAAATCTTACCACATACTGACGTCCATTTCATTTTACAGAGGCACACAGACCTCACCAAATCGCCTCAAAACAGAACACATATTCATCCCATCATGTGTAGGAGTGTGAACGCTCGCATTCTGAGCTTATCTAAACTCACTTCAACTGTGAAGACAATAGCAAAAAAAATATCAAAGGATGCCAAAAGGCAAATGTCAAATATCAACATTAATTGGATTTTCCTCATGTTTAAAAAAAAAAAAATCCACAGGACTCCACGGGGGTTCCATTTAGAAGCACCCAGTGTAATTAGATGAGAAGGACTGTTGGGAGGCTTTGAGGTTCTTTAAAAACATGAGTGTTTCAAAAACCATCTTGCTCTTTTTGTAGCCAAAAGTTACTTTTATCAGGAGCTGGTGACACCAGGAAGCTTCCTGCACAATCATATGCTGCCTTTCTTTGAGCCCTTTTAATCAGTTTATTATGTTTTCAAAAGGGTGACCAGGGATTTCTTATAATGACGTCACGGTACTGAAAAAAAACAACATGGCATCTCATGACAGTCGTTTTACGCTGTCCTTTTGGGAGTCTGCCAGACCCAAGGCAGTTCTGAATCCTGGCCTGAGTGATCATTATTGATATTGCTCCCTAAGACTCTTCCTCAGTGGTGTCACTGCTCAGGCCCTGCGGTCTGTGCTTTATATGATTTAATTTCAGCTGAAATAAAAAAAGAAATAATACTTTTCTATTCAAATATGGACCCCGTTTTGCCCGATGTCTCCCTGGTCCTGCATTGTTTCATGCTTTCAGGTCTTTAATAAGTAATCTGAGAGAATTGTTGAGCAGAAATTAAATGGTTGAATGAAAAGGTGAAATGCTCACATCTGACATTTACATGAATCTAAGGGGATGACTCCAAGCGGACACAGGACACACTCTTAATGCTCAGACTATATTCAAAGATGCTAAAATACCATCCACTAAAATTGTGTGCTTCCTGTTGGTGAAAAAACTGTGTCCGGCAAAATTCAGCACTGTCAGGTAATCTTGAATAGTATGACTACTCACATTGCATTAGGCTGTTTGCACATTTTCTAGTAAAAATAAAGCGCTTAAACTTTAATTGTGTCTGGTTTATATTGATACTTCAGAATGGGTTCAGGTTTGACTCGGAGAAAATTGATGGTAACCCATTTCAGACTCCCTTTCAAATAATTGAGTTCTGGTACTTTACTGAGCCATGGAGGTGGGACCACATTAACCTTTGAAAAATGAGACCAAGCAGGCACTCGGTCTTTGTAAAGGCAAGTCATGTAATGAGTTATTTTGCATCGAACATGGAAGTGAGATGTGACCACACAGTAAGCATGTGCACATGCAGTCAGGTGTAATATGATTCACTCTGCTGGCCACTTGTAACTGAATTATTGAAGATCTATTGTGAGTCCTGGTCTGAATGGGGCCATCAGGATACCTAAGCCATAATGGGCTGTTCACAATAGACATCGCTGTATTTTATCAAGGCAATTGAGCAAAATTGTTAGGAAATATACCCTCTGATAGCTCCTGAACTGAAACGGTTCTTAATGCTCTTTCCAAATATAAATGATAAGAGTACAAAGTGGTACTGTTACACTGTTAGTGGTACTGTAGTTAGAGAAAAACAGACATTTTCATCTGAAGACTATCATCCTCTCAAAAGGTCTGTGCCTACAGTTCAGTTCAACCACACATCTATCCCAATATATGGATTTTGACACAGTGACACTGCACACTTTAAAGAATGCTGTTGGAATTTAAATTGTTGGAAAGAAGTAAACTCAGTCCCCATTTGACCCAAGATTTTCAAAAGTTCTCTAACTTTTCATCTTCGATGTCACAGGTTTAGGTATTAATAATACACGGTTAGAGTTGGCCATCACACTAGCACTGGCCTGAACAACACAATGTGCTAAATAAAACATTTCTCACAATTTTAGAAACTTTATTGTGATGCTACTACAATTTCTGGGCTGTCGACAAATACAGCTACCATACATTGTGAAGTTGGACATGTCTGTCACCCGCTCTGTTGTACCAAATACATTCTTTTGGACTATTCACTTTTACTTTTTAGGCACAATCTTTTTTTTACATCTTCAAACCCAAAGGCTGAAAATGTCAAATAGTTTTAATGAAACAGAACAAAGGGAAGGTGATAATCAAAAGAGAAAGGAGCAGACAAACTGCTGTAGTGTGAAAGTATTAACTATGAGGTCATGAGATAGGCTTTATTTAGCCTATTCATCCTTGTTTGGCTTATGCAGGTTTACCTTACAGTTCATCGTTGAAGTGTTCTGTTTGACTTGACTTATTGACTTGACTTTTCCCCCCAAGAGAAATGGCAAGAGAGAACAGTGTGTTTACATGCAGCTTAAGTATCGCCTCACTTTGTCACTGAAAACATATTTTCCAGTTGTAAATATTGGGAATGAGACACGTTCTCTGCTTTTATTAATTCAGCCGTCTCCCTTTTTTTGAACAACACAACTTAAAATAAAGCTTGTCCAATGCAATGTTTTTGTATTATTTCTGCAACCAACACAATTTAATCTGCACTCGCAAATAAAGTGTTGGAATAAAGTACTTTACAAGAAATTTTATAACAGAATAAATCTGAAAGGTTCATGGCAGAGGCAGCACAGTACTTTCTGTAAAAGTGTCATGTTCAAAGGTGCAGCTCTTGGTTTATGCTGGTTTTCTGCATGTGTGAGCAAGTGTGGAGGATACAAACACAAAAAACAAGGTGGTCAAAAGCCAGAGTCTGTGATTGTATGTGTGTGACTGAAAAAGATGGAGGGGAGACATAATTGTCTAATTGTTTTCCATAGTGCTGATTGATTTAATAGCAAGATGGATGCACTCTCTCAGACTTTTTCGGATGGAACAAAAGAGCACAAGAAAGAAAATGTTCCCCTCCCCCTGCCCCTTTTCTCCTCATTTTCTCTTCATTGCTTTGCTTCCTCTTCTTTATATCTTTATATAGGGTTTATAAGAGATATTTCAAATTCAATCTCACTGAAAAATTGTCAGTTTCAGTAATTATTGTTTGATGTATGAAGTTCATAATGTTATGACAACTAGTGACTCCTGACTGGAGAAGATTTGTTGCTTTGTTTTGTCTAATTCATTTACTTTTACCATGACATGCAGTCGGGAACCTGCTGAGTAGGGAGTCAACACAGGAGCACGATGGGCTGTTTTGGGCTCTCCTTTTTATTCTGTGCTCTTTGTAACATTTAAAAGCAAGAAAAAAGAAAAAACTAATTAAAACTGCAGCCCGCATGTGGACCTCAGAGGAATCCTTGTGAATCAGCCTGAGCTCACCTGAGGTGGGTGTGCGGTGTTCCCGTGGGTATTTTCTTGCCCTCCAATTGCACCAGACTGAAAGAGAAAGGGCTAAAGGGCTTGACTAAACTGTTCCAAACATAAATAGCATAAACAGTTTTTTTTTTTTCTGTTTTGTTGCAGAAGCACTGGATGCCTACACACACCCACAGCTTCCTCAGAATACATCAGCTTCTAGTGTACTATAAACACACATAAACAAACCCCAATTCAGCTGCATGCACATTTTGCTCTGTTTTAACTTAATGGTCACTTCAATAGTTAGTTGATGTCAATAAGTTATTTACAAGAACATGAAATTCATTGAAAATGTAATTTTTACCTCTTACCATATTCAAAAACCCGTGAAAAAAGACAACTGGATTCCATAGCTTCAGCTGAGGTGATGTGTTCATTTTCATATCAGTGTCAGGAGAATACTCTGAAGGACTGTTCAGACTGTTGTTTATGGATACCTTAGCCACATAGACAATTGAACAAGTTAATTCATTTGAAAAGGGGTTTAAAGTTTAAATATTTCAGAAGTAGTTCCTAACCCATCAAAGCCATTATAAAATGTTCCATTTTGTTCTGTTGTGGGAGTTGAAATTCTAACTCTGAATTCCAAAATGAGTTATTATTATTTTTTTTTTTAAGAAATCCACATGAAGCATCTGGGTCTAAAAAACCACTGGTGAGATGCATTTTTGAATAAATGACCCAAAAGCTTCACCCAGAGAAGGAATTAGAAGTCAGAGTCTGCCTCTACTCCTGAGTTTGGCTACTCTTTCTCCCTTCCTCTTCTTCTTAGAATATCTTTTTTTTTTTTTTTGGGGGGGGGGGGTGCATAGCGAAAAGGTAAGAGATAAGGGGAGAAGGGTGGGGGAATGGAATGCGTTGGATGATCTGACCAGCCTGGAGTTAAACTGAGGACTCACTGCCCACAGGGCCAAACATAATTTACACATCACAGATAAAGTCAAATGAATGAGGACTAACTGACTTTATCTTGTTTGTCCAGTTATACCCTGAGTTCAGTAATGATGCTTGTTAATCAAATACACTCTCTAAGCAATGCTAAAGAAGTGTGTGAACGTTCAAACTATGCTCGTCTGACTTCTTTTGAAGCAGTGACCTTCATTAGGTACACTCCTGGCCTTGAAATTTCCCTGGGGCATCCAGGGGCTATCTAACCACAATGCACAAGTAAGGTTTCCTGCCTGGCATCACACTCACACTTTGCTTTGTGATACCACATCACATAATAAATAGAGTCTAACAGACAAAAATCACCATGGCAGATGCAGCTAGAAGACCCAAGACAATTCAAGATGAGGAAGTGAGGAAACATTTTTTTTTTAAGGCACATATGCCACATTCAAATGCTTCTAAAATATAAATAAGAGCTAAGCCATTTTATTTATTCATCTATTGTCATTTTTGACATTTATGGCGATTTCAGTCTCTTCAGCATGATAAAAAAAAACATAGTTTTACTTATGTTGCTGTGCATGTGCAGGGTACACATATTTGTTTTTTTCAAAAGTCGTGTTACATTCCACAACTGTAGGGGGAGCAAAAGAGCAAACAGGGCCACACGGAGACAAACAATCATGCACCTTCTCTCAGAGATTCAATTTAGAGTCACCAATTAACCTCACATACATGTTTTTGGACTGTAGGAGAAAGCCAGAGTACCAGGAGGGAACCCACGCATGCATGGGTAGAACATGCCAACTTCACACAGAAATGTCCAAGCCAGGTTTTGAACCAGGAACCTGCTTACTAACCACTAACTCCCAATGCTAACCGCCACACCACCATGCAGCACAATGGCCTTGTTACCGCACTAATTCATAGCTATGAAGAGAATTATGGGATAAATCATCAAAACCTAAACAAATGTCAAAATGAGGGCCAATTTCTGATTGAAAAGTTTGCTGTTTGTGTGTGCGTGTGTCTGTGTAAATGTGATGTGTGTTGAATAAACAATGTCTGACTGGGGAACGGCGCCTCTCCTAAACCTGCTAAATTGAATAGACTGCACCTGGAGGTGCCCTGTAGGGTTTAGCATACACTCATCAACACACACACAAACACACACGCCTCAGTAAAAATAAATTTAAAAAAAAAGAAGAATAACTCAAAACTGCTGATCCGCTTGATTGCACAAGGACAAAGTCTGCATTGTTAGCATGGACACCAACACACAATAGCCCTTGCGCAGCAAAAAACACACTCATATGCTTGTATACACTTGTGGGAAAAAATTTGGAAGCTGATACATGTGACTGAACAAGGTCAAATGCTGCATGGACTACACAACCCTCACGTCTGCACATAAACTCTGCATATACATGCAAATCAGGCCAAACGAATGCATCCCGGCATTTTGATTCGGCTGCAAGGGGTGAAGATTGAAAGAAAATGTCAATGGATATTAAAAGGAGAAAGAAAAGGGGAAAGAGGGAGAAAAAAACACAGGGCTGAGAATGAAATTATGAATTATTTGCAGGAACAGCAGAAGGAGAAGAAGTGTGTCCCAGCGAGTCGGAGAAGATGGGACAGAAAAAAAGTAAAACCTCTCATTTTCACCAGAGGATCTGAAAATGATGACTAAACAGTCATTTTAGTTTAGGAGTCTATACCGTTTTATACCAGATATGCCCACATCATACCTGCACCGACTCTCAGCAATATTTGTAAGATCTTATTGTGGCTTTCCATTTTCATATTCTGTCACTACATCATGTTTGTATGTATGTGTGTGTGTTTGTATTGTTGCACGATGATGTTCATTTTTTCGAACAGAATTCACCTGTTTGCAGATTGTTTTCAGAACTACAGTAATATTTGCTGAAACAGCTAACTTCAGAGCCCTGCTTGTGTTTATGTCTGAACTATTCCAACTGACATTAATGGCAGTAAAGTTTTAATTAATTCCAGCAGCATGTACAAGGAGCACAAGTGCTGCCAGTAGCTTTCGACTTCATGCCATTCCTGCTCTTATGGATGTTCGTTCGGGAAGTTTTTCCCATAATGCATAGTCGCTTCACTGTCTTAGGAATAGTTGCATATTTTGTCTAACTTAATGGATAAAAATGCAAAAAACAAAAATAGTGCATGGGAACAATATTTAGGCTACTCCCGACAAATTAATGTTTTAACTTTGTTGACTTTCTTCACGTTTTTTTTTTCCAAAACAAAAACATTAATCTATAATCTAAGTTTTCATTTTTCATATCTTAGGTAATTAGGGACGTGGAAGAAAAGTCAGAAAGGCACACACAATGGAAGAGAAGTTGGAAGGTAAGAAGCTATTGCTTCATGATTATTTGTGTTTATGTCCAACTCCTCGCGTAGCACACAGCCAAATTACAGCAGGAGATGCCAGACAGTGAGAGTATCTAGACAGCATCCATTTACACCATACATCAGAAAAATGTAATGCTGTCAGTTGTTTGCAAACACTCGCTGTCCCTCTCCTGCACTTCTCCTTCTTCTTCCTTCGAATACCAAATCTGGGTGAGGCACTTCATTTTGAGCGTGTACAGATTCTGGGAAGACTGCAGTACTTTATTTGTTTGGTTGGTCTGCAGAGAAATCTGGTTGGCAAGAACAAGGAGTGGAGGAGTGGAGGGAATAGGAAGGGGAACGGCAGAGAGAGACCGTAATCATTTAGCCTCTGGCATAGACTGCTGAGATGAACACAGCTGCAAACTCAAGAAAACTTCCATTCAAGTTTTTGCTGTTGTTGTTCTGTGTGTGCGTGTGTGTGTGTGTGTGTGTGTGTGTGTGTGTGTGTGTGTGTGTGTGTGTACGCATGTATACGCATACATCAGTCCATCACACATCCAACACAGACACTTATAGTCACTCTTAGGGTCAGTTTAGAATCACCATTTAACCCGTTACGCATGTTTTTGGACTGTGGAAGGAAGCTTCTTTTTTCCCAACACGCCCTCTCCGGACAATCCAATAATTTCACACTTCTCCATCTTAATCATTAAAAAGGCAAAGACAAAAGGGTACAGAGAAAAATAATGTAAAGATCTATTTTTTTTGCTTTGTGTACATTGCTATGACAGTCTGTTGGTATCAAATAAATTCATGTCACTTTTTATTAAAGTCAGAGTCACTCAAACGACACCATGGATCAGTAATGAGAGCAGGTTTATTTTTGGCTTTCTTTTCTCTTTCACACCATGGCAGTTAATTGTTTTGATCAGGGTCTGTTGCTTTGTTGGGACACCCAGTGGTTTTCTATGGTTGTATATTTGACATTTGATTTAATTCTGAGAAAGACCATGCATGTTAATTTATTCATAACAATATTCTTTCCCTTGAGTGACAGCCCAACATTTAGCTTATCCTAATTTCCAAGGGGATTTCATGTCAACCCTGAACTGACGAATGGGAACTGTGGGCTGATGAGTCTGCCTTGCTGTAACACACCAATTCCCACCTTTGGTTTTCAAGAAGGTGTCAATATAAGTGTCGAAAGCTTTCTGTCAAATACAGTCAGCCCCATGCCTGGACTGTCTTAACAGTAGGGTGCAGTGGAGTGCATACAATCAATCCCACTGGCTAAAACAGTGCAAACTGTGAAAAGTGCTACAGAAAAGCAGGAATTCTGAACCAGTGGAGGTTGTTGGCTGAAGTTACAGTTATTTCAGAGGTCAAGGATTCATGTCAGGTCAGTGAGCCGTTGACTTCCATCAAATTGACTCAGACTTTCACAGCTAAAGGACTATGAAGGAGGAAAGATAAGGATTGACAAAAAGGATGATTGACTGAATGGGCAGAAGATGCATGTGATGACAGAAGACTGTACAAAGAGTGACAAAGTAAAGAATGGAAAGGAAGGAAATCTTAAGTGTTTAGTGTTGCCACACTGTCAGTTTTATTTTTTTTCATATACATTGTTATATTTTATGATAATCTGTGAATGTTAAAAAATATATACAGTGTGCTTTCTTTTACATGTTGAAATCTGCCAGTTTTTTTTAACATATTTCTCTGACGAGCTGCAACGCACAACCTGAGTTATTATATCAGAATGACAAATGTGACAATTCATGTCAGCATTTTTCTACTCAGAAATCTTGCCTTAAACAAATACACAGATGCACATCATGTCAAGAAATCTTGCTATAAAAGCTTAAGTCATTTCTTTACTCGTTTGAACCTATATTTGACAGGCACTAGTACAAAGAAATGATTTTCAGTATCCTAAGTGATCATCTTCATTGATTTAATCAGAAATTAGACACACGTCAGAAAATGTTTTGCAATTAACACTCAGTAGTGATAGAGACAAAGAGAGGGAGAAACATTGATAGGATTTTCAAGAAAAAACACTCTGGAAGATTCTATAAGCAGCAAATTAATTGGTGAGAGGTAAGGATGTCAGAATTAGTATTTCTTTAAAAAAGCATCCACTGAAGGCTTAGTCTTTCCTGGGCAAAAAACAACTAACATCTCAAAGGATGTTATCAACAAAAAGAGCTAAAGTCAGCGTCTGTGATGGTATTTTGGAGAGACTTACGGGAGATCTACCTGCTAGCTGACTTCTATTCACAAAAACTAAGTGTTTATTTAATCAGGACAATGCCTGACCTCATTCTGCATGACTTGCAACTGTGCAGCTTCATAGGCACAGGGTGTGTGTGTGTTTGTGTGTGTGTGACTCACATGCCCGCAGTCCAGATCTGTCTGCCATCGCCACTGGAAATCATTCTTGTGGTTCTTCGCGTCTGTTAAAGCCTGACACAAATGAACAAGCTTTCATATTCTTATTTAATATTTAATTTCACAAAACGGCATGCAACAATAGACATGTAAGACTGAAACACGTGTAGTTTCTTGGCTACCAACACTGTTTGCCTCATTGATGACGGCTAAAGAAGACCTGCATCAACTTTACACAAAGGCAAACTGAAGACACAAGGAGGATGTGAATCAGTCTCTGATAATCAGTAACAACAAATGGCTTTTAATTCATGCATCTTTAGATATGTGTCGGATTTATTTATAGTTGGACATCACTCACACCATAATAGGCTGTTGTTTTTACACCCGAGCTGTTCATTCCACACTTGTTTACAGGAATTTAAGCAATGAATAACAAGAAATACTCACCAGCTTCCATCAACACAGAAACCCTAAGAGTAGAATCTGTTGTCCCCTTATATAAAAATCTGTGTTTGAGCTATAAATCTTCAATTTATGTTTCAAGGCTGAGAAACAAAGACAAAGGGGACAGCAGATAAGAAGACCAGATGAGAACAACGGATTCAGGACAAAAGAGTATTAGAAGAAAGCCACAAAGAAGAAAGGAGATGATAAAAGAAGACAGGGCAGGAAGAAGTAAGTGTGAGAGTGACAAAAAAGATCAGAAGATGAGGGGGAAATAAAGAATATGAGCGAACAGGACACAGGGAATAGATAGCCAGGGGCTTGAGGGGAGAGGAGAATGTTGGCAGCATTTTGACACAACAAAAGCCAGAAGCGCTCGACTATTGAACGAAAACCAAGCTGTGGGAGAGGGGGTGGCTGGGTGAGAGGGGAAGAGAGACAACAGAGTGAGAACAAGAGATAGATGCGTATTGATGTGTGCGGGTGAGACGGAGATACAGACACCGGAGAGAGGCTGAGACAGTTGCATAGGGGATGTGCTGGCAGGGGCAACTCACTTTCCAGAGGACAAAAAGACAAACACATGACTGTAAGTAAAGCTTACATACAAGTCTGCAGAGAGAGACAAGAGAAGAAGAGACAGACAGGCAGGATGCCTTTAGAAGCATTATAATAACATGCCTATATATATATATATATATATATAGGAGTTTGTTTGTGTTTGTGTTGTTAATTAGACACACAAGTTTCAAACTATGATATTAAAGGAGAGGTTTACCCAACAATGAAAGTTGCATTATCTTAATGTTGTGTAAACAGCATTGGGTCAAAATCCAAGGATACAAAAACAGCCAATCACCTCGTAAAGTTGATGTGGTGAAGGCAATTAGCTAATCTCAGTGCTCCTTTTTTGTACGTTTGCTTTGCAGTTCTTGGGCAGGTTTTGTACAGTGGATTCATTCCAGTTGGCTGAAAACATGCTTACTGGTCTGTACATGAAGAAAGTGAGCAAAAGCAAATAAACAAAACCAAACAATAAAACCTTAATAAATGAGCAGTGAGATAGTGTCGTGCTTCTAATAGGGACTGTGAAGTTGATAATCCTCAGCGAGACATTTGCTATTACATAAGCTTACATCATCTCACAAGCATATATCACAGGGGTGATGGGAATTTTGGCTCTTTTTAGTGAGCCAGATCATTTGGCTCAGCTCACCAAACGGCTCTCCATTTTATCACTTATATCTTTTAGAATTCAACCAAATTTAGTACTGTTTTCACTTGTCATTTGTATTTGAACACATATATCACTTACATTTCAATAAATTGCTGTAACCAATTGAATTTACTGTCAAAATGCATCCAAATACTACTTATTTTTCTGTTTTCACTCATCTTTGCACCACACTCCTCTCTCGTCTTCATTCCTCTCTCTCCTTCAGCCGTCTCTCCCTCCTCCTCCTCCAGTCACCGTCTCAGCACTGCCACCCTCGCCCCTCCCTGCGATCGTTGTCAATCCTCACATGATTGGTTGCACAGCATAAACGTGACACCCGTAGCCAACGCCCACAGGTACTTTTCCGAAAGCAAAACGGCTCACGGACGGACGTGAGCCGGATCCCATCGTTCACTTAAAAGAGCCGGCTGGTTCACGACTGACACATCACTTGTTCAGAGGAGTCTAAGCCCCCACCTCCTCACCCCCTTGAAAAAAAAAAGTGATACCACTTTTGTTGGTATACCTCAAAACAGACCATAAACCACACGCAAATCTCACAAGTCTAACTGGAAGTGTGTCAGAGGTGGCTGACTTTTAGGAATTGGCTCCTTAGAAAATGTTAAATGGTAAAACTTCTTCAGCTCTTCTTCAGAAAAAAACTCACTGCTGAACAGTCATCTTTTCTTTTCCTTTCTTGCCCTGTTACATTGCAGTGGTACAGAACAGTTATGCCTACTCATGCAGGCGTTGTATATCAGTGGAGGCCAGACAGCAATCCAATTAAAGTCATCATTGACTCGGTTAGTCTTTTTGATTTGTTACAAATACTAGACATATTGTTTTTCTATAGGTCTGTATCTATAGGCTGCCAGAATTTTCAAAAATCTAACATGCTCACTCGTTATGGATATAAAATAAATGCTGGCAGCTCTGTGAACTTACACCTCTGTGGTTGGTTGACACTAACCGTGTTCACACTAACCGTGTTCACACTCACCTTTCATACAGTTTTTCAACTTTCCAGCAGTAAGAGAGAGAATGTTGTCCTATCGGATGGTGCTGCTGTGACTAAGCTGCAGAGAGGTCACTGATTGCTTCACTAATTGATAAGTGTTTGCACTGCATAATTTAAATCATTATGACTGTTGAGTGTTGCATGTTTAGATACAGACCGGCACGTTGTAGTAGTTAATCTAGTGGAAGAAGAGCACAGGGGGATTTTAGCCCAGGCACAACCATTACACATGGTGTCCCTTCAGGCTAGTGTCACGGCTTGATGACTTCACCAGTCCACAATTTATCTAGATTGATTACTTATCCAGCTCGTTCTTTATAGGCAGAAATAATTGCACAAGCTGCTAATTCAAAGCTATGAGGAAGTCCCAGCAGAAATCACGAGGCTACAGTGCATGCTTCCCCTCAGTCGTCTCGCTTGTCCCAGAGTGCTGGAGTTTGGTGTGGGTAAAAGTTTGTTTTACGCGAAGGTGGCTTAGATGTGTCAGAAAATAATGCATGAAAGTTGCATTACTGTCTATTTTGTTTAGGCAGTGTTACAAAGTACGGTTGTCATTTTGTCTGAGTGCTTGCTTAGCTGTCTATGTGTGGAGAGGACTTTGATGCACATTAATGCATCAAGGGAAAAATAGCATTAAGAATATATGGCAGGCTGTCAGTTTAACCCTTGCATGTATTAACTATGATGATCAGGGTCAGGATGACTTATTCATTTATATATTCATTGGTGTGTGTGTTTTCTAAATAAGTAATATAAAAAAAATCTGTGCATCTTGCTTGAAAGTATGTGTTCAAATGTTAAGGTCTTAAGTGACATGACACTACATGACAGCTATGAAAATGTTCTATTTATTTGAAATACTGATGAGATATACACACACTGCGTTTCACTGTAGGGAAACAAACCAAAACCACAGCCTTGGCATTGTGAGACACAGTTTAGCTGTGTCTGTCTACGACTGTGGCACTTATTTTCAGTAAAATCCATAAAAATTCAGTTTAGCATTTTTTAATGGTACATCGGTTCATCAAGTCAGCTTCGTCTACTGTAAAGAACTGCAAACTGCCCGGGGCACAGAGTTAGCGACACGCTCTCAATGCATACTGCCACTTGGTTTTTCCATGTGCGTTTAACAGCTTGGCAATATTTTTCTCTTCTTTGCATCACTGGGTCAGTTCTAATGCTTTCTCAGGCCCGAGCGAGTACAAATTATGCCAATTGCTCTGTAGCATCTGGGAACACAAAGTTATTTCATTGAAAACACACTTTATATTGCCTGCAAGCAAAAGAAAGGACGAACGGTAAAATAAGAACTCGTTAGAAAATATCAATGAGTTTTAAGAACAACTTGATATTTATTCCACATTAGTGTTTTTCTCCTTGTATGTAATTCAAAAGCAACATGTTTTTTATTGCTTTTTTTATGTCAACTTCTTTGTTTTTTTTCTTTTTTCTTCCTGTTTGTTTGTTCACATCTCTTCCCGAAGAAGTTCTGTATCGATAGTCCTGTGGTGAAGCCATTCTGTCAACAGTTCGATCCCTACTTCAGTTGCAGTGTTCTGAGGCGTCTGATTTGCAGTAACTATGCACAAACAAAACCAATGCATGCACAATGAAATGGTGCCTGAATAGCTGTCCACTGCAGACACGAGTCACACGACGATGCGCAGAGGGATTTTAGTAGCACCACGCTGACACTCACTGAAGTAGAAGCTTGCATATTAGTAGACTATTTTTAACCAAAAGTGACGAACACTTTTCATAATTCACATAGATTTTTGAGTACCGAAGAAATCAATGTTAACATTGCAGTTTTAAATCAAATCAATTTTGGTAGAGAAATTAAATAACTTTTTATGAATATAGCTCATTAACAATATGAGTTGTTTTTGAAAAGTGCACACAATGCATTTACAAAATAGTTGCTTTTGTAACTTGCCTGTGTTCCCCAGTTATTTCCAATAACTTGGTCACTTGGCCACTTGGTCCTTTCCATAAAAAATTTTCTTTTTGGCATGCATGGTTCTTTTTCACTGCATTTGGCCTGTCATGGAGTGGGCATCTGTCCATGGTATAGCCTACCACAAACCCACCTCACCCTTAACACTGATTAGCACTGTCACCTCACAGAGAAAAGATTCCTGGTTTGAATCTCAGCTTTGGTGGAGTTTACATGTTCTCCCTGTGCCAGTGACTTCTTTCAGGGTACTCTGGCTTCTATTATCCTATGTTTTCCTGAACATCTGTGGTGACATACTAAAACATTAGCTATAACAAATAAGTTTCTTAATCAGTAGGAATCCTGAAAAACATATTCTATCACCACCTCAGTGCTTAACTCTGAACACCCAAAGAGGACGGGCCAGCAAACACACCACAATAAGGCACAGATACATAGTTTTCCAACCAGACATTAGTAACCCTGGAGGGATTGTGTGGCTTTCCTTTTTGGGTGTGTCTACCAATCAGAGAACAGGGGGCAGATGTAAGGATACTGAAAGAAGAGGACATAATGAGGTGAAGTGGGTCGTCAAGTTCATCAAGTTCATCAAATTCATCGCTTGTGGGAAAAGACACATCAGTGTAAGATGCAATAAATCCCACATCAGAAACATCAAATCAACTGTTGTGCGAGTTCATCAGACAAGCAAAAAGGTTTTACTGGGAGGCTGATATTAATGGAGCTTCCCTGTTGTCATCATCAGAGAAGAAGAATAAAGAACTGCTCTCCCTGATGAATCCTGCAGCATTAAGATTAAGCAGAAATGCAGAAGCCTCCTTTTATTATTTATATCATATTTAACGACCTCTGAAAATAAAAATCCTTCTTAATTAGAATGAAATGTCTCCTGTTGTATAAAAGGGCAGAGGGACTGACAAAGATGTAAACAGAGAGAGAGTATGGTTGCCATTTTTAGCCAAAGTGCTAAAGTGGGTCTATTACTCTTATTGGTACAGAGACTGATCAGCAAGTATTTCCAAAGACAATGTTCTGAATATATTCTTCGTTCACAAATGATAACCCTAAGAAGACTTGCAGATTTTATGACATTCCCAGCAAACTTAAGCTGTACTCCAGTGCATGCCAAAACGTTTAACTATGTGGATGAATTTCGTCATTATCACCCGGGTTAGTTTGGAATTTGACCCCCACTTGTTCAGATTAAACAGTATAATGTTTTTTTTTATTCTATCTCCCTTGCTCTTCTTTGTTTATTTTACAGTAAACCCTCAGAGCAAAGATTTTGAGAATACAATCAGCAACAGCCTCATGTGGCAGGATTAATGAATCGGTGAGCTTACTTTAGGCCCCTTTATGCTTTGCCTTTTTTAATCAACAACACAATGGTAACTCCGCTGATTATAATTACCTTTAAATTTATAAAAATAACTGCCCATCTCTGCATGAAGGCAGCGATGGGTGATTGAATGTATGAATGTATGAATAGCATCATCCTATCAGAAGATGAGAGATAATGGTGTTGGGAATTTGTGCTTGTGAATTATCTCTTCCTCAGCAGAAAGACAATTTTGGCTATACTAGTTTTTCTGGAATAATTCTTAAAAGACATATTATCATAAAAGATTGCTCTAGGCTTTATGCCTCAATCACTTAGCGATGTCTTGAATGCGCCGATTACCCGAAGCTGTGGACACATTTTTTTAATATTTTTATTTCAGTTATTACATCTATTTGTATTCAAGTCACACTTCAATAATGAAAATGGGATTTAAGTGTAGACTTTCAGTTCTAATTTGAGGGTATTAACATTCTAACTGGAGGAAAGTTTTTCAATATGTAAAAACACTCTTATTCAAGAGGAGAAAAGCGATTGAGCAACTGAATCATGAGCTATTTCATGGATAAGTGCGAGCTAGTCTCCCTTTATTTATTCATCCATTAAGTGGGTAAAAGGTCTGATTCATTTGAATCCAAGTGTATTTCCAATGACATGGTTTAACTGTGAACCCACAACATGCAGTCAAGTGTGCTCTCAATCAAATTGCAATAGGCCAGCACAAAAAAAAAGCAATCCATCAGATAGTGGAGAAATTAGGTGAAGACAACAATTGGGTGTCACCGATGAGCCCTGCAACAGATGATTATGACATTCATGGAAGACGTGCACAGAGATTATCACGGGGTCATCTATGGAGCACTCTGCCTCCCAGAGTGTGTTCTTCACATCCAGCCAAGTGAAGAACACACTCTGGGAGGCAGACATAACATTATACAAGACTGCCATAAAAGATTATTTCATGAGAGTAAACAAGGCAGTCCTAAACAGATTGCTGCAGTCTTTCATGCACAAGTATGCATTGCTTTCAATGCTACATAGTCACTATATGATATGACAGAAGACAGAAGCTGCAGGATGAATTCTTATGTGTATGGGGATATACTGTCAGCTCAGATTTAGCCAAATACAGCAAATCTGATTGGATAGCAGTTCACAACACAGATAAACTGTAACACATAACATACTCTGACCCATTTTAATAATTACTGAAGACAAAACTAGAAGCAGAAAGATGCTCAAACAAGCTGAAACTGAGGACAGCTGAAGTGAAGACTTGCTCAGCCACACAATAGAGGAAAAACATTCTTTGATGTTGTTCATGGGTTCTAGAGAGGCAGTGGTTACCTAAAAAGTATCCCAAACAAAGCATTAGTCAAACAATTTATTCATGGTTATGTTAATGTGACCAATTACAATTGAGCCCCTGGGGGAAAAGCGGTTCTACATCATGAAGATGTCCATTCCGAAATCAAAACTGTAAGTGAATCCATTTTATAACTGCAACTTGAATGTTTGGCTCAATCAACTTTTGCTCAAATTTGTTAAAGAATTTCCAGACTGAATCTTTTATATGACGACTTGTTTTGACGACACTGAGACAGTGACCGTCCTTCAGCTTAGCTGTGGTTGACGGTGTGTAACACCATATTATCTGGTAACCATGCATCACAGGTTTGTTCAGACGCTATTCTGTTCCTGCTCAGAAAGGCATTGGTTGTTCTCTGTAATTCTTCAACAACTTCAACAAATGTTATTAAGTGACCTTTTTATTCATAATCCCATACAGTTTTTATGTAAAGTAAACGCAGAACTTTAGAAATATCCAGTTTTTACTTTGGAATTATCGAAGATTCTTTACATAAGAGTAATTTTATATTTTCCAAAGTTAGATTTTTAATCCTGAAAACAACAAACAACATTGAGGGATTCATGGACCTTTTTTTTAATGAATGCAAAGATAGGAAAAACTAAACTTACCCAAACGATACTAAAAAACAGAGTAATAGAACAATTGTTCCACTCAAGAATCGAACACATACACACACTGCCCTGTAAGAGGACTTTAGTTGTTACTTATATTACCTCCATTGAGCAAGGGAAGTTGTGTGTTCACCATGACAAAGACTTACCTTTGGTTTAACTGTTAGCATTTCAGCACACTGCATAGCAACCATGTAATGTTGTTATCTCTGTGTCATCTCTTCCATCTTCCTCTCTGTGTGTGTATCCGCATCTTTGTCTTCCATTTCTATATTTGGAGCAAGCTGCCCATCATGTTTGTGCTTTCACTCTTATTTTCTTTGTATTCCCCTTGGGGCCACAGTGACAAAAGGCTTTAGACAGCTTTTCTCACTTATGCAGTAATACTCCTAAACCCTGAAAACAGACTGGCAAAAATCCTAGTAGTTTAGATTTATCACATAAGTAAATGTTCTCCATCAATAACACCACTTTGCTGGTCATCTTTTGTTTATAAGTCACCACAATCACCACTGGACCTGAATTTATATCACAACATCACGCCATTGTATTTCTTGGAACTTAATGGTTTAACTGCCGTTTAAATGCATCAAATGTATTAAATGTACTGCTGGCTCCTGGTGAGCACTCACAAGAAGGCGGAGCAGACATTTGTTTTTAGTCCCACCTGTCTTACAAATAAATTACTTCCTTCTCCTAATTAAATGAACAAAAAAATCCATACGTGGGGCCAGAGTATATCACCTCCACCTCTACACACAGACAGACAAAACAACAGCTTAGAAAACACCTAATTAGCACTTCTATTGTTCCCCTAACAATGCGTTTGATTCTACAGTGCAATAAAGGAAGCCCACACATTCAACATGCAATTATACAACATTTTGATCTCACCACAATGAAATCCTTCAAGTCACTTCACAGCATCTGTCAGACTATATTGTGTGGCCCTGTTGTGTTGCTGTGTGTTCTTTTTGTGTGTCCCTGTCCCACGAGATGTGAAAACACAGCATTATCAATTTTCAAGTGTATGTCGCCATTGCATTCGTTTCATGCTTAATTTGTTTTTGGCTTGTAGGGAATTGAATTTTACATTTTCATATTTTACATATTTTACATACCATGCTTTTCCCTGGGCTGCACGGTGGTGTGGTGGTTAGCACTGTAGTCTCACAGCAAGAGGGTTCCTTCCTGTGTGGAGTTTGCATGTTCACCCTGCGCATGCGTGGGTTCTCTCTGGGTATCCCCGCTTCTTCCCACTGGCCAAAAACATGCATGTTAGATTCATTGGAGTCTCTGAATTGAATTGGTAGTTTGTCTCTGTGTGGCCCTGTGAGGAACTCACATTCTGTCCAGAGTGTACCTTGCCAAATGCCCAATGAAAGCTGGGATAGACCCCAGCCTCCCCGCAACCCTGAACTGGATCAAGCGGGTATAGAAAATGGATGGCTGGATTGGTGCTCTACCTTGCCAAGAACAAGTTTTCTGCCAACGCACACAAGTCGTTTGTTCCCAGTCAGAACAGCAGCTCTTCATCTTTATTTAAAGGATCAAAAACTCCCTTCAGAACTAGTGTACAGCATGTCCTATCCTTACATTGAATCACAAATGTGTTTCTACACATATTTTAAACAGAAATACTCCCTCAACCTCACTGATGAGCTATTTCTTTAGTGTATTTTCATACTGCTTCCACTCTCACAGGATCAGTTGGAGGCTGCAAATTGCCATGGCACTTCACTACAACATTTCAGGTAGTTTATTTGAATATGAAATGAAAATAGTATGTGCTGGTTCGCCTTTAGAATGCTTGGATCCTTTCATATCCCAACTCTTAATGCAGCAATATACACCTTAATAGCATACATAGGTTTAAAATGTTAGTTCCAGTGAAAGAAGCCACTCTCCCTTTGTGAATGTTAAAAGTTCTTACATTCTGCATTGCTACATCTGGTCTTGCCACACAACCTTGTAAAAGTCCCTGGTCTTCAATGCAGTTTCCAAAAATCCCAGATTTTCCTGTACAGAATAAACCACTTTTTAAAAAAATTATTTTCTTCTAAAATGTCTTTATCAAAGAGAGGAATAAGATTCCATTTTGGTTTAGCTTTCCTCAGATAAAAAGGTGTATGAGCTGCTTGATGAGCGTTTATCAAAGGTTAGATATCGCCCCTCTTAACAATGGATATTAACATGAGACAGCATTTCATCGGGAACAGTTGGTGTTATTAAGAGTAGAGACAGACAGATACAGTATAGTGTGCACACACACAGTAAAGGTCCACACACACACTAACATCTTTAAAAAAACAAAGGGTGCAAAAGGTACAGAAAACAACCACAATAGACAGGGTGTGACTTGTAATAGTGCTCTGATAGCTAGTGGTATAAGATTGGGTGTGGAATATTAGCAGCGAGATAAAAATAAAGTGCTGGAGTTCGTTAAGGTGCATTGTGCTAATTAGCATTATACGTTGTTCAACAGTCTGACTGCTTTGGGAAAGAAGCTCTTCCCCACTCTGGAGGTGCAGGCAGTGATGCTGCGGAACCTTCTACCAGATGGTAGTCAGGAGAAGGGTCCATGGGAGGGATGTGCAATGTCCTTGACAATGTTCTTGGCTTTGCGCAGACAGCGGATGTTGTAGATGTCTGAGAGGGGGACCAGAGAGGTGTAGGGCCTTTCAGGTCTGCAGCATTGCAGTTGCCACACCATGCTGTGATGGCACTGCTGAGGATGCTCTCAATAGTCCCTCTGTAAAATGTTGTCAGGATGGGGGTTGAGAGGTTGACTCTTCGCAGCTTCCGCAGAAAGTACAAACGCTGCTGGGCTTTCTTTGTGATGTGTTTGGTGTTTAGAGTCCATCTGAAGTTGTCTGGGATGTATATGCCCTGAAACGTTGTACTCTGGACAGTCTCACAATCTAAGGCCCTCAACGTCACAAACAGAAATCCTAATGTTTAAGATGTTTCCTACAATAGGACCACTTCCGGTGGAGTTGGTGACCGCTTCTTATCAAACACTTACAATACAGCCTTTAACCCCTCTCCCTCAAACTGTTTCACAACCATCCACACCCTGAATCCAGTGGACCCAAACATCTCAAATGCTGGCTAGGAAGGTAAACAACTCACACATGACATCGACACTAACGACCCACAGGTTGGGAGGGTGGTTCAGTCAGCATGGTTACACACGAAGTTAAGTCAAACTACCAGGAGCAACAAATCACTGCTGCAAAGTTACATTCATAGGAGGACAGTTCCAGAGCCCAGTGTCTTCCCTGGGCCGCAAAATAGAGACTTAGTTCATCCAGGACACAGTCTTTTCACCATGCTATACTCTAGAAGAGGCTGTGGCTCCCTAAAAGCTTGCACTATCAGATCCCTGAAGTTATTATCAAGTGCTAACAAAGAATATCAATTCTTTCTCTTTTCACTTTTATTTTTTCGTCTAATTTACTTTAATTTGGAAAGCCAAATTCCATCACCCAGCTTTATAATATCAGAAAAGGCATTGGTTGATACTGAATTAAATAAAATCCACAACATCATTTGTTTCCATCTTCAAGTTTTCAGAAGAGACAGAAGATATATTTTATCAGTTGCTTACACCACAATTCACTACAAAAACCATTACCCTGCATTTCAAAAAGCCAAACTTTCTTGCCCTGTCAACAAGTTCTCTAAGCAGTGAGTACAAATAAATTTACAATTAAATGTAGAAGACACTAAAGCTGACTCAAGTTTAAACTGACCAGCAACTCTCCAACCACACATTCTTTTTAAAATGTGTCAATAACTTTATATCTTAGCATAGGCTAAGATATAAAACTCTATATTAGTTTTGAAATTGTACTGATTACTTTCACAAAATGGAATAAGCTGGCACCAAGATTTACACAGGTCCAAATCGTAGCTTGGACAGATTTGATAATGGCTGTTCCAAAATCCATAGGCAATTGATCTTTACTGTCACGGCTCTTGGCTTTAGAGAAACCTCTCTGAAAGCTGACTAAATTAGTATAATAAGCATTTTCCTTTCTCTCTTAAGTTCTATCTTGCAGTGATGTTTTTTTTTTTTTACTTTTTTGGCCCTCTGACCAATTTTCTTACCTTTTTCAAGCCTCAAAAAAAAAAGGCGGTGAATATGATTAATATAATTATTAATGAATGGTACAGTGTAAAACAACTGCA